>NW_019174733.1:5057884-5339722 GCF_002260705.1 Seriola dumerili | reverse complement strand
ATAGGTAACAGCACTAGGCTAATGTTATATTGCCTTCTGTAGTTGGTCCTAATCAAAACAGACAGCTCGGCAAATATTGTTATGGCTAGCTGGCTTACTGTCAGGTTGTGGCTGGATTTTTTTTTTTTGCTGGCTAGTTAGGCATAGTTCCAGCTGTTGATTAATGAACACTTAAACCGACACAAAGTCAGTCCGTCACTTGGGGTCAGCAGAGCAAGCTGTAAACACAAGAATGACATAGTTACACCTTTTAAGTTGATATGGCGTGATTTCCTAATTCCACATCTTGCACACACGGAGCAACATGACCATTCATTTGAAGTCCTGTCTGCTACCTGAAGAGTGTAAGTCCAACACTCTGTCTCTGTTAGCTTTGTTTTGGTCCCCACCAACCCCAGAGGGAAATATCTGGCTCTTCAGCTGCTGAATGCTCCACCGGTGTTCTGACACTGTAGTGACACTGCAGAGTCACTAGCTTTATCTGTCTGCCGTTTGGTGCTGAGCAGGTAGTGTACTGTTGCTGTTTGTAGCATTTGACCTTAAAGCAGCTGCCTGCTACAGTTAAACATGACGCTGGTGCTGGTGGTGAGAGTGAACCAGAACAGTTGAGTTTTAGGCTGAACATTTAAACAGTGACATGCTTCACAGAGGAACTGGTAATAATTCTCTGTGCATTCACATACATGTACTCATGTGATCCATTGTTAATAAAAAATATATTGATTATCCCTGCTTTAAACATGTCCTTATCTGTATGTTCACATACAGCTACATTATATTGTGTGTATGCGTTTATATGGTGCTTGAATAGAGTGAGTAAAAATGAAGTGTTATGGGTTTGGAAATGGATATATGGATAAAGACGGATTAGTGATAAATGCAGAATTACATTAAAAGAATACAATGGATGGTGAACAATATGTTTATGTGAAATTTCATAATGTTATGAAAAATAGGTAAACCATGCAGCGATACTCCTGAGATCCATCTTTTCTGGTACAAAGGTAGAGGAACAACAAAGGGTGGAGAATAAGGAAGAAAAGAACAGTGAAACTTTTTCATGGTTAAAAAATCAAACAAAAACAGTTTAGCACCCAGGGGTGAGGAAAAGTTTGTGGTTATGCTTTTAACAAAGGAAATCATTGATCTGGGAGTGTTTTGTCTCCTCTGTCACTAAGTGGAATCTGTTTTGCATTTTACTTTGCCTGAATGGATTCACTGCTGGACTGTTTAGGATTTGCTTAACACGCTAAACTGAACCAACCTTCTAAGAGCTTTTACTCTGAGAAAAACTTTTTCTTTCAGGATCCTGTTTTGGATTTTGGAATTTCCTCTAAGCCTGTGACACTTGCACACAAGCAGTTAATTCCCTGTGAGAGTGTTAGCAGTTTAGAGTGAGGCAAACTAGTAGGCCAGTACCTCCCAAGTGTAGTCTTTTGCCCCTAGCCTTACTGATTACAACTTCTAGCTGCATGAGAACTTACTCTGATTTCTACACTATGTGCATATTTTTAACCAAAGTCCTTATTGCTCCAGTTTGAGTCCTGCAAACAACATTTATCTCTTGGCATTCCTCATTAAAATCCAATGTCTTTCAGGTGAATAATAAGGAATCCAGGGAGAAGGTGCAGTGTTTTTTTAAGTAGCAGAAACTCGTTGCTGTGCATACTGTACAGTGGAAACATACAGAAACTTCTATAAAGTAAAAAATTGGCGTGTTCACCAGAGCCTGAATGGAGTGAGGAGAGGTGAACAGCCTCTAGGCATGTTACACTCCTCAGTTCAGCATTATTACCTTCTGTATCTTCAGGTAACTAATTTTACAACCTTCACTGCATTGGTCAAGAGCACATTATGAAAATTTGAAATTCAATATTTGCCTGAGAGAGCTCATTCACCATCAAAATGAAAGCACAGATTAATTATAAGTAAGATTCACCTATTTTTATTTTATGGCTGTAGACAGCTGTCATTCACATTTGTAAACATGACTGACTTTCCTGAAACCTACAAATGATGTATATTTATAGTTTCTACATACCAAGAGATCAAATCACCAATATCCTCAAGTCATGAAATAATAAAGTGGATGATTTTGTGTAGGTCTATGCTTTAACACCCAATTATCTATAATTTTAACCCACTGAAGTATCAAGTGAGGAAGCAGCTCATCCTTATCAGATCTATGCTGGTGCTTGACAATTTGCAGGAGGAGGATCATGAAGACTTGGTCTTTTCTTCTTCTTTATTCAAAGAGCATGATGTTGAATCAAACACCGTAATCATGGGCCAAACTGGAGTAATAAGCAGAAAACCACTTTATATACACAGCTTGGTTTGACCAGGAGATGGTGCCACACTGAGAAAAGCAAAGGAGGATAACTATGCAGATTAAACACATGATGAGTGGGCTACTGAGGGATGTAATTATCTCAGAGGATGCTTTGTATGATGATTGAGAATGTATATAAAGTGGTTTTCTACTTGTCACTCCTGCTTGGCCCTTGTTGAAAGCATAAGGCGTATGCTTTATGAATAAAGGAGAAGAAAAAGGGGCGCCCCAGTGGCTCACCTGGTGGAGCGCGTGCTGCACGGACTTGACCGCAGTGGCCATGGGTTTGAGTCCCTTAGTCTCTCTCCCTGACTTTCCCGTCTATCTCACTGTACTGTCAAAAATTAAGGCAAAAATGCCCAAAAATATAACTTAAAAAAAAAGGAGAAGAAAAAAGTAAGGCTGTGTACCATCTTCTTCCTTCAAAAAGCCATCAATTTAAACTGGAAAATCTGCCCATATCTCAAGAAAATCACCTGTACATTGACCTTGTTGAGCATAAACACAGTGCATGAGCAGGAAATAGCAAATCAATTGGCACAAAATGTGTACTTACAGAAACCCTCTATAATGGTGGTAAAACTATTTGCCATTTGTTATCAATTCAGACTCTATTTTTATTGTGTTTTGACTTTGTTTTGAATGTGAGACATTTTGTACTGACGACAAAGCATTTCCACACATCTAAAGCAACATAATCATAAAGTTTTAGGGTTATTTACACACAATTTTCTTTTTAGACTCAACAGTTTGCATCAACAATCATGTAGATGGAAATCTATCATAAGCACAGACTGTATGTGATAGATCATTACAGCACAGACGCCAGTTTCTCCTCCAGCAGCAGCACCTTTAATAGACCATGATGCAATTGAAAAGACATACAGGGTTTGAGCAAAATGAGTCTTACTTTTATTTATTTATTTATTTTTTTTTTTTGGATAGGAAAAAAACTGTCACTGTCTTGGTCTCATTATACCATTGCTATACCTGTCAGTATCACTGGTGGTTCTCTCACAGCTACATTTATAGCTAAATTCAACAATTTCACACTTTTTTTCCCACAAGTTGTTGAAAGTACTTCTAGGAAATGTAGGAAGACACTTTCTGAAGTAAACGTAGACAAGAAATTTTTAGGGAAAGCAGAGAAAAAAACATCCTAAAATATACTGAGCATCACAAATTTGTGGCATGTGGTACTTTTTGCATGCTGTCATCCTCTGCAGTGGAGAGAGATAATTAAAACAATGTCCACAGCACACCAAAAATGTAAGAGCTGTTGTGGATGGTTGAGGAAAAGACTGTCATTTTTGATGAGTGAAAATACAAACATGGTGTGAAATTTGTTATTTCCAGTTTGCTGACTGTTCTGAGCACACTTTATTGTATGTTATCGAGTATAAATGGCAGATCCAACTGTGGTAAATGTGCTGGTTTTTGTGTTCTTTTAATAGGCTACTCACCAGATAAATACTGTTTATTGACCAAAAACTGACACCAGCTTTCACGACATCCAAGAGTGGACTTTTTCTTGGATGTTTGTACTGCATCATAGAGTAAATAGGAAACTACCAATTTGCTTGTGACATTTGGCCAACCAGAGACACAAAAAACTCTCACACACGAACAGTTAAAGCTAACAGCTCTGTGAGGCTGAAACAGCTATGAGCTAAATGCTCACCAATGTCAATGCCATCGTACTGATGTTAAGCAGGTATAATGTTTTTAAGAGACGTAAATTTCATGTTGTAGAATAAAATGTGAAAATGTCTTGTGCTTGTGTTACTCACAGACCATTTTTCAGTCATCCAACCAAAAATCCATTCAAAAACCCATAGACTTCAGGATGAGGGAACCAAAAGTGCTAAAATGCTAGAACTAATTTCCAGGTTTGAGGGCTCATTCTCTACTGAGGCTGATGGGTCATTGGATCATTAGTTTTGTGGGTGTTTGGTGATAAATCAAACTTTTGGACAAATTGAAATTACAATGACTTGATGATGCTGGTTATAGCAATTCCTCCTGGGGGGGGGGGGGGGGGGGGGGGGGTGAATATCTAAACCAATTTCAAATATCTAAAATCAATTCATAGAAATCCACTAGCAAGATATTCAGTTCACTCAAATCCACAAAAGTGAACTTCATGGAGACAAAGTTAGGGGATCATTAAAGTCTTTACAATGCATTACCAAGGAACAAATTTCTGTACAAAATTCCATGGCAATCCACCAAATAGTTGTTGAAAGATTTCAGTCGCAGACCAAAGTGGTGGACTGACAGCCAGATGGATATTGCCATCCTCAAGGCCGTGTTAAAAATGGTCTCTTTCTGGTCTAAGGCAATAGTTGAGAAGTGACCTTTATGCTTGTTGGCCATCATGAGCTGATGAATGATCATATTAAATAAAGATGGCCTGGTCAACTCAAAATGTTTGAAATATGAAGTGTCCACTCTCTCAGAACGTATCCGATTGTTTTTATAATGCGCGGCAGCGAGCAAAGAAACAAATGTGCTTGCAAAAAGATGACAAATGCTGCAGGCTGAAGCACATTTGTTTTTGGTTGCTACTGTGCATTTCAAGTGATGAACAACCAACCAAATAACAGCAGCAGTGTCATGTACTGTTGAAACTCTAATGCAAACATGTTAATTTCTAACACATTTACATTCTTTTTGTGTGTTCTTTAACAAATGTACATTAAAAAAAAGTCTGGCACACCAGACGTGACCACCATTTCAGCTTAGTGAAGAGTTCTTATTCACCTTAAAGCAAGAAATTAGAATGGAAAATATTAACTTGCTCTGCTCCACTGTTATATCACTCCATAGAGACGACAGCTCCGGGGATTGTGAACTTTTGGTTCAAATGTAATAATTGATATGAACTGGGTGTGAACCTCAAGACCTCAAGGGGCGAAATGAATGACAAGCTTTTCTATTTCACATCCTGATCATATCTATGGATAGAAATACAGAAAAAAAACGTTATCTAGGTTGAGTCAGGAGGTCATTAGTGTGGAGGCAAACTTGAATATGTAACTCCAACTCTCATTTATTCCTTTCACACAATGAATTCCACCAGGAGGAGGTCTGTTCTGCTTCTAAAGGTAGCCCTGTCCATCTATTGTCAGAGTGTTTCCATTATTGATCAATGCAGGACAACATAATGATTGCCGACACCCACTTTACCGTACCTTTTTAAGAGTCGAGGTGAGTCTGCCAGGCATGAAAACATTTTAAACTGAGGTTGCCAGTGTTAAGGTGGCTTTGTTGTTCTTAATCCATGCATGACTAAAAACATTTGCATGGTAAATCCAGAACAACAATGTATGCCTCCATTGCTCTCCCTAAGCTCCTGCTCGTATTGAGTAAGCTTGGTCGACTTTGCAAAGTTCACTTAGAGTTTCTGCATCTCTCTGCTGATTATCCTCGCTTGTCCAGGCAGAGCTACACCTGAACCAACACAAAAAAAAAAAATAAAATCTGTCCCGAAGAACAAATTATGCACTGGGGGAAGAATGCATATCCATTTTTTCCCCCTCATAACTCTCTTCTGTCTCTCTACCTCTGCTTTTCTGTTTTTGACTCCCTCACCCATTCTTATTCATTCTCACAGTCACACTGTCCACAGTGGTTCCAATCTCTTTTCTCATATTCTGTTCTTACTCAGACTCTGAAAACACACGGAGAGAAAAAAGTATTGCCATAGGCTGCTGAGACAAGGGCCTATATGACATATTGAACAGAGAAAATGGCTAACACTTGCTTTTTCACATGCATGTATACAGTATATTCAGAAAGTATGCAGAGCCATCCACTTCCTATGGTAAAATTGTTTAAAATCATCTATCTACAATTAAAATCCCATAATGATGAAGCTAAGCCATAATTTTTTAGAAATGTATTAAAAAAAAGGAAAAAATGAAGTATCACATTGACATAAGTCTTCAAACACTTTGCTGTGACACCTGAAATTTAGCTCAGGTACCTCCCATTTGATAGATGTAGATGTCTCGACACCGTGATTGGAGTCCGCCTGTGGTAAATCCAGCTGATTGGGCATGATTTGGAAAGGCACATACCTGTCTATATATGACAGCTGTCAAAGCATATGAGAGCAAACACCAAGCCATGAGGAGGAAGGAACTGCCTGCAGAGCCCGGAGACAGAATTGTGTCGAGGCACAGATCTGAGGAAGGCTACTAAAAAATTCTGCTGCTTTGAAGGTTCACAAGAGCACAGTGGCCTCCATAATTTTTAAATGGAAGAAGTGTGGAACAAACAGCACTCTCCCTAAAGCTGACAGCCCGGTCAAACTGAGCAGTTGGGGGAGAAAGGCCTTGGTAAGAGAGGTGACCGAGAACCTGATGGTCGCTCTGGCTGAGCTCCAGAGATCCCTGCAGCACTCCGCCGATCTCCCAGACGCCAGACAGAAGTCTATGCTCAGTGAAAGACACATGAAAGCCACTTGAAGTTGGCAAAAAAAGCACCTAAAGGATTCTCAGATCGTAAGAAGCAATATTGTGTGGTCTGGTGAAACCAAGATTGTTTCTCCCCCCCCCCATCACCTGCCCAACAGTGAGGCATAGTGGTGGCAGCATCATGCTGTGGGAATGTTTTTCAGCAGCTGGGACTGGGAAACTGGTTAGGGTTGAGGGAAAGCTGAATGGAGTACAGAGATATTCTTAATGAGAACCTGGTCCAGAGCTCAGGGGGTTCGGGTTAGGTTAGATTCACCTCGCAACAGGATAATGACCCTGAGCACGAAGCAAAGACAAAACAGGAGTGGCTTAGTGACAAGTCTGTGAATGTCCTTGAGTGGTCCAGCAAGAGCCCTGACTTGAACCCAATCGAATATCTCTGTAGAGACCTGTAAATGGCTGCCCACCGACGGTCTCCATCCAGCCTGACAGAGCGTGAGAGGATCTGCAGAGAAGACTGGCAGAAAATCCCCAAATCCAGGTGTGCAAAGCTTTTCACGTCACACCCAAGAAGACTTGAGGCTGTAATCACTGTTAAAGGTGTTTCAGCTAAGTACTGAGTAAAGGGGCTGAATACTTATGTCAGTGGGATATTTCAGCTTTTGCTTTTTAATTATTTTGCAACGATTTCTAAAATTCTGTTTTCATTTGGTATTTAGTGTAGATTAATTAAGGGAAAACTAATTTAAATGATTTTAGCATAAGGCTGCAACATAACAAAATGTGCATATCTCCCTGTTAATGTGAACTGCTTTTGTTATGTGTTTGTGATGGCTTTGTTGGTGTGCATGCCTCAGTGTATGTGTGTCTGTATTTATTTGGAAGCTGTGACAGTGGAGGGTGTTATTGTAAGATGAATTCGCCTGTATGTTCCTCTGACTGACCTGTTGGTCACGTGTGTGGTTCATGAATGGTTTTGAGAATATACTGCAAAGTTCACTGTGCACTGAACACTTGTGTATGTTCTTACAGTCAGATGTAGCTGGACAGAGAGGACTAACATGTTACACATGGGACCTGGATTGACGTTACCCTACTGCCATTCTTTAAGCCCCCTCTCCACACACACATTGTCTCATGCACTATTAATGATCTCATCTCTTTTAATTACCCTCTCCATCACAGCTTCGGCTCAGCAATCAGCCAGGGGACCACGTACCTCTGGGGATCACTGGCTTCCTGCTGGGATGCTACATATAATTTCAGGCCTGCCAGGCTGTTGGGGCGCAGCGATGATGACTGTGCACAGTGCATAGACTCACTCAGCGATAATGACAGCAGTGCTGTTGACCAAAGGATGGTGCTGTGAGCCCTGTAAATCTTTCAGATTTCAGAGGTTCTGTCATGGCATGAAGGGCAAAAACTGATTGGACTTTATATATGGGGGTAACACCTGGGGAGTCTGTGCAAGAGTCCTTCACTTTGATGCAGCAGTAGATTCATTAGCTTTTTTAGAGAGACAGAGACAGAATGTACACTACACAGCATGAAATCACTAATCAAACAGTTAATTTTATTAAGGTTGCCCCAGGAATGTCATAATTATCCCTGTGAATTAAAAAACAATTAGATCAGATTTACTTAACTCAAATGTGAGCACTGATCGACACATTTACAAATATGAAAATCTTTTCAGGGTGTTCAAAACACTTGGCAGATTTAATGTACATACAAAATCAATGTGGAGGCCAGCCTTAATCAATAGACCTCAATGCATTCTTAATGTAGCAGAATGCATAAATACTTCCTCTAAGAGAAACAAATTTTTCTTTAAAGATGTTTTTCAGAATGTGATGCTGAACCACCTGAAAGATAAATACTGTAACATAAAAGTAATTCGGAGGAACTGCAAGCAGATTGAAATTTATAGCTTCTGCAACAAAATACCAAGTGAACCTATTGACCTAAGTCATTACAGAGTGTAATGTTTTTGGCAAAGGATGTATGTATGAGGTTTATATGGCTGAAGTTCAAAGCAAAGTTCAACATCAGGCAGACAGTCAACAAAGGCAGACAGAGCAGACAGGCAGGCAAACAAGAACATAAGCTGGACCACTATGGCTAGAGTGGCAAAATAGACAATCTGGCAAGAGACTAGTGTTTGTGTGCAGGAATATGTACCAGAGAGTTGGTGAGGGGATTGGGAGCAGGTGTGCAGGCAGGTGGGGATCAGGTGATTGGAATGGCTGATGACTACTCCCAAAAAGGCAGGAAATAGTGGGGAGTGAAATGAAAAGAAATGTTTGAAACTGACAAGACAGAAAGATGAAGAATTGTAATGCTGCGGCTTTTGCCATGACAAAACTGACAGACAGCACTGGAAATTTCTAGCCGACAGATTCTTAAATTGTTAAAATCAGACTAAATCAAATACTTCTTTCAAGAAAAGAAAGAGGAATAACCTCAACATCTGCACTGGTTTCCACTGGGTGCTCTGGTTGTCTCCTATAGTCCAAAGACATGCTGGGTAGGTGATCAGATGACTCACACATTGCCTGTAGGTACGTGAGAGTGAATGTTTCTCTGTCTATATGTGTCAGTCCTGTAATGGACTGGCGACCTGTCCAGGGCGAACCCCGCCTCTCACCCAGCTCCCCATCACCCCATACAGGATAAATGTGTATTGATAACGGATGGAGGGCTGGACGGATGAAATGGCCAAAGTGGCACAGTAGACGTTTACTGAACAGTCTTTTTGGTAATACAACACCGTGTTGGACATATTGACACATGACATAATACAAATATGTTTAAATCCTTCTTGAATCTGACTTTCATATCAATGTCACCCTCAGTTTATCTCAAAGCAGCATCTCATTATTTTTTGCCTGCTTGGAGCAGCAGATCGAGGTGTAAACACAACACTGACGTATCATCACCTCACAGTTGATTATTTACACATCCAGCAGACATGGTGCAACATTGGCATTCATTTGGAGCCTGCGGCCTTACAGTAAAGTTGGAGTCTGTAAAATCAAAACAAGGAGCTAAAAGATGCTTAAACAGCATTGTATTGTTGGGTCATAATTCTGTGTCACTACAAGCAGCATGTTTCTCTTTACAGATAATCATTTATCTATAGTTAATGTGGCTTAGTGCAGCTTTAAAGTCTCAATTGGTAATCTCAATGTGCAGCAATGTTGTTGTTATCCTCCGGCTGCTCCAGTCAGGGGTCGCTATGTCGGAACACCACCCGCATAGCTGATTTGGCATAGGTTTTTTATGCCAGTTGCCCTTCCAGACATAAAACTGGGTTTGAGGAGCTGAGGATCAAACTGCCAACCTGCTCCACCACCTGAGCCGAGGCGTCAAACTGCAGCATTAAAATGTGTAAAATCTGCTAGTTTGTGAATCAGTATAGTCTATGATCAAAGTCTGTAAAGTAGATAAAAGTAAGAAACTTAAAAGCAGATTGTGTTTATGAACCAATTTCTAATTCCTAAATCTCCATAAATCTGCACATTGATCGCTTTCTTAAATAATCATTCCAAATCAGCTGCTAAATGTCACATGACAAATAATAAATCATGGCTCCCTTATTACGCACATATAATTTCTATTTTCGTGCCTCCTCAAATAGAGTAATGAATCATGCTGAGTTTTTGAGGAATGCACCATTACTTTATGGTTACCTCACCATTATTAAGCATCTCTGTGTTCCCTCAGCAGTGCATCATCCTACCAAACTGAAAAATTAGTTCCTGATTGTTTTTTTTGTTTGTTGTGACAGCTCAGAATTTTGTGTACTTTGCTGTACAGTGTTACCAAACCTCCCCTTGTAAAGTTCAATGCTAACAGGCTCACTATCAAGATGGATTGTTGGATTTGACTGTGTGATTGTTATTTTTGGCTACATGCCTTTTTTTTCTCTCATGTTTCTGATTTAATTTTAAACCTGTCATTAATTTTCTTTTCATCCCAACGTCTTGCTCGCTCTCTGTCGCTGCTTTATTGCCATGCTGTCACTCAGTATGCCGATCACACCACCGCTCAGTGAGCCTGGGCCTCACCTGAAGCCATTGCACACTAAGACCAAAACAGTGTTCAACCTCTGAGGGTCTTTGAAAGATATTGTGCTCAAAAATCCAATGGCCATCAGTGATGAAAAAAAATAAATAAAATCAGCTTTCATGTTGATGCTTCAGAAGCAGTGATGGTAATTTGAATGCAATGATCATGAAGCTTTTGGATGTTCAGGCCGACTCAACTCTGAATGAATCTATCATGAAATTGACCTGGATATGTGGGATACTACTTTGAACACAGTGAACTGGTGTATTTAAACACAAGCACCTACCTCACTGCTGCGTGAACCCCTACTTTTATGACTTAGAGGTTCATCTGTTCTGCTAATGTTTAAGTAGAACAAAGAAGATGACCAAAGGTCATGAAACTTTGTTGAAAAGTCATTGAATTTTGTGTTTAAAAAGCTTTGTTAAAGCCTTCAAATACATTTACATTTTTAAATAGAATGTCACTATAGATTGCCCCTCTGCCGTTTCTCTTCCACTGGCTTTCATTGCTCAGTATGATTGAAGGTTTCTTTCATCATTTTTTCTGAAAAGATTAAATATTTCCTATTGTTGGGTTTTCTGAACATAATCTAATCTTAATGAGAATTTAATACTGTACTAATGTCTATTAATGAATAAAATTTAAAGATAAAAAAATCATTGACTGATTATATTGATGATTTGTTAATTATATAGTATAACAATTGCAGCTCAGAGGCTTTGAGAGAACTGCTGAGGGTAAAATAATCACTTTTGTTAAAATGATGAGCTGTTCAAATTGTATGACCAGTATAGCGGTAGATACCCATGTATCTCTGAAAACCCTAACTAAAACAAAATAAATGTTTTTTGTAAAATGATAGGGGTCATACTTAATTCTACAAATAGACAGTTACTTATTTACAACAACAGACATTTTCTTTTAATGCAGTGAGTACCAGAGGTGCAACAATTAGTTGATTAATTCATTGGTCAATCGACAATAAATCGGTAACTATTTTAATAACTGAGTAATCATTTTAGTAATTTCTGAAACAAAAATGCCAAAACATTTGCTGGATCCATCTTCTTAAGGATAAGGTTGATGCTTTTCCTTGTTTTAGCCTACATGATTATAAACTGAACATGAACAACTGAAACTGAAACTGAAAATTATCTGATTGAAAAAATAATCGGGCGATTAATCGATAGTGAAAATAATCGGTAGCTGCAACCTATGGCTGCAACCACTGCGAGAAGGAGTACTAGTTCCCTTGCCACCATGAGTCCATTAGAGAGTGCGCCTGTCACTTTAAGAGCGTCGTATTGTTTGTTGCGTTGTTAATGCTGCTAGGCTATGTTGCTAGGCTAGCAATGTTCTGTCTATCAGTTTATAGTGTGTCTGCTGGAGTTAATGAGCCACGGGGGAAACAAACTTCTTTCATGTTTCTTAACCGTAGAAATGTCATGTTAGAGGATTATAGAAGACTTTAGGTTTGAATATCGAATAGTCTACCGACCCACAAGAGACTGTTTCGAAGAGCTGTCAGTACAGGACTGAAAAGCAAGGGTGAACGGGTGACTAACATTGGTCACACTCCACAGGCAAACTTGGACAAGCCACTCAAAGGTGAAGTATTTTTTAATCAATGTGTTTAACTTTTACAAGACAAGGGGCATTGGCATTAATTAAGTTGAAGTATTGTGGATAAACTTCCCCAACTCCAAAGAGCAGTGCCACACTGCCACCCTGAACACTGTCGGCTGAAAGCTTTAAAAAAACACCAAACAATATTGATAATGCATCGTTTAAATGCAATTAGTTGCAAATTTGAATGTTTTTTTTTCTTCAGTTTTTAAATTTTACTATTACTATATGTTTTTAATTGGTGCCAATCCACTTAAAGTTCTTGCACTCACACAGGTGTTTGTATTTATCTCTGCTCAGGTTAAGTGATAACACCTGTGCAGTCATGGTGTTGTGCACTGCTTTTAAAAGACATGAAATGTGGTATGTGTGCTTGACTCATTTTATTCAAAGTGTTTCTTATCTTTTAAATGTTTTTTATTTTATCTACAATGGAGGGGGTATCATCCAAATTAGCTAGCTGAGGATAGAGGGCAGGACTCTGGCTCTGTGTATTTATCCTGGAGGGTTTTCATGCCGATACTCTCCCTGTTATTTAGAGCTCATTTGTTGAATGGAGATTCAAACTGTAAAGAAATGTTACACATCTTTATCGGTCACTTGCTGGCTTCAACAATCTTAACTGCCTTGACTAAGCTCATTCTGCAATGTTTTTCTCAATGGAGTATTTCCTAAAACTGGTTTTGATGTGGTTGCTTAGGTGGTCTCTAGCTTATCTCCCAACATCCCTGTGAACCCACTTACCAACACTCCCATGCATCATTTGCAAGTATGATTTGGAGAAGGACTACACTGCCTATGTGAATTGCAAATAGGTACAAAGGGAGAAATCCTGTTGAAATACCCTCATTTTAGCTTCATGTTGCAAAATAAAATTTTAGCCATGGCTGACAGGCCAGCGGATACACTATGTTGCTCAGATACTGTGCTGTGTTGCTGTTAATGTTGAATATACATCAGGGGCTAGCAAGGTGGAGAAGCAGCCAACCGTATCCTCCACTAAAACGTCTGTTTGTTTTACTTCTCATTCCAAGGCACAGTGGCTTCGCCCCTGCACTCTCACTCTCAGATCCCGAGCTCCCAAAGTGAAAGAGGCACAACAATCTCTGGGCTCATTGACTGTGGGGCCTGCGGGGCTTTGTGGTAAAAGTCTAGGCACGTATTAGCTCTGCAGTGCTGGCTGACCCAGACTGGTCCCTGGCCACATAACCACCGTCTCATGCCTACTCAAAGGGCCCCTGTGTTGGAATGTGTCGGCACGGAGCCTGGCCCCTCTGGAACATCATCCACGGGATATGCAGAGCTGGCAGGTTGACAGGCAGGTATGTAGGCACGAGGTGGCTGGAACGTGGCCCTGCTGCCTTCTCGGATCATGCTTAAGAGGCCTGTGTGGGGATTTTTATTCCCCTCCATCATTCTCTCAATCCAGTTTCATTCATGGTCTTTTTATGTGCAAATTTCTCTATCCAATTTCTTGTTGTGCAAGTCTATCCATGTGCAAATGTACATATACTTCTGGTTTCTTTCTGTGTGTCTGTCCCACTCTACTCTTCCTTATATCATTGTAACTCCTTCCCTGCATGCTATTCCTGTGGCTCTGTAGTAGCTGCTGCTTTATAATTAATTGATAAATTCCCAGTCTTCCTGTCATCTTTCGCTGTTTTCCCTTCCGTCTTACCTCTCTCTTCCCACCTCTCTCCAGTTATTTACTTCCTCTCTCTTCATTCCCCAATCAGCCTCATCCTCCACACTTCCTCTACTATCCTCTGTCTCATTCCGTCTTCTACTCTGTTGTGCTGTTTCCTTACCTAATTAGAAATCCCCTGTAGGTTTTGGTAACAAAGCATAATTTTTACTGTGAGCAGTTCAGTCATGGGTTTCTGGGTCACATAAGGCAAAAGGGAGACTGATCAGCCTGAAGACTGATGCTTAACATGACTAATTGATTACTAAATAACACATTAGTTTGATTAAATTACTGTTCTTACTAATAAAGTAGTGTAATGCATTAGGGTTAAATTTTTTGCGATCATATTGAAATACTGAACTAGTGAAGGCAAGTTGCCTTACAAATAGAATTTCAACAGTACTATTCCATGCTGCATAATTTAAGTGTTGTTTCATTGACCACTGATTTAAAACTTAAAATGCACATGCAGGTCTGAACTGTTACCTAGCAACAGTTGCTATAAGTAGGTAAAGACAGATGAGTGCTGAGAAGAGACGCTGGAGTTAGCAAATTTAAGAATGGCAGGGGAGACTGGATGCTTCAAAATGAGGAGAGATGCTCATTATTTTGAACTGACTTCCTAGAAAGACAACAGTTTTATCAGAAAGTTGTACTGTAAATTATTTCCAATTAGCCCTGATGTCTTGTGGTAAGACATGAACTCTGTTATAATACTATTTATTTAATTGATTTATATCTGAGTTTGAAACACATTTTGTCAGTCTTTGTTTGGTACAAGGCCAGTGAAATGTGCTATTTATACTGGCTGAGTCTCCTCTTCCTGAGAGGGTTATTTTCAGTTTGATACATGAAGTATTTCAGTGGTTGAGCTTCACACTTCATTCTTTATGCTGGAAACAACTGTTCTTAATCAGCAGGTGGAGTTTGCACAGTTTTCATGGAAACGTTGATGTGCAAATTTCCCTTGTCTCTGAGTACTCTAAGGACTTCTCGTCCAGCCCTGAAATACATGCTGTGAGCAAATTTTTTTTCTTTTTTTCACTGATTTTCATCCATGCTGACTTAAAAGTTGTCCCTCAAAGTTTTGCTGTAGGTTTTACGCAACACAGTTTTTCCATTTGTAAGTCGAGGTAAGGCAATTTCTTCATATAGCATGTTTCATACTTAGCAGAGATACAATGTGCCTTACAACATAATAGGCATAACAGAATAAATGAGACAGGATGTAAAAAAAAAAACAAACATTAACTGTAAAGTGAAAAGTATGAAAACTTAATCTCACATTAGATGCAAACCTCATAACTAAGATGTTTCCATTGATTACATTTGATTTTGCACATACTGACTATGTACACACGTACAATTTTTTCAAATGATCACATATCCCCTTTTCAAGGTAAAACACACATTTACTGCATAGATAAATTGTTATTGAAAATCGTTACAGCTGGCCTGCTACACCCTGTGAGAGTTCCTCTGTTGGCATTCCTCATTACTTGCAGTGTTTAATCAGATGAGTGACAGGTGACAGGGGTTAAGCACAGCAAATTTGATTGACACAAATAGAAAGAAACACTCATCTTCCTGAGGGGATCAGAGTGTGTCATGATTGCCGAGTGATGCAATTAAAGAATTCCCAGTGAAGTACTTAACTGCTGTGCTGGAGGCACTTTACAGGAACCGCTTCAGGAACAGCACCTCGAAGGAAATGGTAGATTAAAAGCAGCTAATTTTCCTGACATGGAAGTCCTCTAGCCTGCCCGTCATCCCTGAAAATAGATCCAGTGATATTAGGGGTGTAAACAGTGGTTATATGTATGGAAGGCGCATGAAGAAAATACATGTTCATTGCCCTGGAAGGAATCAGATGGTAGGCACATGTGCTGTAACACGATCAATCCTCCAACTTTAACATTCATAATGGTTGTTTGTCCCTAACCTCAGAAACAACCCACCCTAATAATAAACAGACAGTTAAAGTTGTGGAACGATCATGTTTGATAAGGTTTAGGTACAGGGAAAGATTGCGGTTGAAATGAGTACTTTGGAGTTAAGGCTGTGGAATGGTCATGGACAAAAGAAACAACACTGCATACAACTCTGCTGTATGCAGATTGTGTTGCTCAACATATTACGTGACCTGACTTCCTCCTTTGCTCTCATCATAATTGCTACAGTCACTAGAGGTCGCCTAACAGTAAAACTTATGGGTTGTAATAAGCTGCTGAGAAAGAGAAACATAATTATGAGATGCTCAATATTCGGAACAGGGCTACGTAAACGTCTGAGGACTGATGAGCAATTTAATTGTGGTAATTATTCAGAAGATTGGACCACAAAATTAAACAATGCATTATTAACACAATCTGTCAATAATTTTTACCATTAATCAATTAATCCTTTAGTCTTTGTATTTCTAACCTTTACTTGTACTATGGACTGTTTGTTATGGTTGTTGTTCATAGTGTTGTTTGGGAAGAAAAGTGAACAAAAGGGAAATCCAACTTAATTTGTTCTGTGTGTCATTGTAGAAACTTTTCTGGATTTAAAAAAAATACAGACAGAGCTCAGAGCACTCAGGTAGTGTCCGCATATAGATTTTATGTACTGTTGAATGCTGAAAGGTGGTGATGACTGGATGGGGAGAGACCTATTTTAATCAAAAATAAGTTTATTGTTGTTGATGAGAACAACAGCAGCACAGGCACCTCAAAAACAACCTGATACCCTATAATAACAGTAGAATTCAGTTTTTTTTCCCCTCACATAATTTATTTGTTGCCTGTAGAAAATTTTCCCAGCCCAAAAGCCCAAATAAACTTCTTCAAATTATATGTCTTGTCTAACTAATAGTCCAAAAGCTGACGATATTCCATTTACAATTTTATATTTTCTAAAAAGCATCAAATCTTGTTTAAGAATGGAATATTAAATGTTTGGTACTTTTGTCTGGTGCCATCTCTATAAACACAAATGTCACTGACTGATCAGTTCACACCATTGATCGGCTGGCCAAGTGTTGGAGTTTCCCCATTGGTTGTTGGTCTTTTGAAATGAATTAATTGGCGCAAACAGTTTTTGTTACGTTGTCACGGGTGATTTTACAGGCCAACTTAGCGTCTTTGTCACTTGATTTAGTGACTTCAGACTTCAGACTGCACAGCAGCTGACAGAGATGTGAATGAGTTTCTGACCTTCTCTTTGAGCGATCATTTTGCAAGTAAAGGCAGCAGAATTCTCAGCACAGCTGTGTCTTTTAACATATGTGAGTAGTGATTTTGTGGTTATAAAATCATTGAAAATTTATGCTCAATACAAGGTGGAAGTCCAAGCATATGGTGTAGGTTTTGATTTAAAGCTCAGGATTGGATTGCACTTGTTGATATTGTGATCGTAATATGAGACTACTTTGATTATTTTCCCCACACTCCCTCGGTTTAGATTCCTTCATTCACTTTGTGATACACGAGGTGGCAGGGAGCTCGGCTTTGCCTCAGTACTGAGCATGAGAATATTCTGTGCAGTTGCTGTATTCATGTCCTTTCATTCATTGTGATGGAGAGCAGTGATCGTGGTGAGCAGAGGGTTTGCTGTGGAGATGGCTTTGATGGATGTGTAATAGCAGGTGTCTTCTCCTGAAAATGTTCTCTTCGCTCCCCACAGTCTCTACCAGCATCACAAACTTGTGGGAGGAATAACAAGCTGACCAACCACAGACCTTACAGTCTTTACACAGTATCTCTGTAGCCACTGCATCCATAGACTATGTAGCTTAGCTGTATGGTGTAACCCCATGGATGTCCAAATGAAGTTTTAAGGCCATGGTAGGGTTGAATCAAAAGTTTGTATGAAGTGCCATCCTATAAGGTTGTGTGTTATAAAGGTGTTTATACCTGTTCCAAATTGCTGAAAGGCTTACCAAGTTGTGAAGGAGGAGACACGATAACTGTACAGAGGGGGACAATGGCACACACACAGTCTTTCCTCAAAGGCATTCCTGGTGTTGCACTCTTTTGTGAAAAGCGACAGAAGTGTATGAAGCAAAAAGAGAGGGTTCAAATCCTGCATAGTTTCTCACATCTGGTCAATCACTACATGAGGTGATTAGCATACTGCTCTAATTGTTTCAGCAATGATGAACAGTTTTCACTTTGCACACAATATGTGTCACAATATATTAACATGTCTCTAGTTCTGGTCTTGTGGTTTTCCCAGATGCAGCAGTACTTGGTTTCTTGTAGAGGGTGGCTATGTGATTTATTCTGGTTATACAAGAGACACCCCTCCTCTCGCATCTCTGTTGAGAGCACTGGCATTGTGTTTGGTGTATAGTGGGGTATAGATCTTTTCAGTTTATTCAATACACACTGCCTCTCTTTCACAATCCAATTGCCATTTATCATGTCACTATAAAAACAGTCATGCTGACTAAAAGAAAAAAAAATAAACAAGAGCAATATAAAGAGTATAATTTATAGTATTAAGATAATTTCTTTTCAGAGTCTATACATCCCTGAATGATTAAAATGATTATATACACCATGCTTATGTAGGTAAAATTAGCTCAATTAAGGGGAAATATGGTGTTAATCAGAATCGTCATGTCGAGCCATTTTAATTATTTGACAAATGATATAATATCAGGGTCCGCACAACAAATCTAATAACCGTTTCTCTTGGTGATCAGTTGAGAGTGTCTATAACGCACAAATGAACTTTAAGAAAGAAATAACTTAAGCAATAATAATAGAGTAGTACAATAGAGTATGACAGGAAAATATTGCAACAGGTGAATAAACCAAAATAATGTGACCTTTACTGGGAGCAGCTGGTAAAGCGGTGGTAGAATCATGTCAGGACAGAAAAACCAATTGTAGTTTCTGAATTCATTTGGTTAGCAGAAAAGGAAGTATTTGCGTGTTTGTGGAACACCTGATTCGGCGTGGTGGTGTCTGGAGTGAGTGAGAGGATGATGATGATGCAGCAGCAGAGGATTGGCAGTGAAGCAGCGCAAGAGTAGAATGGGACAGCTTGCACTGGTAACAAAGGAAATCCCAAGTTGTCCAGTGACAATCTTTTTATGGGGACAGTTGGCAAAAGGTTCAGTAGTCACGCCCCCTGCGGCCACAGCAGAGGCCTGGTAGCTGTCTTACTTTTACGATTTGTTCCCAAATAACTGTATTTTGTTAAGTAATTACAGTGGATAAAGATCTGTTGTGCGAATGCCCAGGTGATTATGATGAGACCAAAGAACACATAAGTTTAGCAGACATAGAACTGGCAGAATAAGTAAAAATACAAATATACACATTAAAAAGAAAAGTAATAAAGTCTGTGGAGCAGCTTCGAGGCAGTCAGAAGGAGGTGGGCTTTGAGATATCTGAAGGCAATCTCACTGAAGGATGTGTAGTTGTGCAAAGCTTATGTGTGTGGTAGTTCTATCCTCGGTGTGTCAATCCAGGGTTGATGTTGGATTTCATCTCCTTTTTATTCCTGATATTCCTCTGTATGTATTTCCAGGTAGGCTGAAAGAGAGTACCAACGGTCAGAGTGGGGCAGCAGCTCTCTGCTGCTAGAGAGACCTGTGGACTCTCCAATGTTGCTCTCCCAGTCCCTTAGCAGGTACTTATCCCTGCTTCCTCAAAAGGTCTTAAAATGTAAACACTAGACGCTGTGTTGTACCTGGTCTGAGCTGCAGTTGGTCTCACAACTAATTTACAGCTGTGGGAAAGGCCTTGGTCCTTGGCATTTAAAGATGGGGTGAGGGTAGCATGGAAGGTGTCATGCATTAAGCTGTCTCTCTGTTCTGCTCAGGAATGTCTTACCCTTTCACTTATCAGCACAATGGGCTATGCCATTCGCTACACTGACACACATTTTATTGATTTCAGTATCCGTGTGTTAATGCTGCGAACATTTGCACAGGACCTACTTTCACACATGACCACCTGCCTGTAACATTGGTTGAGAAAACAGAGCATGTTTTCTTTAGACAGGACAGCCAGACCTGAGGGATAGGTGCATCATGTCAGATTTATACCATGTCTATCTGGGATGGGAGGATGTTTTCATGCTGTTCACCAAAACCCAGAGAGAATTATCTTGTGAATAATGCAGTGCCTTAGGTGGAAATACAGCCTTGGGCATTTTTTCCTTGCAGTACGAGTATCTAGGGAATTTGCATATCAACTAGTTATTTTCACGTGGATTGTGAGTAATATTACAAATTGGAGTGTGGTTGCTTCTTTTATATATTGCACAGATTATTCTTACATGGCAGAACTGAATAGTGATGGTAAAATGAGACATTCAAGGTGCTAGAAAGAAGCTGAAACATAGATACACAGAGACAAAGTTCAGTCAAGGCAAGAAGACTCTTAGGCGGGTGTAAAAGGCATCAGCCCTGTCCTAAATGGTTCAATCAGAAGCCTCACAATGAGAGACTGGATTCAAATCAAAGGACCTTGATGTCCTCTCATCTTTTGTGTACTGGCCAGCTGTATCTGAGCTTGCATCTAAAAAAAAAACAAAAAAAAAAACTTTTTTTCCTCCTGTTCTGATGCAGTGAAGAACATGCCTTCAGCGCTTCCTCAGAATTCAGAGGAGATTTCCGCTGAGTAGCTCGACCTCACAGCCTAATCACCAGATCTAAAACTCCAGCAGCGCTCCAGGCCGCACCGAGAGGGATAAAACCCCCTCCTGCTGTTGCTTCCTCCAGCCCCACATGCCAGGACACAATTAATTCATACTGCTGGCAGCCTTGGACCGTCCCAATAGTACAACTCTCATCCCCTGCGCTCATTTTCTGTCTGTATTTGCATAATATCAATTTGGTTTGTAATAGCCTATTGGGCAACGCAGTCTGCAAGTTTGCATAAATAAGAAAAAAATGCATATGCCGAATTCATGTGATGTGTATAGTCCAAGCATAAAGCTAGAACTTCTGCTCTTACAGTGGAAGAGATGGCGAAATATATTCTTAAATGGGCAAAGTGTAGACTTTCACTGAAGTCGGTGTAAAGCAAGTTTCTGTCTGTGAAGCTATCTTTAATAGAGAGGCAGAGCTCTGATGGCGACTCTCTCGGGAGAATCATATGTCTGCGTGAGTGAGAAGGGGAGGCTGTTGATGAATTTAATCACTGATAGGCAAACTGGCTATGGGCTGAGTGAGTGGAAAGAGCTTGCTGCCTTTCCCTGCATGGATAATCATATGGACCTGCCACACTCCTCCTCCGCTAGCTGCTTCTAAGCAGCACACACAAAAAAAGAGAGGAAGTCACCGTCAGAGAAACAGACAGACAGGAAGACGGAGATGAGGAGAAATAGAGCAAGAATGATGTGATGGGAAGAAACAGTGCAGAGAAGATTAGGTGAGGGCTAAACTAAATCTAGAGAGCAATCCCCAGGCAGGGACTTACAGTGGAGCCAGAATCTGTATTAACAAAGCTTGTAGGGATGAGTACTGATAGGATCATATGTCTCATGACTAAAAATAAATCAGCAGTTCTGTTCAAATGTAATTCATACCAATAGTAGACGGACAAAAGGAAGTGGTATAAAAAGAGATATGTTTGATTCTCTCAATTTTTCTTCTCCTTTTTAAAGCCAGGCATCTGTATTTGCCAAGTCAAGTGAGTGGAGGTGTTGATGGTGTGTGTGGATTGTGATGAAACTGATCCCCCACGGGACTCTCCCTGCAGGCAGAATAATGAACTGAGCGGTGTGTGACTGATGTGTGCTCCAAAGTAGAGCGCATTACATGGGGACGGCGTGTGTTTCTGCTATCATGTGTTGATGTCCTAAAGGGAGAATCCTTTTTTCTCTTGTCCCCTCCTCCTTTGGGAGGTCAAAGATCAATCGGCTTCAGAGGATCATCCCTACAGCTTGGAGACTTTGAGTTTCTTGCTTCCAAACACTTCACCTCATTGATTTGTAAATAGTCCTTTAGATTTCTTTACTCAATAGATCTGTGGTTTCCAACCTTTGTCAACTGATGTACCCCAACAGCTCTATCAAATGAGTCCAAGTACCCCTCCCATCACATCAGTTGTCATGTTCCAAATGTGATCTTTTAAATAAATTTAATATATACACACTCACATACACACAAACACACCTTTTTTTCTTTCATTGTTTTCAGTAGGTTTGGTCAATTTTGCTTTCCCTCTATTCTCTCTTGAGTAGCAGCTGGTGTTTTCAAACATTTATCCATGTACCAATCCATTTCAGCTTCTCAGCTTGCTTGCTAACTAGTGTTTATGCTCTGTGTAGCCCTCACAGTAGACTTTTTCTCTGCGTAAACATAAAAAAATAATGCTATGGCAACTACAAGTGGATATTTTATTGCAAGATTGGATATTTTAGTGGAAGACATATGAAACATGTTTTGAGATATGTGACAGAGACGTTAACAAACAATGCCACCTTGTTATGTTAATAGAAAGCATAATCCAGATTTTTGTCTTGAATTGATTGGTTAGTCTATGAAACGTCAACAAATTAAAGTAAAGTAAACAAAACAAAAAAAGACAATTTCTCAGAACCTGATTTACTTTGGATCACAAATCCTCACATTTTATAAACTGGGACTGTAAAGTGAAAGTTCCATATTTCCTCTTGGAAAAATGACAGAAACAATGAATCCATTAGCAAAATAGTTGCAGATGGACTAATTATTTTTGCTCTATTGATAACTTACTCAGGTTTGTAGGAGGTGTGTTATGATTTAAATCATAATTTCTATTTTCTCAAATTAGGTGAGCTGCTCCTCAGTCTTTCCAGGTCTCACCTGGCAACTGCAGAAGTACCCTTTTGTGTACAAGTACTGCCCAATTAGGAATCACTGCAGGTCACCCTGTGATCCACTTTGCGTCTTTGTGTTTGTTCGCAGGTGAGTCATTACCAACACCGTTGCAGTTGTTTGACCTCAAAGTTGAATGAGTGTTTGTAACTTTTCTATTGAGCCGTGGGTTAAGCTCCCTCAAATCCTCCTTGTGTGTTTGATAGTGGACTCCAATATCCTAATCAAACATTTGTAGCAGCTCTCTAATGCAGTTACAGAAAGATCGGATGAAGGCTGTGCTTGCATATTCTAATTATGTAAATAAGAACGGTGTGGTGGTGCATTTTAATATGAGAGTTTGCCTGTGCTAATTGAATTACAGTGTCTGCACTGGAAGTATATGATGACTAAATTAATTCAAAACATTCATAAACTGTTATTGAAGACTTATTTATTGAATTTTTTAATTCAGTTAAATTAGAAATACTTTTAAAACTTTAGTTTTGTTTAAATTTTGCTGAAAGATGATCACCATTAAAATCCAGGTAAAATGTGCATAAATCAGAACATCTCGCCAGCTTTCTAGACTGCTATGTAGAAACTTGTATTTGTTAAAGATTTACATGGTAAAATCAGGCGTGCACCAGTGTTCCTAACAAATTAGACTTAAATAAAGTCATACATTCAAGGTTGCATATTATGAAAAAAGCAGGAGTTATGTAGCAAAGTCCTGCTTATAAATCTCCTTTGTGGAATCTTTTGAAATGTCATTCCAAAAAACAAAACTGGAGTCGTGTTGGAGATCAGAGGGTAGAAACTTCTATTTTCACAGAGAAAAAATATGAAGTAATGAAGCTCATCAACACATGAAAGTAAGACTGTGGGAGGTGTCAAGAAAAGAGAAGTGTAGAAGACATAAAGCCCATTAAAATAAAACTCCAGATAGTTTTGGGAAAATAGTGTTTCTGTAAGTGTCAAACAATTTCATACTGAGACATTTTAAAATATTTGGAGAACATGATTCATGAAACACTTCTAATGTTTTATCTTGTAAGATGATACATTGTTTTTTAGCCATGCTGCTCTGTCAGGGAGTCCACCACTTTGGTCCAGACTGAAATATCTCCTCAATGATTTGACTGCGACTTGGTAATGACTTTTCATCCTATACTAACATGAGGTTAAACATTTTCCCTTTTAGTAAAGTGTCTCTACTCTATTGGATGGATTGCTATAAAATTTGTTATAGACATTCACAGTCCCCTCAGGTTGAATACAAATAACTCATTTGGTGATCTCTTAACTTTTAATCTAGCACTGTCAGCTCAAAGTTTTTACTAATTTTTGCTTATGATCAAATTCCTACAAAACTAATGGCATTACCGTCAGCCTCCGCTGTACTTTGTGTTCACTGCTAATCAGCAAATGTTAACATGCTGAAAGATGGTGAACATGGTAAACATACCACAGCACCTCTGTGCCTAAGTACAGCCTTACAGAATCTGTAACATGGCCATAGGCTCTTAGTCTTTTAACAGCGTGCGTCAATACAAAATATGAGCCAAGAAACAAGAGGGCCTCCGAAATTATTTGGCATCTGGCAGGGACCATGTGTAATCCCAGTCACTTTCAAGGTTACAGCGCTGCTCGGATCCCTCACCGCACTGACATGATTCTGCTGTGCAGCAGTGCTACACTGCACCAACAGGGGTAACTGTGACACACTCTTCCTGTTGCCTCCAGAGTCACTGTATCACAGCCTGCTGAGCGTCCTGTAGTGAGGAATACTGTTAGACATAGATCCCCACAAACTCTCCTGCACACACACACACACACTCATACTTAGTGAAGCCTTCACTGTTTCATTTGAGGGCAGATCTTTGTCCCCTGGCACCTCTTTTGTCAAATCCTCCTGTCGTGCTCTTTGAAGATCTCATTTCTAACCAGGAGTGATGATGATGTTAATAATAACCCCGTGTAGTGTTATCATAACCCTGAATAGAGTTCTTCAGGCCACAGCCTCCCTCTCCTCCTGTCCTATTTCTTTGGTGTTTTTAAGCAATTTGCTACTGGGACTCGGCAAGGCAGTACACTAGAAAAGACAGGCGACAAAATGGGCATAATGACTGGCCTTAGGGGGAGACAGAGCCAAAGAACATCAAAACTGTTCGACAGTTTTAACCTCATCAACAGCGAGGCCACATCTGAGGGCAACAAGGTGACTTGCAGACTGATTAAAAGATAACTACTACTAAACAACTTCAGACCCATATGGCACTGGACTGTGTAGACAAAACAGGGAGAAATTATGGCTTAGTTCAGATAAGAGCAGTATCTTGATGCAGATGGCGTAGAGAAAATATTTGTCACTCCCCTCCTGACTAATTTGATTAGAGTCTAAAATACTGCAGCCACCACAAACGCACCCACACCTCTGGTGTATTGCTCTGTATCATCATGGCCTTTTTGATAAACTACTAATAATGTTTTTTTTCCTCTGACACATAGAAGCACTTAACCTGAATCCCTGAAATGCTGCGCTATAAATTCAATATAAACACCATATATATCCACTGAGGCTGACACATACGGATATGTATATCATATACACATATGGACTGGAGATATATTCGAACAATGAAACATAAACACCCCCAACCCCTAAGTGTTAAGATGTTTTTTTTCTATTTTTATGGGGACCATTTTTTTATTTTACAGTCAACCCTATTTTTATTTTATTTTTTAACCCCAAACACTTTGGATGACCCCTAACTCAAAAGCCTATAGATAAGCCTAATTTTAATGCCTAACCTCACACTTAAACTTAATCCTGAACCAAAATGTAAACGTAGTTCACATTTATACAAAGAAACCTACTATATAAGTCAAGCTAAATCTATTTTATTGTGCTGTTAATCTGCTCTTGCTTTTGCACCTTAGCCCATTTGGGAAATCTATGTAACATATAAACATAATGAAATCTTTATGGCATTTATATGCTTTAGCAAGCAGGGCTTTATGTACTGGATATGCAGCCAAAGGATCATGTACGTGCAACTGCTTTCAAGTAATAAGTTGCTCTTAGAAATGGTCTGCCATGCAAACATAAAGGAAGGCGATTACTAGAATTTCTCACTACTATCATACTTAACCTCAAAATAATGTGTACACTGACAAACCAAAACAAATGGGTACATACAGTAGGTAAACAGTAGTACATGCAAGAAGATGCGCCTGATGTTCTCTCACATTTACACTAATAGTTGAAAACTTAATGTTCTGAATGTGTAATTTGATTTGTAAAATGTCCTTGGGTGTCCTGAAAGGCACTTGTAAATAAAATGTATTATTATTATTAAAAGTTTTAGTTTTCCAGTTGTATACATTGTGCATAGAACAAATAGCATAGAACATTGTACATAGAACAAATAGCATACAACAAATAAATACTAAAGATATATATTTATATATATACATATATACATTTTTATGGAATCCTAAATCCTAAATTTAATTAAAATTTTTGGCTCCTTAAGTACCTGAACACACTTGTGGCTTTCCTTCTACGATGGAAATGAAATATTCCATTGCAACGCTGTTGCAGAAGTTCCCACAAATGTGTTGTAACGGTGGGTGGCTTTCCCTTCACCTTCTGTCCAGTTCATCCATGGCCGTACACACTATTGAGGTCACCGAGATCTAGACCTTTGTATTTTTTCTGAGGTGTATATAATAAAAGTCATGAAATAATTGGCTACAATAACTAAAATAACTTTGGCAGTTACCTTTTGTACCATGTAAAGTTATTCACTGGACTTTAACTGCTTAAAATTCAATAAAATGGAAAATATACGTAGGGACATTTTAAAACCTTTGACCAGTAGTGTATGCATAAATAAATATGAATAAATAAATGTGTGGGTAAATCAAGTGAATGCATCGGTTATTCACATGTAGACATGCATTCAGACAGCGCACACGCGCACACTATTATATTCATTCACTCACTAATGCATGCACAGTGTATCTCGTGCCTGTGTGAACAATGCATCTTGGAGAGGAGACAAGCTCTGGATTCAAAGCATTAGCTTAAAAGGCCAAAGGCAGCAGAGTGCAGTGAGCAATGACGGGGAGGAACAGGGCATTGTAGGCACACACTTATTCTCCTCACAGTTCCCTCTACCTGCACTTTCAACTTCACACACCCACTTGTTTAACCCATAAATAACCAGTGGCGATACAGGGTAATTTTCACTTCTGTCTATTTTAAGGCTCAGATGAAGAGATGTATAAAAGATGTAGACCTTCAAATTAGATGAAGTTGGAGTATCTGGAGGACAGATGAGAACAAGATTAGAAAGTTTGGATTAACTAGTAGCTCCCTTTGGCTTGAAGATGACACAGGAAAGGCCAGAGGTGACAGAAGAAATACCAGAATTGTTGAATTGTTACTTGAATCAAAGGTTCGGGAAGTGGCAGTGATTGGAGATGGATGAGAAGGAGGTTTAATTGAACTTTGACTTTGAGCAAGCTCTTGTGAATTGTGAAGCTAGACCTGCTAGCATGTTAACATTCAGGGTTTGTGACTGTCTTTTTTTGATACTACCACAAGGAGCAGCGAAACTCAGAAATTAAAAATGCATAGGGGTTTTAACTTAAAGAAACATCCCAGCAGAGAGATCTGTTATTTCTACACTGTAAGCCACACTTTCCAATAACCTCTTTTATTTTGCCTTGAAAGACTCATAGATACTGATTCAATGGTAATTTATTACTCCAAGGCTGCTGTTCACAATAATATGACCAAATAAACTAACTGCCAACTGAACAATGTCCGGTCCTATAAAATATACAGTAAGCATGGTACAGAGGGGAATAGCTAATGGGTCCTCTTTGTTGGACAAAGGGGTAAAATGAAGGTTATTGGCTCTAACTCCTTTCTTTAGTTATAGCAGTAATAAATATCGCCTAAGGAGATATATTACATGAGCAGGGGTAGCTCAATAACTCTTGCTGGTCTTTGGGGAGGCATTTTCTTAGCCAGGTCTTGCTTTAGACTTTATATCAGGCGTATAGAAAAAGGAGAACATATGCATAGTCTAGTACCCATCATTAGATGCCCCTCCACTGCTTTCCCTGTGGCAGTGTGTCCCATCTGGCAGAGATGGATAACAGTTTCTTGATTACAGCTTTACTAGTGTTAAGATAAAGTATTAATTATTTCAATAATATTGATTTTTCATCAAAACAATTAGTGTTGCACTTTAGCAAGTTCCTTTTTCAGAAATGTTTTTTTCTGTCCCAGCCAAAACGGATTTAGATTTTAACTCACCTGACCAATACTGGATTTTTGAGGTTGATAGTTATTTTACAGTAGAGATTAAATAGAAATTACAGAACATTTATAACTTTTATATACCACTAGCTTGCAACAATATCAAAATGCTCATATTAATAATCAGCAAAATGTTCACCGTCAACATATTTCTTCACTTGTCATCCAGCTCTCAACTTTCTTATTCTGAGCAGTTGTCTGGCAGGCAGTTGTTTATAGTGAAAATGCTCTACAATCGCACTGTACACTACCTGCTCAGCTCAACAGCAAACAGCAGACAGACAAAGCAACCAGCTGGTGAAGATAGTGAGGCATGTGGAAGATAGCATGCCAGATTTTTTTTCTTTCAGGAGACCAAAAACAGAGCTAATGGAAACTGAATACTTGCCTTACATTTGCTAGGTAGGTGCTCGATAACTGCTGGAGTTTGTAAATGAGCAACAGTTTGTAAATGAGCAACAGTTTGTTAACAAATTATCAATGAAATCAGTTATTGCAGGTTAAAATCAAAATACTTTTGTTGCCTAAATCTAACCACATGTGGGGCCCAGGATATGAACCTGTCCCAATTGTCAAAGTGCTGCACTTCACTCTGTGAACATAATACAGGCAGTAATTACATTTTCATTTGTTCAACCTTCATATAAATCTCGAAGAATCACTGAGGGCATGTCCTCATTTTCAGTGATGTCGAGGGTACACTTAAAAAAGAATAAATACACACAAAAATAATTAATGAGAAAACATAGTAGACAAATGTGTTTTAGTTTAATATGTGTTGAAAAATGTTCCAAGTGTGTGCAGTACAAAAACTAAAAGCAGTTTTCCCAAAATTAGTGTTTGCACGCTCGAGTATTTACCATTCACTTCAGCGGGTAAAGTAATGACTATGAAATTTCCCTCAAAACATAACCGACAAAATAAATTAGCACTGTGAACATAATTTCCAGGGGACATAGATACATCTGTGATCATCTCGGTCTGTATTAGACCTGACAGAGAATAATTGTTTATTTCTCTATTGTTAAAGACAGATGTGACGTTGGCTAGTAGCAGGCAAAAAAAAAAAAAAAATCTTTGCAGCATGCTTTTCTTTACAGATGAGTGTTTCAGATAAGCCATCAGGCACATTGTTACAGGATACGCTGGTTGAGTTCTTTATACAGAACTTTTCTGGATCATAGCATCACCTAAACTGACATCTTAAAACATGTAACTTTTCTAGCCCTGGTAATTTCTACACTATAGGAGATACAAGCGATACATTTTGCGCAAAATTGTAGACATGATGTATTATTAGATGATTTTCAGTGATCTATAAATAGTACTCTACTGACTACTGTGTCAGTTACTTGGTGGCTTAGCTATTTTTAAACTCGTTTTCAAACAGTAAAGTGTAGCAGAGATGATATTTGGTGTACTTAGATGAGTTTAAGTTCAAACTGAAAATAGATCTGAATAAAAGATGATCTTTTCTCTCGTAAGACACACACACACACACACACACACACACACACACACACACACACAGTAGAAAGAAAAAGTCAGAAAGATAAATTGTGAATGTTTGTGGACAGATTGCGGATGTAAAATCAATAAACCTGCCACTCGGTCTGTTCACTGGTCACACACATGATCTTGAAACATACATTAATGTAGTTTTCAATGATTTTCTCAATAAAATTCAGATTGTATTTTATATTTGAAATAAAGAAAAAAATATAATAATAAAAATATAATAATAATATTATGATGAGGATGTAATAGTATTACACGCAGTAAAAGAAATCACTGTTTCAATTAAATACTTTTTATTGGAGACTACATATCAAGCCTGACAGAAAATCAATAAGTTATCAGTCTATATGTGTTGCAGCTGGGAAATAATCTAAAATGTTATCTGCACATTTATACTGTTGTGTAGATATGTGTCTTTTACAATGCAGAACACATGGGTCCACAAAGTAACTCACTCACTACACGTTTTACTTGACTTGAATACTGACCTGTAATTGAACTTACAATGGGTCATTTAATGAGCTTGTGGGACCTGGGTCTCCTATTGGCTTTTGTTTTTTTCCCCTAGCATATGAGTACCAACGAGGTTAACAGGAACCAATACACACCTTAAAATACAGTTTTAATCTGGTCTGAGTATGAATTAGGTGCAGGGAGTAACGGTAATTAATCCAATGTCCTCGGATTATACTCAACCTATTATCACTGTGTAAGGTTGTCAAGGAGACTGTTTATGGCACCTCAAACATCCAGTAGACCTCCATTAGAAAGGAAAAATTGAAGGTCAAAACAGCCTGGCCTTGGGGTACCTGCACATAGTCGGAATGCTCTTCTTCCAAACTGAGAAACCTGAATTCAGAATCATTTGATCATATTTTACTAATAAGCTAATAACTTCAGCATCTTTTTTTAAGACATGTCCAATTGTGCTGCATAAAAGCACAACATCCTGCTGGGAATTCAGTAAAAATAGTAGTATCTGGCAAAAAAAAATGCCATCATACTGACTGTTATAAATACAGGTTCAAGTGTCTGATGTGCTATATAACAGATATGCAGAAGTTGAAATAATACTCCATGAATTGACTTAATAATATAACATATGGGTGAAGGCTGGGGGTGTGGGTGGTGTGTTGTCAGCCAGTGGCTGTTGACCTTGTGTTGGCAGCAGTGATAGTAGTCAGGTTTAAATATAGGTTTGTTATGTGAAAGCAGGTGTAGTTGGTGATCGGGGAGATACATTTATGACGAGTGGATGAAATTACTTCATGTTCACAACAGTGATCACAACATTGACATGTCATCTTTTACATTTATATGATGCACCTGTTGGCAAACAGTTGCTTAATTACTCACTCAGCAGTTACAGAGCAACTTTATCCTTCATTTTTAGCCATGTTTCTGGCCACCTGGTAAACGTAAAACTCTTTTAGCTTTGCTTTTCATTCCCTACCAATAATCTGGCTCTTTAGCAGTTTAGTACTCCACTATATTCACCAGCTAGTCTCTGACTGTGTCTGCTGTTTGGTTTCATTCAGGTAGTGTACAGTGTCTTTTTAGAGCTTTTCCACTGCACACAGCTGCCTGTCATGAGATTGAGTGAACCAAAACAGTCAAGTTGTGGGCTGGACAGCTCATGTTGGCCAGAATTCAGGAAGGATTGCTTCACTGGCATAATTATGATATTACAGAGCACCATTAGTTAAAAATAACCCATCAAAGTTCAAAAGCAGATAATATGCTGAACCCTTAATTTTACAAAAACTTCTTTGCAGTACTATGAAAATAGAGATAGCACATGAGCAGGTGGGTTTCAGGAAGTCCAGACTTGTACATCACTAAAGATGAAGAGTGTGGGTGTGGATGGTTGCTTATGAAGTCTGAGCTGAGAAGGCTGAAGTTGACCTGCTGCTCCTCATGTTAAATTTACTAACACACATTAAACCGTTTTGTCTTAATTCCCCATTTGGCCAGCTTTTTTCTTACTGACAATCTTTCTTACCTTGTACACTGTCCCTGTTCTAGTTTTCTCTGCGTCGATATTTTCTTCATCTCATGGCCTCTTTTCAGCTCTTTTTTTCTTTGGATTTCAATTCCTCCCTAGCATTGCAAGGATTCTGTTTTTTGTTGAAGACCCTCCTTGAAAAACATCTAACCATTTTTATAAGAATGCAGTGCCCTTTGATGTCCTTTATGTTTGCCACAGCTGGTTCATGTCCTTGCTCTTAGGGTGCCTGCTGAGCCGCCATAAGCTCCGAAGACCATACTCTCAGGCTGTGTCCACACTAATTCGGAAAAATTGAAAGAGCAATTCATGTCTGAAAACTGGTCTATCCATTCTGCTGTTTCACAATTGTTTCTAAACGCTTGTCACCCACATTGAAACTGCAAAACTAAAAAACCTTAAAGCTGCACTAATCGACAAACCTAAGGAAAAATCTCTCCCAGCTCAGCAGTTCCACACAGCTCTGTGGAGCCTTATAGTCTATTTTGGATATTTTGGTTTTCTGGCCTGCAGCTCTATTCTCATCAGCCTCATTTCCAGCTGCAGCAACCCGCAGCAGGGGTCTGTCTGAATGGGTCAACCCGCGGCACCCGACCCTCCATCACGACCCTGCTTTTGACCAGGGTGGAACTGGCATTGCTGCCAGGACTTGTATCATTTAGCTGATGCTAAATGTCATTTAAATGAGAGAGAGAGAGAGAGAGAGAGAGAGAGAGAGAGAGAGAGAGAGAGGTTTGAGACTGGATTCTCTGCTGACAGTGACAAGCAGGTTAATAGTTGTCCATATGAATCTGTCCAAAGGGGGTCGAACACATGTTGAGTAGGGGGTCTATTGAAAGTGGTATTAGAAACTACCTGGTGAACATAATGGAGCATTTAGCAGCCAAAGAGTCAGATATTTCTCTGTCGTGTTGGTGGACACCAAAACTGAACTAAAAGATGTAAAAAGATATGAATATTAGACGTGCAGCATGACTCCATACGAAGGCTGTTGCTCTGTATCTGCTGGATCACTTAATTCAGCTTTAAATCCCTGTGTCTGCATGTCACACCAAAAACATTTTCATACAATTCCTGATTATTTTCTGCTGTTTTCAAACTTGTTTGCACACAGTTTGAGAAACAACACACATTGAAAACTCTGATTTTACTGTCAATACTAAAACGCAAAGTGATGCTTATAGAATAATTAGATTCTTCAATCTAAAGTGTTTTATCATGAGAGCAGTGTCAAGTGTCTTTAAGGGACGTTAATTATTTGTTACATGTATAAAAACTGTATGTTTAAAGCAGCTACATAAGTGAAATGTCGAGAGCTTATCATGTCTTGTGGGGGTGTTGTGTGCACGATTTCTCTGACTGATGAAGACCTAACCCATCGTATTTGATCTGAGGATAGACTTTGTAGTATGAAAAGCCTCAGGCATCACTTTTAAGAAGAACAGTTCTCTTGCTCTCTTTATATATGTGTCACACACACACACATCACATACATACGTGTGTGTATATATATATATAGTTATTCTCCTCCTTCCATGAAGGACCTTTCTTCAAAGGTTCAGAGTTTATTGCAGACAGTGACAGTGTTTGATCACATTTTGATTCGCCTCATGAAAATGGGATGAGGAAGGAAACGCATAATTTCCACTTCATTGGCTTTGACTGCAGAGCTTAAAAACATCAACCAGTCAATAGAAGACAAAAATAAGTTTATTTCATATTTCTGCCACAGAGCTTATATTTTTTTTGTGGTTCAAGGTTGTAAAATGCAAACAGTCATTTGTTTATCAATTTAATATCTCCAGGCATTATCAGTGAATCCCAGGAAGCTTGATTTTCGAATCATTAATCTGTTGTGAGGCAAATACAGTTGCAGTGTTCAAATTACATGCGAGACCTGTTAACCTTTAGACAGGTTATTTGTTCTCTCTGCAGTAATGATTTCTCATCTAGAAAGAGTCATTTAATAGCTTTGGCATGATTGCTCGGGTGATGCAAACCTAACAAAAGCCACATGCTTTTGTGAGTAATTAAGTGTTGTACCAGGAAGAATATCTCTTCTCTACAGTAACTGAATGGCAGCCAATAATGACTGGATAAATAAGAGATAGGTGTGAAATTTCTTGACTATGTGGGTGGGGGTGAATATTTTCACACGTACAGACATTACAAATTAATGCACTTGTTGATAATTCTTGCAGTAAAATAAAGGTTTTTTGCCGTTACATCTTCAGTATCCATGAGGACTCGTACGTGTGGTAAGCATACAGTATACAGCACAGGTACAGCATCTGTTATAGTAACACAAATCAAAGGAGCATGAAATGATTTTACTATTCATTTTTGTATGTTGTTCCTCAACCTCAAAAATACCTAATATGAGTCCTTTGGACTTTGGACGAACATCTGATGTTGTTTAATGAATAATGTTTAATGAAATGAGGAATTACCTTTAATTTGGTTTAATTTGTTTGATTAATCCAGTTAGTTACCTAAACAAACAAAGATCAACATTATCACCAACCAAGAATGTTGATATGATTCTGTAAAAATCCAACTCATGGTTTTCAAAAATATTCATTTTACAGTACGGTTAAGGTTTGGGAAAGATCATCAGTGTGACATATAAAAGACAAAAACAGTAAATATGAAGTTTGAAAGGTGTGGGGGGATAGGGTTTCTGAAACTAAGTGACCATCCAACAAGCACTTCTTTTGAAGCATACAGGCCCCTTGACACACTACATGCTCAACCACCATCCACATTGCTTTACACCCTCATTTTCCACCTTGCCACACAAAAGAAACACTATTTCTTGCACTGAACTGAAAAGCTTTATTTTGAGAACTGAAGTCATGCTTGCATCAGTTGATTAGCATCAGCTGCTTTATTTATCCTCCACCAAAAGCCTTTTTCTCAGAAGACATGTTGACATGAAAAGCACAGCACAGGTGTAAATAATGAAATAAATGATGGCTGAATTCCATTTAACTTGAGGTTCAGTATCCTGGTATTGTGCATGCTAGCTCACTGCCACACTGACATTTGAACAAAACCATTTAATTTTTTTTATTAGCAACACCTGTGCTTTTCCTTCTACGAAAAGTTAAAATGCTTGCAGTAAAAAAAGTCATATCGGTGGCTCATTCATAAACTACTTGGCTACCAGCTAACTAGCAAAATTCATATTCAGTCATTCAATCATATTCATACAGGTGTACAAGGCAGCCTTTATGACATTGTTTGCTACCCGCTCGGCTGATACTTTAATACTGAAGCTGTTTGCTCCTTTCACCACACAAACCTTATTCTTATGAGCTGAGCTTTTGGCATATTTGATTTAATTAAGATCAAATGTTTATGTATATGTTTGTTAAATGGGAACTACACTGATTCTACACATCAAAGTATGTTTACAGGTCTTGGGGAGTAGTATTACATATATGAAAAATGTATAAAGCATTTGGCTCCAGAGGGAGCTGCATGAAGTCTGATAAATTGCCTCAAGTGAGTCAGCCTCAGTTAGAGCTAAAGACCACAAGTTTGAAAATTAAAAAAAAAACAAAAAACTGGGGGTGTTTAGTTATTACGAAGTAATCTTAAAAGACTGCTTGTATTTCTTTTCCAACCCAACTTAGATTAAAACACCCGCTTCCGTATTGGTTAACGATAGGGCTTGGGTCGTTTTGTCAAGGCTTCGTTTTATGGAAGTAGGCGAATTTCATCTAAACTTGGTTAGACGCAACCAGATCTCTAGCCCGCTCATCTCTTCATGAGGCTAGTGGCTCAAGGCTACATTTGCCATCCACTTTTAGCATGATGTACCTGAAACCTCAACTGTAGGTTGAATCGAGTGCATCTGGACTTGTTTGTAGACCCTTGAAGACATTTGACCTCTCATCCAAGAGGCTTCATCAGTTCTCACTGATTGTTGGGGAGACCCAGGTATTTCACCTCTGTGGGGTTGTGGGGTCGTTGTCAAGGTCACTGATGTCAATTGATTCATTAGTGCCCCTGGTTGTTGTAATGATGTTCGTTAGAGTCACCTGTGGCCAAGTTTGAATGGTTGTGAAATGTCCTGGGAAGCGATGAAAGGGCAGCATTGTAGGTGGGGGATAAGTGATGTCAAAGACCTCCTCCGATATTGAAGGATGGTTTCTCAATTTAAACGTAGATGGACTGGCCACAATTTTCATCCTCAGCTCAGTGTGTGGAGCTGTCATGATGGGTGGTAGGGTATTATTGAGTTCACTGCTCTCCTCTACCAGGTTCATCTGAGTCTGTCCATGCTTCTCGGCAGTGTTCATATTCTGTTGAAGTCTCTCAACCTCCAGCTGTTATAATAGCTTCCTTCTATTGATGTTAGAACACTGAACTACCAGTTGCTTCTCGGTCAGTGTGGATATTGGCCTTGTGCTCATCCATACTACCCACATACAGTGTATGTAACCTCTTTCCTTGTGCTTCTGTCATAGTTTACATTATATATTCACTACTGACTGACTTATCTTGACTGGGATCTGAACCTCCAATCTGCTGTTCAAAAGCCAACAACATTAGTATTGTGTCATCCGTATGCATATGTAAATCTTGCAACACTTTCCAACTCTTTGGAAAGTGAGAAAATGAGAGAATTAAGTTTTTAACCCTGTATGTCAGCGCATTTGGGCTGGCTGGCTCGACCGCAGTGCTTTAGGGAGAAAGGTTGTGCTGGCTCTCCTTACATACACTTATCTAGTGCACACAAATCCACCAAAACGTGAGAACAAATTAATAAAAATGTGGGAATGAACTGTATCTCATGTGCACACACAATAACATTTTGAGCGCTCAGTGTAGTAAAATGTGTACTCATTATTTTTTTACTCTCTGTGGTGAGAACCTTTCTTCAGAGGATCAGAGTTAGAAAGAGTCAGAGTTTCATTTTACATGTGAATACTATTAAACCTTTCAACAGGTTATTTGCTCCCTCTGCAATAATGATTTCTCATCTAAAAAGAGTCCTTTAATAAACATGGTAAGACTGTCAGTCTGCTGGCTTTGGTATGATTGATGTCATGCCACAATTGTGTAATTAAGTGTTGTAGCACAGAGAATTGCTTCTCTCTTCGCTACAGTGGCAGCCAGTAGTGACTGGATAAATAAGAGAGAGGTGTGAGATTTCTTGACTGTGGGTGGGGGTGAGTATTTTCACACGTACAAACATTACAAATTAATGCACTTGTTGATTATTCATGCAGTAGTATAAAGGTTTATGCAGTTATTAAAACTAGATAACGAACTAGTCCATAGAGTATCTCATTTGCATTTGCTAAACGTCGGTGCACCAGTAAATGCTTTAGGGGTCCTTCTTCAAAGGTGATGAAAAAAAATATCGAAGGCCAACACCTTCCTTCACTCATACCTCCTTTGGCAGGTTAACTCCCCTCTGACCTGGCAAACACACTGGGGTACATCAGTATCCATGAGGACTCATATATATGGAAATGCATACAGTATACTGCACAGGGACAGCATCAATTATAGTAACACAAATCCACCAGTTGGTTAGGGCCTCTCTGTGTGGAGTTTTCATGTTCTCTTGTGAATGTATGGATTCACATAGGTGCTCTAGTTTCCTCCCACAGTCTAAAGACATGCAGGTTAGGTGAACTGATGACCGAGAATTGTCTGTAGTGTGAATGAGAGTTCTCGACGTGTTCCAGGCAAACCAGATTGCCCGCGCTGCTTGACACACTCGTATTACGCCTCCATGGGCTTTTCACTTCCGACATTGCGGACAAAGCCAGCTCTATTTGCGTGTGAATGAGTAGAGTATGCAGTCCTTGAGTGTGGCCCAGGACAGATTAGCGTACACACTACTAAAAGAATGTCATCATTTGTGGCCCAGACGATCTCAGAATGTGGTCACAGCTATCGGATCTAAATGCATCCTCAATGCGTCTTGGGTGGACAGGACAAGACACATTTGCCAGGTATGAACAGGGTTTTTGTGAGAGCCCTATGAAAGACCTGGTGATGCCCTCACTCAGTGCGTGCTGGGACAGGCTTCAGACTGACTTTGCCTGGCTGTTGGATTTCTCACAATCGAGAATCCATCTTGCCAGGTTCCATCCTGTGGCCAAAACACTGTGGTTCAGACCAATCAGCATCCTGTGAGGGTGGAACCACTGGCAGCTAGGGGCATGTCTTAGATGTGATGATAATGAGAAGCATGGTGGCTCCTAAAGAGGGTAGTGTAGATGCTGCTACAGCATCAGAGTATTTCTTCATTGAAAGAAGAGCAGAGAACGGCAGTGAAGGCTTTTCTCGATGGAGAAGATGTTTTTGCTCTTCTCCCCACTGAAACTGATTGGTCGAAGTGTGCCTGTGATAGATGGTGATAGACAGGTGGTTCATCCAATCACCTGCCAAGTATTTTTTGAAAGTGCCTGCCCTTTTCCAAACAGTTTCCAACAAAGCCTTCCCAGATGGTTCTGTGTAACAAACCATCTGGTGTGTCAGGTTAGCTCCAGCCCTGTAAGCACATATAGATAATAGATGGATGGATGATCCGAGTCTCTCAAGCAGCACACGCATTCTGTAAATACCAGCCACTTCAGCTTGTTAGCATGAGACTTCTCTTCTACTGCAACCAAAGTGTCCTCACATGGGTGTTGACATGATGGTGTTTTCTTGACAGTGTGTTGAGAAAATGTCACTCATTCTCTACGTTGTCAGTCCACTGTCTCAAAGACCAGTAGTTGTAGCGCTACATAATTTAAACCATATTAACTAACAGACCAGTTTTCATATATCATACACAAACATCCAGACACAGTCACACACCTCTGCACACAGATGAACAACCACTAGAGCCAAGAGGGGGGGTGCTCTGTTGGTGGCATGAGGTCAGGTGGTAGTGCACTTCTGTCAGCTCAGCCGAAACCCGGGGTGCAGGGCTGCACAGCATAGATAGCAAGTCTGTCTCTCTCTCTCTCTCTCTCTCTCTCTCTCTCTCTCTCTCACACACATACACACACACACATGCACACACACACACACACACACACACACAAAAGAATATATGCGGATCCCATAGCATGGTTGCCCTCAGCTGAGTCTCACGACAACCTGAACTTGAATGAGGTTGAGACACTGAGAAGAAGAGGGGGTGTATTTAATTGGCCTCAAAACAAAATATCAAAACTGAAACTGAATTTTTTTTTACTATCCCCAGGTGGTGCTACAGGTGAAGCCTGCTCAGCCTGTATTTGTGCACAAAATAGGGAAATAAATTGAAAAAAGCTCACTAAAGTGTGGTATCTGACAGCAGTTTCTGGAGGGACTTTTAACAGCCACTTCAGTGTCCAACCTTTTCTGTCATATGGCCCTTTGGAAACAGAAACCTTCCAAAGCTTTATACTTTTACCATTTTACCATTAACAAAGTTTGGGAAAATCAGCAATGCAATATTATTTACTGAAATAACGTTATCATGAATGATAGATAACTAGCCTATCTGAAATTCATCAGATCTGATTCATTCAGGTAGTTATTTTAGTTAAGTTAGTAAACTTTGCCCAAACTAAGTTGAAGATAGATTTCGTCATATTTTCTTCAGTTTTGACAGACATGTTCAGGTCTTTCTTTTCTCACCTGTCAAAACTCTGGCCATTTTACTTAACATTTTATATCTAAAAACAGTCGTGCTGACCTGAATTTTTGATCACCATGCTGATGTGGAAGGACTCTTGCTTGTTTATTTTTGCCCACAATACAGATTAATTCAACTTTAGCTCTGCATTCACCAGGGAGCAGAGTCAGACTGGTCATTGAGCGTACCAGGACAAATCCCAGTGGGCCGGTGGACTGTCAGAAAATCCATAAAGTTTGTACTGTCCCTGTCTTCCTCTGTACTGGCCCCTCTCATTTGGGGTGCGCATGAAAGCACACCACGAATGACAGGCGCACAGAGCAGGCCGGTACATGTAAGATACAACATGATAATCCAACTGAGACAATGGACCCACTGAAGAATGGTTAAATACTGTAGGCAATACGGTGTGTGTATAATACATTATTGATCCCTCCATGGAGATATTCTTTTTGCTGGAGCTCCCCTGGCAGGTCAGAGCTCAGGGTTAGCTACAGTACAGCAGCGGTGTGAAGAGATTCACTGCTTTGCTCAAGGACACATGAGCACATTGGATATTTACCAACTCAGAAACTGAACCTTTAAGAATAGATCAATAACACAAATTTGTAATACAAGTTACTACAGTATGTATGCATGTGGTGATGTTGCCTCTGCTGCTACAGTGTCATACAGCACCACTGATAGCCTGCAAAGATCTCATCATTTACTCACTGCAGGGATCCATTTTTATTTAAGGTTTTATTGCTTTTATATATCAAGGTTATATTTTTACATATTTGTCGTGATCTCAGAGGAAGGGAGAGCGGGCTGAAGCTTAGATCGGCTGTGAAAATGTCCCCCCAGTGACAGGCAGATCTTATTTCTCCCCTATGATTCGATGACAGGGTTTCTGATGCACTCGGTTCGTAGTCTTTAATCTCCACTCCCAAGTTGCATATCAAGCTGCAGATGGTGAAAGTGAAATGAAAACACCATTCATTTCATCCACTGACTTCACATTTTGCTACAACTCTGATATTCAAGCAAGCATGTCATGAACTGCACAGGATCAGTTGAATCCCTGTTCTTTGCAGACCCACTTTGGAAACATGCAGGCTCTGAGGGGACTAACTTGTCAGCCTGGCAACCTCTGTTGCTTCTGTTTTCCCAGCATGAAGCTTGTACAGTATTTCCAGCATGTTCAAAGGGTGTTTTCCATCACTTAAGCTAGTAGACACAGTTTTTGACAATGTGGATTCAGAATACAGAGCGAGTTATGTAAGTACTAGGGAGATGTTTTCCTCCCAACACATCAACATAAATGACTGCTGTCAACTTTACTCGTGCATGACCTCACATTTCTCACTGCCTCTCCGCTATGCCCTCCGGAGTCGCAAGGCCCGGTCAAAATGTGCATGAGCGATTGATGCGTGGCCATGACTCCAAAGGTGAGCACCTGCCCGCCTCTCACCCCAGCAAGTCATGCTGCTTTGACCTCATCACTGTTATGTGGCATTACTCTATCGATTTTCTCACCTTCATGTTTATTTTAAGGCCCTCAGTGATTCAGCAGTGTACTACAAGCATGGCAAACAGCCTCACGCACAGTGAAACTGATGCTATTTATGGTTGATAACAAAGTTGAAACTAATTTTTCCTTGGTTTTAACTCAAACAAAGTCCCTATCACTTCAAAGTTTTAATCTTATTTTGATCCACATGGAAAAAACTTTTATATTTGTTTGTCAGTTTACTTGAAAAGTATAAAACAATTATTCCTTATTAAAATATCTGTAAACAGAATGGTCTTGTATTCATTTTAAAAAGTATCTGTTAAAAAACAATATCTGTTTAAAATAAGTGTGATATATTGTTGCTTCTCTATCACCTGACATTTTAATGATACAGCTGTGGCTGATATGCAGGTCACGTTTAACAAGATTAAAAGTGAACATTAGCACATTCTTTCAAATCATGGCCTTAATAACAGTGATGATGGATCAGATCAAAAAAGATACAAATGAGCGAGTCAGCATACACTATTTAATTGCCTGCTGACATTTGTTATATGTGTAACATTTCTTATCTAAGAGTGTTAGACGCATACAAATATGTATTTATTGATGATAAAAATTTGTTCCATCATCATTTGCTTTCAACATGAAAATGAAAGCGCTATGAGCTAAGGAAGAAATCATATTTCCTGTCATCAAGTGGCAATTTTGCCTAACGACACTTTACAACCAGTGAATAATGTGAATTGTGTGCAGTCCTCTCAAAGATAGGATTTATTTTAACAACATCAAACATAGTGTCAAAAAAAGGTAAATTGATGTGTAAATTACAAATGACAGATTTTTCTGTTTTTGAAGGTTTCTAGTTTCATATGAACCTAGGTTCAGGTGAAGGCATACTAACCATGCAATGAGAAGGTATGTAAACATTTCCTACATGCAGAGCATCACACATCAATCAATATCTACTCGAATGAGACACAGGTCAGACTGCAGGACATTCAGTAGTGAACATTGATTTAAAATACTATTTTAATTCTACATGAAAAATGATCGTTTCGGGACAAACAGAGATATGAACAGCAGATAGTTTTCTCCATTAAACACATCATAAAGCAGGAGTTACTGAAACATGAACAACTTGCTTATTTAAGCTTTTCTAACCCAATTAGGATAGAATGGTTAACTTCATAAATATCAAGTCAGTATCGAGTCAGTGGCAGATGGTAGAGGTGGTGTATTTGTGTATGTGGGTGTACGTGGTGATGTGCATTTATATCATTATTCATTCATTCATCAGCCCTCATAAAAAGTCCATAATTTTTAAGCAAATGTTGAGTTCATAGTTCATTAAATACCAAAGGTTATTCATACTTTTATCAGCCATATTATCACCACTTTAGTTCAGACTGAAATATCCCAGCCACTAATGGATGGATTGCAATTAAGTTTTCATTCATGGTGTCTACAGGATGAATCCTACTGACTTTGATGAACCCTTGACTTTTCATCTAGAGCCACTGTGAGGTTCACATTTGTGGTTCTGAGTTTAATGCCTCAACAACTATATGGATTGTCAATGTCCTAACCCTAACCCTGTAATCTGGTGCATACATTCATGACCCCTCTCAGGATGAACTGAAATATCTTTGGTGATCCCCTGACTTTAGTGCCATCAAATGTTGATTTACTACTTGAGTTTATGACCAAATACATGTACAAGTAATGACAGTCCCATCAGTCTCACCTTAGCAAATGTTAGTATTCTAACATTTAGATATGTGTTGGCATCAACATTGTGATCATGTTGGCATGCAGACATCAGCATTTACTGTAGTTCAAAGCACCACTGTGTCGAGGAACAGCCTCACACAGCTGTTAGCATGACTGTAGTTGCTTATTTCTAAATGTGTTGGCAATGCTAACTCAAATGGTCTTCAGACGAAAGAAAAGGATTGTGTATATACATGTAATGTTTTTCATCTGACAGATACCTGTTCTGTATTCGATACAATATGACAATTACTCAGCAAAGAAGCTATTACTATACTATTAGGTTAATATTGCACCCTTTACATGAGTGTGACCTTCCTTGAGAGCCGCACACAGGTCTTAAAGGAGCGTTAATCATTGACATTTGCTAACAGTTCTGAAGGCCAAATGCCAGCCTGTTTCTCAGTGACTGACTGACTGAGAAACTGTCTAAAAGATCAAAACCATTTATAAAACATGCAAGGACCAGAATTGTCTTGTGCAGCAGCTTAACATTAATGTTATTTATGAAGTATTTCGTTTTGGCTCCTAAAGAAGGGTCTGCAAGTGTAATTATACAAGGATTAACATCGGGTAATGTTGTGGAAATTATGTGGTGTTGTATTTCTCCACTTGCACGTAGGACGAGTGTGTATGTGTACATATGTGTGCAGACAAGCATGTTAATGAGGATATGGACATTCCATATGGTTATTTGTATGGATATGGGTATGTGTATGGGTGTATGCATATGCATGATGGGTTGACATTAGCAGAACAATTACTCACCCGCTGCACAACCCCCCAAAGTCATGAAATCCTATTTCACAAGCCTATATCAGGGGCTATGGGGGGTTGGTGGTGATGATGGTGGTGATCAGGGTGTGTTGTGGCCTCAAGTCTTGAAAAGGAAGTCAGTGTACAGTAGCTGTCTCCCAGTAGCTGGAGTCAGCAATGGGTTGTGCAAAATATGCAGCAAGGCAAGGCCGTGCTTATCTCCTCCATGTCTGCTGCCCACAAAACACCTGGTACCCAATTTGTTACTGCCAGGGTGGCCTTGACAAGGGAGACCGGGTTTTTAAATGGATGTAGCGTCAATCACGTGGTCTGACAGCACTATATGTTAACATTTCTGTAGGTTTTTTTTTTTTTTTTTTCTAATTAACCGCATGCAGCTAAATCTCCCTCTGGAAAATTACAAATGCAGCACACATTGTGTTTATCTGCAGTGAATGAACTTAATGTGGTATAAGGCTGGTAAATGCTGAAACCGTGGATTTTAGATGGTATTAGGGTGAATGGTATAATCTCCTGTGTGATATCCTTCCCATCATGACAAAATATAAAACTTCAAGTCAAAATGATCTTGGGGTTAATGTCTCAAGTAGTAGAATGACTTCCTCCTCAACACTGTAATTTCTTAAGGTTTATGAAGTATAGAATATTGAATGTAATGATTTAATGTATCTAAATAAAGAGAGATCGTAAAATGCCAAACTAGCTTGTAAATGGTTATTGGCTGGCAATAGCAATGTTGTAAAGAAAGCATCTGTCATGGGTAATGTGTTGCTACTTGGCATCTCGGTGTTGTTACTAAGTAGTGATGCCTGTAATTAATAAGGGTGGCTGTATTTGAAAAATGTCACTTTTAAAGACCTCTCTAAGTGGTCTTGCATCATTTTCTTAAACTTGTTGCAGGAAATTCTCTGAGCATAATTGACTTTTCTTTTTAGGGCTGGTCTGTTAGACACCAGCCCTTGGGGTCTTTCCTCTAATGTCTCGTCATTCAAGAGCTCTAAAAACACCAGACACGCTCGGCTGCACTGAATGATCAGTTCAAAAGGAAAAAATCAATGAGCTTTGTCTCATTTGTCACTTCTTCTCCCTCCTCCTCACACTTACCACTGCATCCCTCTCCCCCTCTCCCCTCTCCCCATTTACCTCTTTCTCTCGACTAATGGACAGATGATTTGGAAAGTATTATGAGGCTCAAAATCGGCTCAGTGAGCTGTGCACGACTGTGTGGCCAGCTCTTTGATGGATATCCCTGTTCTGATTGCCTGAGCTCAGTGCCATATAAAGAATCTCTTAGCTGCGCCCCGCAAGAGTCTGAGAGACTGATGCTGAGATCAGGCTATCTGGCTACTGTAGGGGATCAGCAACTGGATAATGAAACTCTCCTGCAGACAGGCATGCAGACGTTCATGCCCACAAGAAAGCATAGGCTGCCAGAAAGATACACACTCATACACATACACGCAGACACACACACACAGAACTGTTCCATGACTGATCAGCTTTTCTCTCTCAGTTGCCAGATTGCCAGCTCTGGAAGTGGCGATGGTAGTGGTGCTGTGCTGCAGGGGAGAGTGAAATAGGAGAGAGTGGGGAAGAGCAATTTCACCGCTGGTTTATCAAACACCACCACAGTCAATCTCTGGCTCTCACCAGCCTCATCACTTCATGGAGCAAATCCTCTCTATCAGTTTCATCTTCATCCTGTGTCTAATGAGCTGCTGGATTGCATGTGTTGTGGCCATTATTTTACAGAATATCTGTTATGCACGGTGTCGTATTGATACTGCTACATTTTGCTTTAAAGGAATTCTTGGAAAACATCTAGCACTGGATTTCTGCATTTTCAGTGTAATGTGTTCAATTCATGTGTAAGTACTGTACCAAGCAAGCACTAACAAGGCAGCAGTTTATTGGCATTTTAGTCATGAAGAAAATAATATTTATTATTATTTGAACTCATTGCACAGTTCATCAGTGAATAAATCATTGCAATAAATGTCTCTCATTTGAGATAATAGCACAAAGGGGATCTTTTATATTAGATTTTATTTCAAATCAATGTGCTTGAAACCATCTCATCTCACGCAAATTTAAAATCTATGAAAACTGAGATTTTGATATACATATTTTTTTTGCTTTCTTCACACAGCTGCATTAAAGCCAGAGATATTGGACAGAGATTTTCTCCTAATTAAATGTCAGGCTTTCATGCAAGTTCAAATATGCAGCATGTCAGAAGGTAGTGGACATGCTAATTGCTTAAGCGCCATTTACTCAGTGAGCTCGTCTTGGCCAGCTTGCAGTAGTGGAGCAGAGTGGCTGTTAGCTGTTTGAACATAGAACATGATGTCTTTTGAAAAGTCAGCTCATTTGCATTATATCCCAGGGGGCAAAGAGCACTGGTTGAAAGCAAAAACACTCCCACCCATGCACTCCCCACACACACACACACACACACAAAACACCCCATCCCACACCTGCAATTACAGAAAACAAACAAGCAATCTTGTTAGTTATCTTTACTTTCGGACCTCTTCAAACCTCTTCAGACCTCTTCTTTCAGCAAGACTTGGCAACTTCACTCGCAGCAGGGTGGTAACTGGCAGGAGTTGGTCTCTTTCCTTCAGATTCAGAATGCTTTATTAATCCCAGAAGGGCAATAGAATCTAACCCATCCATATAAAGATTTAAGAATGGGTAGACTGCTGGGTTGCACACTCAGAGCACCCCGTCCACAGGACAACATTTCTTTGCTGTTGTGGTGACTCAGTTGGGATTTTTGTCAGATCAGACCAAGAACCACAATCAGACTTCGATCTAGCTCTAAATCATCATCAGCTGTTTGAGGAATCAATCCAGGGTGTGAATTGACTTCAGACATTTTTGGAGCTTAACAAGTTTGTTCATACATTTGTTTTAAGAATTTTTACTTGAAGACTAAAAATATGCTTGTGTAGATTCAAAATATTAAGTGGAATTTTTGTGTTTCCAAGTTTTAACTGCTAATTTTGGGATGTTTTGTTTGCAGCCTCTACAGATTGACTTATTTGGCAACTTTTTGCTAGCTTTTACATTGAGAACAGACGGACAGACGGACCAGTGTGAGCTTCAAGTCCATCAAAATTAGGACACATTGGAACAACTGTTCTCCAGTACACCATACATTATTCTGCTGATTCTTTTCAGGCTGTCTTGCCCTCATGTTTCAACTTTTTGGCTGTTCCGACTTTCAGTTGAAAACCTCACTCAATACATATCTATCTAAAAAAGGAAGCATTAGCTAATGGGTAATATGTGGAGCAGTTAAAAGTTGTCATGCAGAACACAAAGATGCTTTGTGCCCCTGTGCATATCGCTAAATCATGTCTAGCCTTTACAATATATTTATCCATTCATTTTCTGGCGCTTATCTGGGGCCAGGTGATGGTGGCAGCAGGCTGAGTGCAGACGTCTCTCTCTCAGCAACACCTTCCATCTCCTCCTCCTCTCCATCTTCCTTTTGACACAAAGGAGTAGCAGCTCTATTCCAGGCTCCCTCTGGTTCTCTAAACTACGCTGTCTCTAATTTCAGCCACTTGTATTTACAATCTCATTCATTACCTATTACCCTTACCTATGGTCACTATCCAAGGCTAGTGACCATAGGTAAAGCTTACAACATAGAATGATTGGTAAATTGAGAAATTTGCCTTCAGGCTCAGCTCCCTCTTCACCACAATGGTCAACACACAATGGGTACAATGCCAATACTCCTACTGAAGCTGCACCAAACCAACCTCACACTTATTTTTAACCTCACATGTGAACAAGAGCCTGAGAAATGTACTTGAACTTCTTCGTTTGGGGCATCCAGGTTCATCCAGGCCTCTTCACACAGCTGCAAACTGCCACGGTCCATGCTGAAGATCACAGTCTGACATCTGCAAAAAGCAGAGAACCGATTCTGAGGTTCTAGTCAGTTTCCCTCAGACATGGAAGGGCTACTCTTCAGTTCATTTCAGCGCTGACTGGCAATCGCTATTTGTAACAATAGCAGGCTACAATCCATTACCTGTGGTTAGCATAGCTGTGCCAATCAGAGGCTCAGAGACCGCTACAAAATGTGCTGCTCTTACTAGAGAGAGGAGACGTAAAACTATATTGAGATAGTTATTGCTACTTAAAACCATAAATATACAGTAGCCTCTTATGGATATCAAAACTTCAAGTGTAAAATATCTGACCTGATTAAATGACCACAGCAACATTTTAAAGAGGAAATAATAGCACAACATCAGTCCAAATGTTTGCCTTTGTCCATATGAAGATTAGCTGCTAATCAAGGTGCATTTGGTTCAAATGTTTGTGTAAACCTTGATATTAAAAGTGAAATTTTCAGGACAGAAGAAAAATGACTTTGCAGTTGAAGACATTCATCACTGACTTTAATTGATGGAATTTGAGACCTTTGTTCATTTTAAGTGCTGCTCATTGTTTAATACTCTCCCCCACTGAGGAGCTTGGTGGCCGTGGTTACCATCTTTCAACCTCAACATGAAAAATGACTGAGATTGGAGTCAGAAGGTTTACGCATGAAATTTTAATAAGCAACTTATCTACATGCAGCTGTCATCAAACCACCTTTATCCTTCAGTGTACTAGTGAAACAGAACAAGGTGTGTATTCCTTCACAGATTTTATCAGCAATTCACCTGTTTGTATTATCGGTGTCAACAGACTATATTTGTGGTTCAGCCTGCGGGAGATGATTGTGTGTGTGTGTGTGTGTGTGTGGTGTGTGTGTGTGTGTGTGTGTGTGTGTGTGTGTGTGAGAGAGAGAGAGAGAGCATGTGAAACTGCCTGGGTTCAGACTTGTGCCGCCTCTTACATGCACACACAAGCAAAATCTGAAACAGCTGGGGTCCATCACTTCTAGAGAATAAACTCAGAGGTGTTGAAGCACGACAGTGACTCAGTACTGAGCTGGTTAAAGATCCTGCAACCCTCTATCCTCTCTCTCTCTCCCACACACACACACACACACACACACACACACACAATCTATTACCATGCAGGTGGAGGCTNTGAGAGAGAGAGAGAGAGCATGTGAAACTGCCTGGGTTCAGACTTGTGCCGCCTCTTACATGCACACACAAGCAAAATCTGAAACAGCTGGGGTCCATCACTTCTAGAGAATAAACTCAGAGGTGTTGAAGCACGACAGTGACTCAGTACTGAGCTGGTTAAAGATCCTGCAACCCTCTATCCTCTCTCTCTCTCCCACACACACACACACACACACACACACACACACAATCTATTACCATGCAGGTGGAGGCTCTCACACGGCAACAAGTAAGGGTTAAAACTCAGCAAGGTGTTAGGAAAGGTAGACCCTGTGGACCATTTCTCTTGCTGCTTAGCAACATCCACACATACACACTGCTTCTTTCAAACTCCTAAATAATGAAATAACGCTGCCTTGTTGAGATATATTCCACACATATTCTAACTGCATGTGAGATATTTGTTTTTTTCAGATTTTGTTGTATCACATTTTATAATCCTTTCAATTCATAGTTTAATAGTTACAGTCACGGTTACATTGAAATTTTAATAATAAACATATTTTTCAATCATTTCCTCCAGGAGCCTTTGGGTTAAGCTTAGACTAATTCAGCCATTTTAAAGTAAATTGAAAGCCCATTTATGTTATTGATTATGTGTCACCATGTGACTTAAAGTGAATGCTCAGATCTCACTGAAATATTTCCCCAGAATGGTGATCAAACAGTTGTCACAGCACTTCAGTTAAACCGCGCTTTAGACAAATTTAATCGACAATACAGATGCTTTTCAGATTCAGATATTCCCCCAGGCAAAAGTGTAAATGAAAAATACACAAGCCCGTACACACACAAACACATACATATTTTCCCTGACCACACACACACAATTTCCTTTTCACAGTCATTGTGAAGTAATGCTGTTATCTGCCAGCAAGACGTAGGTTGCCTGTAGCTAAGGTAGACATGGAGACAAAACAAAACATTATCCTCCCATAAAAAGCCTGGGGCAGGCCAAAAGCACAAGACATCCGTGGTCACACACAATATTTAAATTTGTTTTATTAACACCAATACATTAACAATCATGCCCATATCTCTGCTGTTCTGTGCACACACCATTGTGTCATAGGACGGTGTCTCATAACAAAATGATGGAGAGACAGGATAAGCAGATAAGATTTGTTATTGCCAATAACACCAGTAATGTGATTTTTAAAGTTTTTGAAAGTTTGCTGTGCAGTTCTTTTGTTTTTATTTCTGAACTATTTTAAATCTGCTACATGGCTTTGAAGTGAGAAAAGACTTTCCCTTTTTTCCCTTTTCAGCCAAAGTTAAAGGGGCGCTCCACTGATTTTAAACATCAACATAAGTTGAATTTCTCAGCCTGTAGCCAACAGTTGTATAATAACCTTTGTGTCTATGGAGGGGTTTTGCAAAGTGACTTGGAGTAAGTGCATTCAAAATGATGAAGATCAAGAACTACATGACCTCAGTGATTTTTGTTTTTCTCAACAAGAGGTATGTAAGGGCTAGTATGGGGTGTCTAGAAGTTGTCTGGGTCAGCAACCTGCAGATTGGCACTGATTGTCAGTGAGGAGTTCATTCCACTACTGCAAGGCCAGAACAAATTAGAGTTTGGAGTGAGATGAGGAACCACAACATCCTCAGTGACGGTGCAGTCAGTCGCCCAGACACAGGAATACTGTGGTTAGGTTGAGTGTAGAGTGTGATCATGGCTTAGAGGCACAAGGTGCATTTCTCTTCACTGCCCTGAAGGCCAGCACCAGAGTCTGTATACAAGCTGCAACATGGAGCCAGTGTAGTGAGCAGAGGAGGAGGTTGATGTGGGGAAACTGAACACCAGACAGGCATCATTATTCTGGACGACCTGCAAAGGTTTGGTGGCACGGGTTGTTGTGAGCAGGGAGTTGCATCCAGATCAGCATGTGGGTCGTCTCTGTAGTGAGGAAGGGACAAATCCTCCTGAAGTTGCACAGGAGGAATTTACAGGAGCAAGCTACTGCTGCCATGTTTGCTGAGAACAACAGAAATGGTGACAGACAGGTCTCATACGGATGGTCTTTCCCCTGAAGCAAAACAATCTCAGTCTTGCCCAGGTTGAGCTTTGTGATGTCATCAGGGTTTTCTCAACTTGCGTGTGGAAACTACAAATTTATAACCAAAATCCTGCATTGGGAGGTGTGAAGTTTGAAATACATGGGCATTTACAGAGCGAGAGAGGCAGGGAGAGTCTATTGAAAGATGCTGTTAAGTTGCAGAAGGGGGAGTGTTGGATCTACTGTAACATTTTTGGGATCATACACATGCACTTGTAGTCCTTGAAGTCCAGATCAAGGAGATTGTTGTTCAAAGCACATGCCAAAAAACTGCATATGTTTACATTCAAGTGATGAAGCCTTCTACCGAAAAGTAAGCCTGTAGAGAACAAACCACCACCACCAAAGATCAGAAAATGTTTTTATTTTTCCAAGGCTGACAAAGGCACTGACAAATAATGTCGTCGAGGGTTGGCAGATCAGAAAATACTTCTGCCGTTCTGGAGGGCAAAGACTTTTCAACAATGACTTTTGTTGTTTAATTTGTAAGATTGTAATTGTGACTATTTTTCTTTTTTATCTATGTTTGCACTTTACGCTGCAATGCCTTTTTGAATTTGTCTTGGTCAAAACAGCTTTATACCTGCCAGTGCTGTCATTCTGTCATTCACTAATACTCATGTTCAGAGGAGACAGAAGATAATTGTATGCAAATGAAAGAAAAGAGTGCGGTGCTACTGTACTGCACCTTTCTCCTCTGAGTGAACGGTCACTCCTATCTGCAGGGGAGCCCCTTTCATTCTGAATGACAGCTGCTTCAAGTAATACGTATTTATCGGACTATTCATGACTTTGTCATTACTGTTAAGTCTTAGCGGTGTGTATTTAAAATGATCTAAGGCCTCCCTAAGCGAGATAATATCCTACTCCAATCATGTTTGTGTCACTGAATGGATCGCTTCGCACCTTGTCATCAAATGTAGTGTGACAGTTAACGTAATAGGCTTGCAACACTAGACTATATCATCTGCCAATTAATTAATCCAATACAGCCTGGCTAGGCCTATTAAATCCCATTCTAATTAATCAGATGCCACCAGGATACTCCGTCACTTACCCCAAATTTGAAGGATAATTACCCAAATGGAAGCCAGTAATATAACTGCAGAATTTTTTTTTTAATAATATCTGCTTTAGAATAAGGAAATGAGGCATATTCCTGCACATTTTCAGTATGGAACTGAACACATTTACTGGGGTGTTAATAAATCTTGGCTGTGTGCGGAAACCAGCTGCTGGGGGACATTTTCACATAGAAACTCTGGTCACTGAGTTTTAGGATGAGCTTCACAAGTAGTGGAGTGGGAAGTATACATTTGGAGCCACTGCAAGGACATCCAGTTTGGTTTCATATCAGTAACACTTATTGTGTTAGATTTTGTCATTAGATCCAAAGCTTTAAAAGTAGGATTCTGGGGTAAAGGAATGGGAGGAACCCTGTAGAGTTCAAATGACCAGGAACTGAGCTGAATACTGAGACTCTTGTCATCTCTACCTTTTACGCACAGTATGACAGAGAGATAGAAAGATCTTTCAAGCATGTCTGTCAAGGTAGCAGCAAGCAGATAAGAAAGGAAAAGAGTGAGACTGTGACAGCGTGAGAGAGAGTGAAAAGGGAAAGAGACCGTCAGACACTTTGTTAGTTCACTACATTAGAGCCAACTTCCCAGAGCGCTGAAACCTTGACTTCATTATAAATAGATTAAAAACTGTGCTTGTTGGGAACTGTGCTGTCTGTCCAGCTTTTCTTCTTCCTCCTTCACCGTATTATCTGTGTAATAATTCACTTTTTTGTACACAACGATAATGAACCCAAGAGCAGGTTATCTTCTATGGGGCTCACCTCTTCAGCTTCAAAATATAACCAGCCTGTTGTGGAGTTAACTGTACATATAGTGCACAGTGAATGATGATTTTTCACATGTACAGTTGTTGGACCACAGCCTGCTGCTGTGAAAGCAATTTACACATTGCCTTTAGATTCTATTGTTTTGCATAATGGACACAGAAATGGAGAACTTTCATAAGCGTTTGTCTGCAAACATAATTTTGAGATTTTTTTTCTGCGATCTCAAGTTCCAAAATGTGGATAATTGGAATAATAGATATTTAGTAGGCAGTAGCAGCACTCTGTGTCTCACCACTGTGTGCTCTCTGGTTACCTTTGGTAGTTTTTCTTTTAATACTGGTTTGATAATAAATCAGATTGACCTGCTCTTAAAAACTAAAATACTCAAAAGATTTTGTTGTTGTGCTCATTTTCAAAGCATTCCTCTGTGCAGGTAGATTTCCGAGTGTGTTTCTGCTAATTGGCTCCCCTTTAAAAACCTCATCCACTAATGACTGTCTTGCAGGCACAGCTGGAGTGAAATGTAGCTGACACGGTTGATTCAATAGTGCTGCTCACGGCACCCAAAACAAATGACTGAACAGTCGCTATTAAGTCTATAAATTGTAAACATCTCTGCAGGGGAATTTAGTGTTTTGCAGATCCTGCTAATTCTGGACAATAAGGAGGCTGTGTTTGATACATCAACAAGTTTTTAATTTCATCATGAATTCATGTGCAGATTTTACTGATGAATACCATTATTAAAACAAACAGGAACTTTCAGATTCTTGGAACTGCAGGTGGTTTAGTTTTTTTTCTGATTTGGAGAAAGATTTCATCAGACAGACAGTGAGATGGGTGAACAGGCAGGCAGACAGGCAGCCATGTAAACATACTGTCTATTTAATGTATCGGACCCTCACAGACTTGTGTAAACAATGAATTTTGGACAGCAAAGATAGAAAACAGTGACCACATCTGACATCTGCGCTCTTCCTCTTTTATTTTTAATGGTAAAGAGTAGCCACAGTCCTCTCCCAGTTGGACACCAACATGATGATGAGGCACATGGTTAGGGAACAGGAGAAATAACAGAACAGAACAACAAATCCAGCTGGAACAACCTCCATTTTTCTAACCACAATTGATAATGAAACCAGTCTTTTTTGTAGGCTGTAGTGCATATGTTTTGTTTTCAAAAGTCCTTTTTCCCACATTTGTGGGAATAGAATAGAGTGAGATTTGAATTTAAATCTATAATGTATGAGCTGTGGAAAGGTTTGGACCAAATCTGGAAAAAAAGGTCTCTCCTCGACTATCATATACTATAGGTCAGATCTAACATTACAGAAGCAGCACTACATCATAACAAGTCTGCAATCCATGGGCAAGACCATATTTCAAGGTTGCATATCTGAATAAGACTGAATCCAGAGTTATGTCTCTGGCTGGCGAATTTCCAAAACCTCTGATCTGGCAGCTGTCAAAACTCTCCAGAGTGAACCAGATACACCTGCATTTTTCTCTGTTTCAGACCTTTTGTCCACTGCTATAATTTTCCATATATGTAAAGATTCGTACATTTATTACCTAGTACATTTTTCACCAAGGTTCACTACGGTGTAATGTTTAAATATATAATGATGCGGGGTAGTCAACAATTCACTCATTGAAATTCAGAGTCTGTGATGGAGGTTGTGCTTATTCTCCCATAACATGATTAATCTATAATGTTACCTCAGGCTGTGTATTTGGAAGAGAGTCTTGCTTATTCACCTCTAGTACTGCAGACACTTATTGGTATTCCCTGCACATTTCTGCTTGACATGAATGGATTTTCAACTTGTCTGAGATTTAACCCTTCTCCAAATTGCTGCAGGGGTTTTATATAACTATATCCAGTACCACAACGGTGACACGGTGACAGACTCTTCAGTCAACTCATAATATAAAGTGTCATCTCCTGCTAGAGTTTGTTTAGCAAACCAACTACTTTATAAATATGCTAACGCACTTCTATTGTTGTGGAGCACCGGTGCTGCTCTAAGTGCATTTCTCATCGGTAATGCTAAGCAACATTAACATACTGTATGTATGCCGGACAACTGCTGCAGTAACTGCCCTAATTAGGTTGACTTACAGTACATTTGACTGCACGCTGCTGGCTCTGTCAACTTCTTTCCGTACACAATGGATATGTTTAGCTAAAGGCTAATGAAGTAATTAAACTCAGACTTATTCTACAGCACATCACTTGTTATTAAATCACAGTGCTATGTACAAGGATACAGGAAAAACTGTAGTTACTGTTAGTAAATTACCTGTAAGAATTACTGTGTTTAGTCAAAAGTAGGTGCAGTGAATATACAATAGCACTAATAGTCTGACCAATCAATGAAGACATAGACCAACTACACAGGAGCAAGGTATGTGTATTACACTGTAAATAGCGATCATTTCACAAGCAGCAGTGTGCACCTCCCCAAACTATGGATAAGAAAATAATTTGATATTAAACTGAGAGATAGGACTCATCAGAAGGAGCTGAGGACCCAGAACACAAAGACACTATTCTATAGAAACAATTAATCATGCTGAGACTTGTGCCGTAGGCTTATGGTTAGAGAAACAAGTTATTTGAGCTGAAGGAAAAATTAGTTTATCAAAGAATAGGCCATTAGTAAGAGGTCACTGTGCTGTGTAGCTGTGGTACTTATCTATTCATGTCTAACTGCAGTATTTTTTGGCTCTGCATGTGACAGCTCCTCTTCATCTAAATTCACTTTCTGGCCTTGTTCCAAAAAATAAAAAAAGAGGAGAAAAACTCTGTCTTTCCTTTGCACTTTGTTGCTTATAGCCATAAACATTATGACTCAGGTTTGTGTGACATGAAATTCCACCTTCATCGCTGAGAGCAGGCGTGACCTACCACCAATGTCTCGGTGATTGTTTGCAGCTTTTTGAGTCTAACTTATGTTGACACCCATGGAGGTTGATGAGGTGCACCTCACTACTGGAGCTGAAGGGACAAAACACTGACAGACGCCCATGATTGTTCAAATTTGGAAATAATCATTAGGGGGATGTTTTTTTGGACCAAAAACAGAGCAGTTATGAATCAACTGCAGAAACCAGAAAGAGCCCAAAAAGGAGTGATTATCCATTGGATGGCCTAGTCTCCATGGGAAGGTATTCCCGCTATCATATGAAATCTACTTACTAATGCATGGAACTCGCTTACTCACAGCACAAAACACACAGGACTATTCATTCAAATATCTCATAAATACCTTTCTATATGCAGAGAATAAATATGAGAGAACTTACATCATTTTCAATAGGCTCCTGTGATATATGCTAATGGCTAACATAGGCTAAGATAGTAAGAATTACCACTTATACTTACATACTCCCACTTTATGGAGCTTCAGCTTGTTCCATCACAGCTCACCTGTGAACCAGAAGAAAGACTTTGGCACAAGATGTATTTCATATACTGAACCATACAGTTCTTCTTCGATATTCAACATAAAGATACATTATAAATATACATTATTTGAACTATTCAATATCTTGGGTGCATAAAACGTATCGATATTAGTCAAGATGAACAGAATTTTATTATTCTTATGCAGATTTTGTACAAGTGACACAACATGTATTACTCCTCCCAACATAAGAAGAAGAGAAAGGTTAGGGAAATGTCAGGTTTGCATCACGTGCAATCTTATTAAACATGAGAAAGCACAAAGAATGGAGCTGTTTTAAGACCTGTGAAATGCCAGTTAAGCCACCAGTTAAAATGAATAATTTATTGATGGAATAACAGCTACATATTGCTTCATAGATCAATGAACTTAAGATATTTATTCTTCTGCAGGGATGTGATGAATTCTTTATGGTATTTTGGATACCTGTCAACTTAAAAACCAAATCTCAAGGTTTAGCTTTCTGTTCTGATCCCCTTGAAGTGAATCTAGATTGATTTGCTGTGTTATAGGAGCTGTAATTGAGATCAAAGGGAAATAATTCATTTGATGGTATGTTCCTTTCCTCAGTTGCCAAAGCTATTGCTACATATAAACTGTGATATATAACACTGATACGTGGGCTGTAGTACATCTACTGTTGTGTTCCACTTTTTAGATATCAAAGTTCTGGACACACTTTCTTCCCCTTTAGCCCATTTTTATGTAAATGACACAGGCATTGATGTAGCAGTCTGGGCTCACCATCACAAAAAGAAACACATGAATCGTTATAGAAAAATTTAAAAAAAGATGGAGACGTTTTGCGCAACCACCTCTGCAGTATCCACAGGTGACCAGTAGGGGTAGTGTGTGATTTTACAACAACTTTGGAGGCGTGGATGTTTATTCCTCCTGCAATGAAAACCAGATGATTACAGACCATGACCATGAAAGTGATGTGGATTAATTTGGTCTGCAGAGTGGTAAAGCATTGTTTTCCTCATTATGGATTGCTGTTAAGATTAATAGAAGATTCCTGGAGCAAAACAAACAAATAACCAAACAGAAAGATAGTTAGTGAACAGTGGAGAGATGGCTGCCTCTGTCTGCTCTACAGGTGCCTTTTTTTCTCATGCATCTTGCTGAGGGAGCTGTTCACTGCCGGTGGTGCTGAAAGTTTGTTCTCTGCGCCTCTGACAGACTTAACCAAACAATTAAGAGATATTTCCGTTTTTATTGGAGTCACGAGAAATATCCTTTAATTGTAAGATTATGCCCATCTAGCAACTCCGTTCCTTGCACGACTTCTTCCTCTTCTTTCCAGCTCTGCACACGCCTAGCACTGTTCAAGCACTGTGAGGCGTGTAACTGGTACCCAATAAGAATTACTGGCACCCTGTAGTCTGATTCGCAGAAACAGACTGTCGTGAAAATGAGCCCACAATGCCTTAATCCCGCGATATAAATAAATGAAAATAAATAAAAAACAAAAACGTGGGCGTTAATTTTGCTGAAGCAGCATTTAACTAATCGAACAAGTCATGCAGCTAAGACAAAACACTGAGCTATTTTGTGTTTGCTTCTCTGCAGAATGCTCCCCCGTTAACTCCGTCCAGCTGTTCTCCGGTTGACTCAGGCGTTGTGGCTTCTGTCACGTCTGTCCACCTCATCCATCAGCCCTGGCTGAGGAGCATGGTGTGTGTAAATCCTTTTCTCTGCCACATCAGCTGCGGTCCGTCGCTGCTGAAGTGCGCTGAAAAAGAATTGTGTCTCGGTCTCTCTGCTCTCTCACATCTTCCTTGAAAACGCCAACTTCTCCAAAAGTAAACACCGCCGTCGAGTTTTCACCTCTCGTTTGTTGGGTTTTTGCTTGTGCCACGCACTCGTCTTTCTTTTCAGTGAGACATTCAGGCTGAGAGAGTTTTTTTTTTTTTTTTTTTTTTTTTTTTTTTTTGCTTTGCCTTTTGTAACCTCCAATCATGTGTTTAGTTATCGGCTCTCCAAGCGTCTTTCTTCGGCTGGTCCAAATCATTTCTACCCGGGTTGTCGGGACAGCAGCCGAGTCGTGAAGTCTCTGCAGTCACGTGATCGGGACAGTACTGAAGAGTGCGTTTTTTTCGGAGTGTGTAGCCTATGTGAGCGTCTCTCCGTGTGTAGTTAGAGGGGTGTCCCTCCTCCGCATTTTTTTGCTGCTTGCCATGCTTTAGACGCCGGAGTGCAGGGAGAGAGGCGAGAGTGAGAGAGGTAACGCCGGTCTCTCTCACCGGGCTACCTGTCTTTTCAGTCTTACCCCGGGTCCCCTTCGGTTCCTCCGCGTCTGTTTGAGCCAACCTTCCTGTGGTCGGCTTGTTTTTGTTGGGGAAAAAAACTGTGATAATTTCTGTAGGGTTTCATGCGGGTCTGGTCTGCCAGGAGGAGGACCGCGGCTCTGTTTTGCACTGGGTTTTGATCATCTTCTTTTTTTTTTTTTTCTTTGGTGCTCCATTTGGACAGTAGGGTATAGGACAGCCGAGCAGAGCTTGGATGAGCCGCCTCACTGAAATCCCGAGATGGAGTTGCTGCTGATCTGCCTTTCCCTGTGGATATTGCAATGCAATTCGGCCAAAGCGGACTCCATCATACATATCGGTAAGCGTCCAATAAAACAACATGCTGTTTGGGTTAGACAGGTGTTAAGGGAAGGCGTGCGGGAATAAAGCTCAGCCAGCGCATACTGCGTTGATCACAGGATTTTGGTGAGAGGGCGGGATAAATAGTCTATTCAGCTTGCATCCTGTGTTTAAGCAACACCTTGACTCTCAAGCGAGTTGAAAAGTTGCTGTTTTGTTAATGGCAATGCCTCTGACCTTTACTGCCGGAGATGTTTTGTTAGTATTTATCACCAGTTATTTATTAGCCAGTTTTTGCAGGCATTCACTTTTCGACGGCAGATCACTGCATTCATGTTGGCTTCAGATCTAAACCTCACCACTGTCGGCCTGTAAATTGCTATTCTGTATTCAAACCACGGATTACAGTAATCATGGAGGCCTGTTTCAGTGAAGGTTTGACGAAATTAAGATCCAGCAGAAAATGGATGAGGCTTTTTTAGACCAAGGTACCTCTTGTCTGAAGCCGACAAGCCTCAACTTTCGCCGAAACGTGACTGCAATGTCAATAACAAGACAGAGGGAATGTCAGTGGAGTTTCGTTTTAGAGATGCAAAACGCATAGAGCCTCTTTGTACTCAAAGTTCAAACCAGAGCTGCCTTTTTTCAGAGATCGTGGAGGCTTTAAACTCATCATGGCATTCAGGTGGTTCTGTTTTGGTGTTTGTCCTTAAACAATGCATTACATTACATTTTATAGTTTTGAAATACATACATGATCTCCCCTCTCTAAACACACATACACTGAATGAGTGCCTTGGTTTGTGGTGCCTTTTAATGCACACAGTCACGCATCCACTTATAATGACTGGCTTTGTAATCTAATATACAATATAATATTTTAATGATAAAAATGTCAATGTCACTGTGAGCAAATCTCGTCTCGGTGCTCCTCTGCTGCTGCTGCTGCTGCTGCTGCTGCTGCTGCTCACACTTTACTGCAACAGTCTGGCAAGCAGCAGGTGCTCAGTCACTGGCTTAATACAGCGGTGGGACTTCATCCAGATGATATTGGCTGATGCTCCGCATAACGTTTGGGTACCTCAATTATACTTCTGGTTTCCTGAAACCCTTCTCCATGATATATGTGCGTCTCCCGACAGCAGCTGATGCCATTTCGATAAACAGGGGGAGAAAGCGAGAGGGGGGTGAGACAGTTAAGCTTCAGTGTGCCTCCCACACAAGGCCTATAATGCATACTGGTTAGGGTGCCACTGATCTAGTAGAAAGCCAATTATTGTCTAAGTTTAGATACTTTATGCATCAAATCCAACAGTGTTCATGTGATGAGGCCTCCGCTCTCCGTGGAGCTGAAATCTTCTCAGGGCGTACTGGAGACGCACATGTTGCAAAACGTCATGGTTAAATAAACCACAAAAATATAAGACTACATGTCACTCTGTTTTTGAGTTACGCAACTCCGGGGCAGGTTTTTGGACAGTCACATTAAAAAGCTTCTATATGTAACTGTCTGTAACGGCGATGGTCCAACAATGAAGGTGCAACTCATTCACTTCTCTTCCACCTCCAACTCTACTGTGCAGTCACACTTGAATCCCTCGAGTTTTTCTTACTCTGCAAGTAACTTGTGATTATTTTATTGGTCAGGTGCCATATTCGAGGAAAACGCTGTGAGAGATGACGAGATTTTCCAACTTGCCATCTCAGACCTGAGTCTGAACGACGACATTCTGCAGAGCGAGAAAATCACCCACTCTGTGAAACTCATCGAGCCTAACAACCCTTTCCAGGCTGTGCAGGAAGGTAAGCGCGATTCCCTCCGGATCATTTTCTACAATACCCTGCTCTTTAATTTGATTATTTGGGACTGCCAGGCATGGCAGGTGGGCGGTCTCTTTGGCTCTGCCGCCTCTGGTTACGATGAGGCAACAAGTCTGATGCGTAAAAGTCTCGACTGCCCTGATCTTATGGGCCCTGAGCTGGTGTTGCTCGTTCACACGTTGATCAGTCAGTGCGATGTCTAGTGGAGCAGGCAGTGATGATGATCCACGTGTCTGTGTGAGTGAGGAAAATGGCTGTGTGTGTGTGTGTGTGTGTGTCGCCACCTGCAAAGCGCTGCGCCGCTGTATACCATATCAAGGTGTCTTCTGTGGTTGAAAAGCTAGGTGGAAGCATTGCGTTAGAGCACAGCAGCTGAGGATAATATGTGAAATAAAAACAATTTGAAGATGATCAAATGTAATTCCAGCATCAATACTGGAAAGAATATTTCTGGCGTTTATGTCTTTTTGAAGGATGAGTGCTGCAATCTTATTCATGCACATTTATCAGCCTTCAGCATTTTTGTCTGTGTTTTTGTCTGATTCCCCATAATTGTTCAGAATGTACACACCTCTGCAAAACAGACAGGAAATTAGCAATGAAGTGATTTTAGTCAAGGTTATCGTTCTTAGTCATTGAAAAGTGGACCCATACAATGTTGACTGCAAACGTTATTAAATATTCTTCTGTTAAAATTAATCATTAAGACTTTAATAGGTTCCCAGGGACCTTCAAACGCTGTTTATGTCCCCTGCACTTAGTTACCAGCCTGTACTTTTGTCCCCAGTTGCACAAAAGGCCTGGATGACTCATTGCTATTCATAGTGCCCCTGACAGGCACAGAAAGATGATAATAAGTCCTGCCGTTTGCTATAATTATCCAGTGTCATTTAGCTGTGGTTCTTGACAATGTAAGAGATATCTGGGATTCTAATTCACATTACCTTTGTAAACCTAAGTCCTGATGAGGCTCACGTGACGCAGACAGGTTCTTTAAGGTACACAGCAAAGATATCCCGGCTTGCTGCTGCAGAGGTAAGATAAAAAATTTATTACACACGTGTGACTTGGATAATTTATCATTCACTGATGCTTAAGATGCAAAACTGTTGTAATTAAACAGAGTTGCCAGGAAATCATTTCCCGTTTGTGCAGTACTCTAATTAGTTCAGTAGTATAGTCAAAGATAGAGTATTTAAAACTTACCCACTTTAGACCTACACCACTTAGTGGAGAATATACGCACTAAACTCATATTAATTATCTTATGTGTTATTTTGACAACCCTCTAAACAATATACTTTTAATGGCATGTCTGTACAAACCTTAAGGACACACAGAAGTTGTTGATGATGCTGTAAAAGAAACAAACAGTGAAGGTGTCACAACTGTGCGTGTTATTCTTTATTGAAAAAGATCTTATTTCCTCTAATTGCACTGCCTTTCGTTGGCCTTGATTGGGTATCATTTCACATGCTTAATTATTGTTTATGTTTAGGCTCCTTATAATCAAATATTCTTGAAGGGGTGGTTCGGGGGCATTCAGCCTCTGGAGAGAGTGAGGCATAATGTGCAGTCGATGACATTAGGATCGATGGGTGGCCCCGGATTCTTGCACTAGACACAAGGCAGGGTGGCGAGTGCTGAGTGACAACTTGGATAAGTTGACCTTTTGCTTTGCTCTTTTGTTCACTGCCATCCCACTGTGAGTGGCAGTCAGGACCTTGCCATTGAATGGCAAAGAGAGGGGGGGGCAGAGGGTGGGCACAAACATGGAGGGGACAGGGGTGAGTGAGGGGAATGAGGATGAGTTGATAGAAAAGGAGGATAGTGGCTGTGGAGAAGATTAAGGGTGAGAAGAGCAATGAGGATAAGAATAACCATGAGTACCAGCAAAGGTGGGGAAAATTGAAAAAAGAAGAGAAGAGAATCCTGATGAAGACCTGAATAAACATGAGTGGAGAAGTGCAGCAGGAGAGTTAAGATAGAAGTGAGGTGATGGGGAAAATTTGCCAGCCCATTGAGAGGAGTAGTTGCAGCGTCATGTTTGTCCTTATTTGGCTTGCTTTGTCCTTGCACTGCTGGAACAAATATTAACAAGGATGTCACACCAACACCATGCACACATCAACACTCAACTATTCAGTCCTCCCACGCTCTTATCGTTTAAAGATGACAGCTCAAGGCTGGTTGGATATACCGCCTGATCACACAACTGGCAGATGCTGTCCTATTTATAGGCTGGAGCAACTGGAGCGATTGAATAGGGCGATTTCAACACCAGGAGCAAAAACTCAGTGGAATATCTATCTTTCGTGTACTGATGACTGTCCTGAGAATTATGGTTTTTAGATTCTATCAGCTTGTGATACAATCACAGGAACAAAGTGAAACAAAACTTGTCAGTGCAAAACACCGCCTCATCCCTGCTTTACATTTCCTGTTTAGCTTAATATAGATCAAGATGAAGCACTTGCACCAATGATAAAAGAGGAAAATCAGATATTTTTTTAATTATACATAATTCTCTGGAAAGGAAAGTTGAGATGACTCCCATAATGTGGTGACACACAATTTAACTGCATGTTCTGCCATTTTAATCAATTTTAACATTAATTTTTTTATTTTCTAGTAACAGTCAGTCATCACTCAGCAGGGACAATCTGGTTTCACCAGGATGTAAACATTCACAAAGTCGGTAAAAACCTTAAAAAGTTAAAGTTCAGAGCATTAAAACCAGTAATCAGTTTTAATGTTGTGGCTGATCGGTGTATAGTAAGGCACCACTACACACTTTATATCTTGGACAATGCGGTGCTGAATATCTTGGGAATACGATATATCTGATGAATGACATAGATGAAAGGAATGTTTTCTGACACATCTTTAGATTTGCAAGGCTGATTTCCCTCCCCCTTTCACTTAAAAGTAGAAATTTGTCCTCTAGGGCCTGATAAGTAAACATAAGAAACAAAGTTTCTATAACCTTTCCTGTCTTGTATTTTATTCAAAGGAACTGGCAGAAAGGTGAAAGCAAAGCTGTCACCTTGTTGTGTGATTATGTAAATCCAAACCAATGCATATTTCAAGAAAAGTTCAGTAATCCACGGTGAGGTGGATTTCTTTTCTGGAGTTTCTCAGAGGACATGAGCACAGCCTCTTCAGATAGATTACCAAATGTAAAGATCCCCCCGTATTGCACCAGCATTGATTTATTCCATGTTGCCGGTGAGAGGAAAGGATTGTCATGGGACGGGGCTGAACAATTTAGTGTTTGTGCATTTATCCTGCCATTAAAACATTTGAGGGATAGTACAAATAAAGTAAACACCTCATAAAAAGAGATTCTAATGCACCACAAGACAACTAACAGCGGGCCAAAAAGGTCAAATTGCCATTGCTGCAGGTTCATGGTCAATAACAGCAAGTATAACAAGAGTACATCGAGGCAGTACTCAGCAGTGTTTCAAGCTAATTGTCAACATACTAATATGTTAATAATGACAATACTAACATGTTTATGTTTAGCAGGTAAGCAGGTACAATGTTTACCTTGTTCATCATCTTAGTTTAGCATGTTAGCATGCTAACATTTGCTGATTAGCACTAAATACAAAGTGTTGAGAATGGAAATGTCATTAGATTTGCGCCAAAGTACTCGACAAATTTAAATGTTGATCTGATGATTGCACTAGATGAGATTATCAGAATGTATCTGCTTGAATGTTTTTCATTTCATAGCCTTCCACCCAATAGTTGTCAAGTTATTTCACACAAAACAAAAGATGTGAACCTGCTGGAAATAATAGATGAAAACGTCATATCAATACACCAAATTGTTTTGGAGATCTTTCAGCCTGGACCAAAGTAGTGGACTGAATGGCTGAACGAAAACAGTCATCACAACCTGTGATAAACTCAGTGGAGAAATATTAGTGCCACGCAGAAACTAATCAATATGTATATGTTGGACATAAAGTAGGCTACATTTTTATAAGGTGTCCATATTTTGACAAACCTCCACAGGTTCCCATTGCATTTTAAAGAATACATTTAGAACAAGGCGGGTAGAGAGCATAGCCATCTGGCCACAGTCAGAGGGAGTAGTTTTCTGTACCTCTAATGTGCAGTAATTTGTTGAGTGTTCTGTCCCTCTGAGTCCTCCTCACACACAACACCACTAGTGACCCTCCATTTTCATCTAACCCCTGCCAAGGTAACGTCAAGGAGGATTTCATTCTTTGTCCTTTTTGTCCCTTTAAGCCAATAGACTTTGAGCAACTTGCAGTGCAGTTCTTTTTTGTCTTTTTCCTTTGCTCAATCTGTAATGACAATAGTCAAAATAATGGTTCCTTTGAAGGTGTTGGCATGGGTAGTGTAATATCCTCTATCTGATTCTATGCTTATAACAAGTCATTACTCGGCATGCTCTAAACGTGATGGAATGCTGCCCTTTCACTATTATTGTCCCTGTGAATTTAATAATGCTGCATAAATCTTGGTAATGGATTTGTTTGTGTTTTTATGTCTTTTTACCAGCTCTACACAGAAGGGGGGATGATCAGGCCATTTTACCGGCCCCTGTTAATTACCCAACGGTTATTTTAATCCGTCATAAGCTCCTCAGTGGGCTGTATAAAGGCCTGCTGGTACCTTAATCAGCTAAGTGATGTTGTGGCAGAGGTATACCTTTTACCATTTAATCCGTTCACAATGCGAGGCCCACTACTCAGCATCCATGTAGGGTTAATCTTTAGTTGGTTGCTTGAGCGTGCACACTAGCGCACAAAATCTACACAAGTGATTCAGGTCATGGTAAAGAAAATGTGTAAGAAGAGAAATTGATTAGAAAGGCAGAGTATTGCTAATTTCTACTTTGAAAGATGTAGAATAGCTTAGTTAGTTTGAAAAAATAAAAATGATGGTTAAAACACATACAATGCTGTGCAGAGGATTTAGGCACTTAAAGAGAAATGAGGATGCTTTCAAAAATGATGCCCTGAAAAGTCTTTCTCTATCAGTTAACTTCATACAAAGTGTAGTAAACAGGAAAAAAACCTAAATCAAAACAATATGTGGTGTGACCAAGGTTTTTTCTCCAATCATCTTGGAGAACTGGCACCAGTTCTTCTGTGTACTTGTCTCAGTCTGTCTCTTCATGTGATCCCTGACTAACTCCATGATGTTGAGATCAGGACTCTGTGGGGGGTCCACAACATTTCTTTCAGTCCTCATTATTCTTTTTGACACTGAAGAGAGTTCTTTGTCTTTGACTGTATGTTTAGGGTCGTTGTCATGCTGCAGAATAAATTTGGAACTGATCAGATACCTCCCTGACGGCATTGAGTGGTGGATAAATGTGTAAACAGCTAAAGTCAAAGCCAAAACCCTTGCACAGTACTTCCTACCTACCTCCTATTTGTGTTATAAGAGGGAAGAGCTGCAATCTGGTGTGAGGCTGATCTTCAATTTTATTAATTGTCGCATTGACCAGAAGAGGAGCATTTATTACAGACTCACTCCACAGATCTGCCTCTCGCTAACCAGAACTGTAACTGACGAAGACCAAAAAACTAATTAACAGTCAAGTAGAAAACAACATGGCAAAGTAATGCAAAGTTATTGAAACATCTGGCTTCTGCTGTTCTAAGTACCACAGCTGCAAACTTGACTAAATCTACTCAAAGAAAAAAGAAATCAAACCTAAACAAACACACATCTGCAGAATCACTGTGCACCAGCAGTTGGTTTCAGGTATACATTATGTTGCTAGTAGCAACCACTGCTGGGACAGTTCTAACACATCTGAACTGGCATTGTTACATCCACCATTTTGTTAGATGTGTCCAGGCATCATATTGACAGCCATCTTATATCTACTTCTCAAATGCCAGTATTGAAGTATTACCTGTATGATTTTGTAGAATTTAGTTTTTCTATTAGCCATTGTGTTAGCTGTCTGCTAATGTATTGCTAAATTGCTGGATTAAGATTATGTTGGGATCATTTTTATTCTCATACCTTTTACTTGTGTGGACTTTGTATGTATGTTTTTCTATATTACTGTGTTGTACTGTCTATGAGAATTGAATGTTGCTCTTTTACTAGTGATAATTAGTTTTCTTCCTGACACACACTATGACTAATTTGACAGCTAATATTGTATATTTTTATGAACCCAGTTTCCACATTACTGTACGAACTCATTTTTATAATCAGTCCTTTGGTGAAACTCTTGTTTATGGAATCTCGCTGCTGATTTTCAATCGCTATCATTCTATTTGTCGTCCAGTACTGTTTCAATCCAGTGTCTTCAACCTTTATTGGAAGTGTGTTTAGCTCGCTGCATAGCTGTGCGCCTGCACACAATAGTGATCCAGAGTCTTTTGGGGCCCTAGGCAAAAAAATTGCCAGGGGGCCCTCCAATCAGCATTCGAGGGAATGCCATGGAGCCCCTTTAGGAGGTTTTATTACTGAGATGTCATTGCAAATTGTCCATTGGTTGTTTAAGGGGGCTGTTCACAAGCTGCGCCTCTGCCTACACACGTAGAGACGTCAGAAGACTGTCCAGTAAAAATATTGTAACAATAACCACTTTTATATAATTGATAGTGTAAAAAAACATACAGTTCAATATCAACTCAAATAAAGATATTTGGAAAATGACAAGTAGAGCGCAGGTACTTGAACTCATTTTACAGGGCTGTGGGGATACATCAAATTTAAAAGGTTGGGAAGCACTGTAATAACCAATAAATCATAAAGTGCCAGCCATTCAAAACTATACACACACTGAACACATTCCCCTGTGGCATTGCAAGTGCTTTGTCTTATCTTCTGAATAAAAAAATAAAGCAGATAAGCTCACATTTTGGATGTGGGGAATGAATGCTGAGACACATGAACACACACACGCACAATTGAAATGGATGTCCTGCCTCCTGATACTGACCTGATAAGTCCTATCTTGAGTTTGTGCCATCCTGCCTGGTTTGAGCGTATGATAACACAGTGGGAGATGCCCATGTCGCCGCTCAGCTTGTGTGGACTTTGCATAACTGAGGATAGTTTATGCATTTCTTGTGCAACCGTGCAATTACAATGTGTGATCAACAGTATATCACAGGGCTTGGATGTGTCGATGCTTTAGTGGAGGTGTCGATGCAAGTGCCCTGTTTGGCATGTTATGGATCTTATTGCAGTATGTTAATGGTTTTTGGTTTTTGTTTTTTTTCCTCTGTCTAGTTCATACAGCTCATATTTTCTCCTGGAAGAGATTTTTAAAGGCAAAAATATTACTTCTTTTATTACAAAGGAAATTTTTAGTGAGATTATACCTGTTATGTAACTGACAGTGGAGTGCTGTGGATTATACAAACCTCTACTCATCCTTCTATACCTGTGCCATTCAAACCATACAGCGTGGATGTCATAGGGGAGGCCCTATGGGACCTGTAGTCTACTGTGGGCTGACAGACACACTAAAGAATATGTACTCCTCCAGCTTTTCTCTACAATAGCAAGAGTCAGCAATGTCTGCCAAGTGCTGACCAGCACCTGCCACAGAGGGAGCAGAGACAGAGAGAGCAGAATACAGAAGGGGAGAGACAGAGAGAGGTTAAGGATGTTAAATGCTGGATCCGCTTAGCAGGCCTACAGGTTTTGTTCTACGTGCTGTACGGGAACAGCTGGTCAGTATTCCTCTCCTGCAGCGGGATACCTCTGTGTCACATAGTCCCGACATCTGTACCAGGTGTTTCTTCTGGCAGACTACTCTTGAAAGGAGCACAGAGACATTTCTAAGTATCCAATTATAAAAAAAAAAAGAAAAAAACTTTGAAGACTTTGAAAAGTGGTTTTGACTTTGGAGTCAGAAGGTCTGGTCTGCCGATTATCTTCAAGAAAAACGTTAGTTCACTTAAATGCCACATCTGATCTATATTCAAAGGAATCGTCATCGGCATGCTAAATGTCACCATGAGCGTGGGTTTTAGTAATCTTTTTAATTTGAGTAAACAGGGTCAGTCTTGTTGTGACGCATGGTCACACAGTCCCACAAATAAATAAATAGAGAGAGTGAGAGCAATGCACTGATTTGTTTGCTGCAATCTTTCAAGAGATTTCTTGCAGGTTTTTCAGGAAATGAGGAAGTTATGTTTGGTCTGCGATGCAAAACAAAATTACTGTATTGCACTAATTAGAGAGAGTGGCAGTCACTTTGGATCTGCATTTATGTATTCATCACAGTCCCCATGCTGCCACACTGGCAGACAGCTGAGGGCTGATTTCAAAGCATTCTCACCGCTTTTCACACTGCCATGTTTGATCGAGGATTTTCTGTGAGGTCATTGTGTATAAGGCTGTCTAATGGCTTCTGGGTGGTATGTTGGCTGTCTGTGTTTGAAGGACAAATGCAGGAAAAATACATTTGAAAAGCAGATACATTTGTGAAGGGCAAAGTACATAGAAATCTTGACTAATGTTTGACTGTTTGGTCCTCCCATCCCATGATGCAACGCGTATGCAGGATTCCCAAATTTGGCATCAGAGAATATAATTTGGGTCATTTAGCCGCACTGTCAGACCGTGACATCAAACTAACAGGCAACCAAATTTGTCCTGGCCTGCTTCTGTAATCGTTGTTTGAAAGACATTAAGCACCTGTATTGATTTTCCAATATGACAGCAGCATCTGATGCATGACGAATGGCTAAAAGAGGGAGGAATTTATCAGAACACCTGCACGAATGCCACACATAACTCATCGAGCTGGCCGTTATACATACACATGAACACACAACATATGTTTTCCCTATCACAGGTCTCTCAGCCCCATGTCTTATTCATGTTCCTGTCTTCTCTGGTGTGACAGATTTATAACGAGCTGTAGAGAACACTGTGACAGATGTTAGTGCTTTGCCACGACCCCAAACAGCCCCCAACCACGGCTGGGGATTGGCCATCAATACTACTCTACCTGTTAGAGCGAGTGAAGCTGAGACACAGAGAGAGAGAGGGAGAGAGAGGGAGAGGGGTGGCCCAGAGGAGATGTTCTGTCCAATCAGATTGATGCTGATGAGGCCCTCGGCCTCTGTCCATTGTAATACATCGCAGTCCCACGTTACTAGCATCATTTCTCTTTGTACACACTGCACACTGTTGTGCTTCGACTTTATTGAGCTGCCTAAAGTGCGCTGAGATGACAGAGATGGGGAGGGAGGGGGAGGTAGAGTGGGCGTGTGAATGGTGAGAGAGGATATGTTTGTTTGTGCGTTGTGTTATGAATATTTGCTTTTATGTGTGCAGTTGTATGCTGTGATGTGTGCGATCGTTTGCGGTAGTTTTATAGATGCAGGTGCTGTTTTGTTGAGAGGTGGTGTTGGTCATGATAATAGTTCAGACTCTTTCACTGACTTCTGACGCTGACTAGCTCAGAGGGAAGTGTGTATAATTTACTACCCACCACCTGCACTTTTGGCGGCAAGAAGACTTCATTCCAGGATGGAAGACAAGGAGCAGAAAATCAGCCCCCGAGTAAATCCTATTAGAGGCTAAAGAGGAGTCAGCCAAAGAAATGCTGCGCGGCTACCTCCGACTTCACACTCTTTTCAGGGAGGGCGGAGAGACGAAGGGAGTCTCACTGAGAGTGAAGGGGTGAAGCAGAGTGAACTGGTGAGCAAGCGTGACAATGGGAGATGGCGGAAGGCAGGGAGATAATACAGGGAAAAACGGAACAGAGGCTGTGAAATCTCAGGCCTTATGGAAGACAAGAGGGGCAAAGTCATTTTAAACGGCTCACTAGTCTCATTGATGAAGAGATGCCAAAATGTATTTGGGAGCCATTGTTTGCATTACTGCCCACAGACACGGATGCCGAGTGGGACCATCTGTCACAAGAATCCGTTCTCGGTCTTCCTCGCTGAGTCTCTGACTCTCTGTCTCTCTCTCACTGCCATGGGTCCTCTACCATGCCCAGGCAACATGGATTTTATCCAAAGATGAGGCTAAGCTAGTGTGTAAGCTCTCTCTGAGTGAAATCAAAACCCAGCTTAAACCTCATGAGTGAAAGCCTAAGAGAGTATAGAGGGCGAAACATACAGGCATCAGCGAAAAACTGGGTCAAATATCCACGCTAATATAAATACACTTCAAACAGCTTGGCTGATGAATAAGTCTTTTGCTTTATACTTCAGTGAGAGTCATCACAAGCCACTGCACAATTACTCTGTTTTTTTTTAAGCTCATACACTGATACACTGATTTATTCTTTGACTCACTCGTTTCTGTGCTCATTCATCGACTCTTTTCCCCTTTGAACAGCACTCGATCCAACACATCACAGCTGAGAGAAAGCTGGTGCTATCTTCTTACATGGGATGTTTAACATGTTATTGCCTGTAAATGGAGAGATGCACATCTGCAGGTAATTCGAAGGGTGAGAAAAAAAACACCTCACAGCACTTAAGATCAGTCTGTCCTTCTCACAGATTGTCTCCGCTGAAGATAGCAGCTAAGTCTCAGATTAATAATTGATTTGTTATTGTTCTTATTGTTTCTAAAATGTGTTGACTACATATTTCAGTATTAAGCAGGCCACAATTTGTCATGTTTTTTCTAATCTGTCACATTATTACATCAAGGTAAATCATTCTGGGAGCTCTCATGGGATCTGTAGGCCTAATTTTTGTTGTATTAACTCTTTAGCACATGAGTACAAGAGTTCTATGTAGGTTGTATCAAAGCAAGTTGTCATTGTTGGGTTTCAATCATCACTAGAACAAGCTTTTGAAATCCTGTGTCACAGAATTCATTGGATCCCTCTTTTTCTTTAGTTACCACTGTGTAAAGACCAAGAATAAGAAGCAGTGTTTGCGCCCTCTCTCTACAATAGCTAGGGGTCGAAATGTTAGTGTCCAACTAACGATTATTATCTTTCTCTACAGACGTGGTTCCCAAACTTTGAAATAGCACGGCGTCCTTTCATGGTGATTTTTGCAGAAATGTAAAGACACACGTGTTCGTAAATTTAGATTAAGGATTACACCAACAAAATGTGAATATTGCGAAGCACTAGTCTGTGGTCCAGCACTGACCTAGTACAACCCAAACTCTTATGTTCTCTGACAGTGTCATTTCATGGCCAAAAGGTGCTCAACTATGATCATCATCAGTTAAAGCTGCAACTTGACAGGTCACTACTTTAATGGCAATCTATCCAATAACTGTTGAGATATCTGACTAAATGTCAACCTCTAGGACGCTAGAGGAAATGTCAAGGATCACCACAGTAACTAGGATTCTATATCTGCACTAAATTTCAATCCTTCTAATAGTTGTGACATTAAGATGAGTTCTTTCAGTCTGGACCCAAGTGTTGGACAGACCAGCAAACCAACATTGCCATCCATACAGCCACGCTGCTAATATGGCTATAAATGTATAGATAACAAATAAATCAAAGTTAGGAAGCTATAAACAATATGTCGCTCTTAATCAGCGTGCACGTGAATGTTGTTTCATCTCAATTTAATTTATCTGTCCAGTTGAAGATGAATTTACAGTTGTAAATATATATATAACATGACATGTAATTACAGATTTAACCATCTGTCACAAATGCGAATCCCGTGATTCACATTTGTCAAATTTTACTTACAGAAAAAAAAGTCACCAGAATTCAACATTTGTCGCAGATGGATAAGAAACCTTCATGCAGGGTAGAGTCATGCTTTGCAGCAGTGCTCTGTCTGCTGTGTATGTATCCTGTTGTAGCAGCTGTTATTAGCATCACTGCTCTTGGTCTGTGTGATGTTTCCTTGTTTAGTCAGTTTTTGGGGAGGTTATTGGGCTTATTTTTTGATTGGTAGTTTTGTGTACTCTGTGGAAAGGAATGCGTGTTCACCGGAGTATCACCATCTGAACATGAGTTGTCTTTTCAAAGCGTGAACCATGGTCACAGCGTAGAAGAAGATGATTTAAGCAGCCACAAAGGCTTCTCTTTTTACTTCACCTACATGAGGGTGTAACAGGTTAAGGAGGATCTCTTCACTCAGAGAAAGAGGTGATACAGAGAGCGGTTAGAGCAGCAGTTAACATACTATTTGTGTCTTTAAGCCTTTTTAAAACCAAAGACAATGTGAATGATTCATTATTTCACTTGAACAAGACAGAGCAGGTTCATCATCTCGCATTATCATGTCACTCTGAAAACACTTTGTGTCTGAGGTAAACAAAATGACTGCGTGTCTCAAAGCATTTTGCAGCTACAGCTCTCCGCTGTCACTTCAATCACTGCATGTGTGTACTTTTCTCGCAAAGGAATGAAAAGCACATTAAGACTGTGTAAATAATTACAGTGTACATGTCATAGCATTTACTGCATATGTAATTGACTGTGTGTTTGAGTTTCTTTTACCTGTCACATCTTTGTGCGCTGTGCCTTGAATGTTGACATACTGTACTTGTGCGTGTGTTACTGTGTGTCTTAAAATCCGCAACACCACCGCTGTGACCCAGGTTCAACTCCCAGCAGTTATGTTCCCAGCTTGGTGCCGCGCTCCAACAAACATTAGCTCCAAAGGTTTAGGTCCAGACAGACACACAGAGTTGTAGCAAAACTGAGAAACTTAATCTGCCGTTTTTTTTTTACTTTTGGAGAGGTTTCAGGGGTCATCTTTGGTGTTATGAGCACAAACCGTGTGTGTGTGTGTGTGTGTGTGTGTGTGTGTGTGTGTGACACAATACACAAGGATGGAGAGTCAGTAACTGAAGCAGCTTTGTATTTAACTAGTTTTTAGCCATGACTCTTTGCACAGACATTCATGATCCCCTGACTTTTACTCCAGCGCCACCAGGAGGTTGACATTTCTGGTTTTAAGTGCAATGTCTACACAAGTTTTAACATTCATACCTCCCTTGTAATAACATAGTGACTTTTTGTCTAGTGCCACCATCAGGTCAATATTTCAGCTTGATCAATACTTTTATATCTAGAACACCTGCAAAACGAACAACATGCTTAAACACTAAACTAAGATGGTAAACACAGGAACATTACGCCTGCTTAACATCCGCATGTTAGTATTGTCATTATGAGCATGTTAGCACTTAGCTCAAAGTGCCGGAGCTTCACAGAGACATTAGCATATTGACACTTAGTCTTGTTTGGAGCCAGATGACTGGCTAAAATAGTATTTGATAGTCTGTTAATGTTAGGTTTTATGATAAACACCACAACAAATTTGGCTTAATTGAGAAAATTCTGAATCTGTTAACTACTAATAACTTTTGTTGTCTGTACCCACACTTTATTTAAACTAAAATCAATTACAGTTGTCCTCAGTACTGGTCCCAGCTGGACTCGTAAATAACTGACCCCATGCTGGCATAAACTAACTCTGTTATAGATACCATGCCAAGCAAAGCAAAGTACAGTATGTCCACATTCAGTCATCAGACGTGGGCAGCTGTATGTGATTGGCTGGTCAGGGTCAGTCCTCCAGATAACTGCATACATTTAATATATGAGCTCAGGATGTGAAGGTACATGACAAGTGGCTTTAAATATCACAAGCATATGCCTAGACTCCCACATAAGGGAATTACATAATGCATTTTCTCATCCATTATATTGAATACCATATACATGCTGGAGCCTTCAGTGTCCCAATTCTCTCTGTGGTTCTTGGAAAAGAGTAATATACCAAGCATCATGCCTCCTGATCATGTTTCACATAAATCAGCCTTTAAACTATCAGACGGGATCATGTCTTTGATTCAAACGACGGCAGATTTTTGCAACTATTCGAATGCAGTAATTTTGCAGATATGTAACAGAAAGGAGCACAAGAACATTTTCACACTGGAACAAGCAACACCCACCCACTAACTTCAAAACGATGATGTGGCTGGCTTTTAGGTATGGTGCACTGAGTGAGAGGGTGTCTAAGACTCCATCCAGGTAGAAATTGGACAAAGGTTCACACACAGTCTCACACACACACTGCAAAACAAACAAAAATAAGATTGGCTGAAGTGATTTTCAGCCACGTAAGGCCTTAGTTATCAGTGTCTTCACCGCAGGCACAGCAGCGAATACTGTGTCCTGGGCAACAACAGGAAAAAATTTAATGAAATGCTTAAAGGAGCAACATTTTCACGAGGTCAAGCACGACAAAACTTTCTGTATGTAGAGGCTTATCTTTCCTGTACAAGAACAGTATCACAATAAGAAAAAGATGCCCCACAGGACGCCATGAAAATATACAAAAGAGATGAGTAGGAAGAGATGAGAAGCAGATCGCCTCGGGTAGAAGGAGAGGATGAGTGGTGCAGGAGGATGTGGCAACATTTCAGATCATCTCTCTATCTTTTCCTTTTCTCTTGGACAGCAGGGGGATGTCTATCAAGGCAATGTCATCATTTCTGGCTGTGCCAGCTTCCTCCTAGCAACGCCCTGGCAGGCCGCTCACCCGGGAAGAGAGGCTAGAAAAATGAGGCATCTCCCCATTGAATAGTTGTCCCTCACTGACTCACCACATGCCCACTCACTGCCATAACAAAGACTCCTTTTAATAGCACAATTCATTCATTCCGGCACAGTGTATGTGCTTTTGTCACAGGCTTGTATGTGGTTGATGAAAGTTCACTGTGAGTGTGTATGGGTCTGTTGTGTGAATGTGTATGTATACAGGATGTGGATGTGAATGTACAAAAAACAAGCCTGTTTGTTATTCTGGCATCGACTAGTTATGGAAGTGCAATTTTTCAAAAACCCCCATAACAAGATGTCAAGATACCACAAAGCTGCATGATCACGACGCCCTGCAAACCATGTCTCTTATTTCACTTGGAGGGAGTAACCTAATGCCTTGATCCAATGCATTGGTTGATATGGCAACAGCTCCCCACTCGAGAGAGCGAATTTTCCCTGTCCACCTGTTGACGACGAGGAAGAAACAGACTGAGAGACATAAGAATGGAAATGCGTTGCATTTGCTGGCAGGATAAAAATCAAGGCGCATGCAGGAGCATGAGAGCAGCCTTATCTTTTAAGATATCTGTAGCAATGATGAGCAATGATTTTTCTCCCTTTTGATAACTCAATACCCGCATGATAAAATCAGTCTCTCGAGGGGGATGTTTAGAGCATTTTTTTTAAATGCTGATGTCAACTGAAGAGGGAATTCATATTCTGTTTGTCACAATGGATGTGTGCTGAGCAGTGCCCTCCTTTCCTTCAAATTAGCCATTCTCTTTTCACGAGTGCTTGATATGATGTGAATCTGTGTGGTGTATAAAACAAAGATGGTATCTGGGATTAGTGACAGGAATATTCAGCTTCGTTCTGTGTCATGAAAAAGAAAGCCAGCGAGCGGTAATGACCACGCTCAGTTCTTTCCCCTCTGAGCCCAGAGGAGAGAAAATACATCAGCCTGAAAGTCAAAGTTGCTGCATGGTTGTGGCTGCTGGGATTTCCTTTTGCTTTTGTTGGTTTCTCCGGGGGTTAAATGGTGACGGAATCATTGCAGTGTGTTTCCGTGCTGTCTTTCCGTTTCAGTATCTCAAGGTCTGGCTGCAAATGGTTTTGCTTTTCATTTGTTTTGAAGAATTTGCTTGAAATATCTATTGAGACCACGCATCTGTTTTAGTTTTCTGGTTAGTTAAGTGGAATTAAGTACTTAAGCTGAATTTGTTTTTATTGCTGGCAGGCTTTCCAGAGCTCTATATGAACAATGTTAATGTGATTTAACCAGGATCAGAGCTGACCTTAACCTCACTAGCCAATAGTCTTTTCCCCTCTGAACCTGCTTTCCAAATTCAAAACATCATCCATGTTTAATGGTCTCAGGGCAGATTGTGATAGTTTATTGTCTAGCTCTGTTTGCTTCACTATTTTAAGAAAGGAAGGGATTTCTTTCTTTTTTTTTTTGTCTTTTTGTTTTTGTAGGTTGAAAATCCCTGTCTGGAATCAAGTCCAATTGTTGAGGGGCTAATAGCGGCTTTTGTTATGAGTCAGATCAGGAACGTGCCACTCTTTGTGTTCATTAATGTGTTTGCAAATATTAATACATGTGCCTGGCTGTGTGTGTCGGTGTGTGTATCTATACTTTGCAGAGGCTCAGTGTCATCTCCCTCAGTGAGGAACAGGCTCTCAGCTTTTAGGATTTTGCCTTAGTGTGAATCAGTGTAAATCTGCGATTATGTGTTCCTCTGTCGGAGCGCGAGGTCTCAATACGAAAGACTCTTGGAATGTGTCATCAATAATCTCGATAGTCCAGTAATGCCTTTCAATCCTCAATTTTAAGTGCAGTCAATGCAATTTCAGCTTTTGCTATCCCTTTAAATTAACCCATTCCAGCTGTTTTTACCCTTTCTAATACAACGCAGCCTATCTCTGCTTCTTTTATTGCTTCTTAATGTCATCCTTTGCAATGTTTCACACTATATGTGCAGTATAAACAGAGTTTATCCTACTGCCGTGTTGCTGAGGAGGAAAAGGCTTTAAAAACTTTGTAGCTGCCTTCCTCAGCAGAAATGGATTACACCTGGCAATGGTTTCTCTGAGGATCAATGTTGGGCTTGAAATAGGGAGAACAAAAATACAGTACCAGGGCTGTGTGTGTTTCCTTTGATGCTTGCTGACCCTGGACAAGCCGGGCAATGTTGATTATTGATCAGGGTTGATTATTACTCACCCACAGACCTCGATTTTAAGAGGGGTGTGTATTAAATATAAAGTGACCTCAATAAATGTGGCGCTGGGGGAAATATAGCTCAATAAATAATGTAGAATGTGCGATGTTTGCTTTGGATACAGGCCACAATTTTACATAAACTTCTATGCGGTGCTTTGTTTTTCCAATTTAAAAAAAAAAAAGGAAAAAAAAGTACAGTAATTTCCATAAGGGCTGGACAATATTTATTTTTTATCGTTAATTGAGTTTTAGAGGAATCATATCATGATCTTTTTATCATCTGTTATTATTTCACATGTTGATTAATGATTCATAGTAAACTATCCTTGTTATCCCCAGTCCTATGAAAATGATACAGTAACGAATTTAGCTACTTTATCGATTTGTTTACTCCCACTGGTGAAGCATTGGTGCTTTGTTACATTGGGACACAACCTTGTCTATAAAAGCAGACACAGCCAGGTCAGGTCCTTTTTGGATTTATCTTGTTTTGCTAGGTGATGAAAATGTATGATTGCTGACAGAAAAAAGTTCTCATTTATGTTCAACAGTGTTAATTAATCCACAAAATTTGGTTCAACTTGGTTGTAAGTGCAGCTGCAAACTAAACTCATTTTGTTTACTGTCAGAGGCCACTTCTTCAGTTCTTCCTCCCATCCCTCTGTAGTAGAAGGCAGACGTATGATGACATTATCATGTTTATGGTGTAACAGGCTGTGTTCCCACATCATTTACTTTCCAAAAAGCTCTAAGAAAAGGGAGGACATCTGTAGAATACCGCTCACTCTTAAAGAGGCTGGTTGACTGAAAGGAGTAACCAGAAATCATGCCCGTATCATGGCACTGGCAATAAAGCGGATAATCAAAAAGTAACAGAATTTCACATTAAAGTTTCTTTTGTGAAATGCTTGGTCTGCAGTGGAACACAGTTCACTGTTTTGAACATTAGTTTGATTATTTCATTTTGCCAAAATACATGTTTGTAACTGCTCTCCAGAATGACAATTATAGTCTTTTTTTTTTGATCCGGCTCCTCCATCTGCAAGATGAGATTTGTAATTGATCGTTGGTAGTCGGATGGGTTCACAAACACAGTTCGCTTTGTTTGCTACCAATAGTCAATGTTTCTTTCCACTGTGATCCCTTCTTAAGCCTAACAAAGTATTTTGGGTGTTGACTGATGCTGAGACGAGTTTCATATATCGATATCTGAAATCTTTGTTAATATTCTGATACTGATTACAACCCAGTCCTAATTTCCACTGACAGTTTGCTGAACAAACTGCTCTTTCACAGTGTTGCTGTCAGATCCGTTCATTCATGCTGCTGAAAAGTAAGGCTCCAAAATAAATATATCTTTTTTATACGGTAGCACACAGTTACCATATATATCTGGGTGGGTCACAGTTATATATTTCTGTGTGGGTCTGATGATACAGCAGATAATACTGACCCAATACTGACCCTACAATTACTTGAGCTTCCTGGCTTACTTATAGCTGATATGCTAAAAGTCATATCAGCAGCTATTGCTGTGTGAAAGATATCTACTTTCATCTACCTTCTCTGCCTGAGGATTTCATCTTATGAGCTGACTTCTTGGACCTTGAAGCTACCACTGACTGTCTAATGATGTGTGCATTTGTTCTTTGTAGAGAGAGTAGGTTAAGGCGTATAGGTCTCTGTACACAGAGGGCCACTGGAGCCTCTTGGGGAGTTGGTGCCTAGAGAGAATAAAGTTCTGCTCATTTTTCCCTGAAGCTGTCTCATCCTCATCAGGATGTGGTGTCAATTCTGGGCTCATTCCTGGACTCATCATAGGCTCGCAGTGTAACGATCCTGTGATTAAGTCTGATCAGCAGTGTTTGAGCAACAGTGTTTGACCATGCTGTCTGAATTGATGATTCCCCTGTTAAGTTCCCCCATAGGGATCGAGCTTTTAAATGACCTTACCTCCCTCCCTTTAAAGCTATAATGATCAAAGAAAGGGATGTCTTTCTATCCACTCTGCAGAAATCATTGGAGTCAAGAGTTCAGGCCACACGATTATTAAAGAGCCTTTGAAGTCTCCTTTAACTACATGTCAGGATGAGATTATAGCCTACCATGAACATGATTATACAATACATGCCAGGCACTGTAACACAGTAGAAAATATCCACATTCAATAGCACTGTGGTGTAATTGAGTGCATTTTATGATTTATGTTATTACTGTAATAGCTTATAATGTAATCTTTAAAACTGGAGGAACCAGACATCCTGCATGCTCTCGGTCACTTGTACTTAACTTTATTCATAATATAGTTATGATGTTTCTGTTCATAGAATCATCATCACTTTAATATATTTATCTTTTAAATCCTTATTCTTTAAACCTATTAATAGATGCACATAAACCACCTCTATATACATTAATTAGTTTCTTTTCTCTGCCATGTAACCACAACACTGTATATACACACAATTTACCGTTTACAACACAAAAATGGACTAAACAATACTAATGACACTAACTGAGACAAAACAACACATTAACTCAAAAACCTGTATAAAACAACAGATAGCTCGACATAAGATCACCTCATTAGAGAACGGAGATAATCAATACAACAACTTATATCCCCTGAGTACAAACAAAGCAGGATGGATAGGTCTCTCTGTCAATATCAGATCCATAAGAGCAAAGCCAGTTGTAAACAATTTCTTGTTTAAATAACTACAATCTAAAAAGTTCTTTTATTTCCATGCTGTTAAAAAAAAAAAAATGGAAATGAATTCCATGCCACCAGTGTTTGATAATTTACTGTTCTTTGTATTAAAATAGTTCAATGAAAATGATCCAGATGAATGCTTTGTTAAAAGAACATCAGGTTTCTACAAAGTATCTCTGGAGCTTATTTAAAAATATGTTATTTATCAAACAAGGTAAAAAGTAACGCACCTTGTTATTCACACATAACCAAGACGATTACTCATCGTGTCTGATCTATAGATAAATCCAGATTGTAGGCAGAAGTAATCAATATATATTTTGATAGCTACTTACCACTACGTAACAGCTGTTTGCTTATCTTTGTTTAGCTTTGCTGTCTTATGTCTTTATTTTTTTCCTGTATTCTTGTTCTTGGCTTGAAGTGTGGATGTACATGGAGGGCTGCGTCAACTAGAGTCAAATGTATTGTCTTTGTCGACATTGGCAAATTCTTCCTCTGTGCACAGTCATGCACAGTGAAGCAGCTTTAGCATCTTCCCACTCTTCCAGTCATCACATCCAGTCAATTTAGTATTTACCTCACATGTTTCATTACAAATGACAACCTGATGAATGTGACCTTTCCATCACATGTGGTAACTGTGCCAAAAAAAAAAAGGAGAGGATGACTTTTCCCTTCAGCGGCTGGAGAGTGGAGTAGTTTCCTGGCAGCACCTTTTGCCTTTCACTTGTACAGTACAAAGTTAGCAAAGGCAGCCTTCTGAGGCTCCAACCTCTCCTCCGTCTGCATCGCTCTACACTGTTGACCCTGCCAAGAACAGAGAGCGATGGTGCTTCGCTTTTCTTGTTGCTGATTTGTTCATGTTTATTTTGCATTTTCCTTTCCTGTGCCCATGTTTAGTCTCAAGAGGCGATCTCATTATAGACTAAATGTTAAGGTCCAGCTCCGCTTGTTTTCTCATTACTTTTTTATCTCTCTCTCTCTCTCTCTCTCTCTCTCTCTCGCTCTCTGTTGCAATGTTTTTTCTCCTGTCAAATAATGTGCTCTGCTTCTCTCATCATGTAACTCCCTACTCATATGGATTAGTTCTGGAGTCGATTTCCCTGAGGGTTGTGGGTAATGCTAAAGCCTGTCAGAGGTCCTACCTGGATGCTAGCTCTGCCCGTATCATATAGATCACAAATCGAGTTGATGCTAATTAATTTCACACAGTTTTACTCTGTGCATGAACTGCTTCTGATTCATGAGATGCTGCCAGTTTTCACTCTGTCTGTTGCAGATATGCAGCCTGTGTAAATACCTAACCCCCCCCCTCTGCTTACCAGGGAGAATAAAGTACTGGTGTTGTGCCATAAGCTTTTCTGATGTGATTAGGCCTTCATTAAGTGACATAAACACCCACAATTGCACAGTTTATGCCTAACAAATCTGTTCACTTTACCACTCCCAGCCTCTTTGTATGTTTGGCACTTAAACAAACACACATACACATGCATCAACTTAAATACGTGTGCTTTTTAAAAATATTGTACACATTGACACAAGTTTTCATAAAGCAGATTTTACAAGGCTTCACCCTCCGACTCTCATGTAGCCAGTATTGTGTTGTTTGTAGCCGAGCTAATATTTGCCCAGGGTTATTAACCTCATTGTAACATTCATGAGGTCTTAACCTTGCTGTGTGTGTTCCACTCTGCAGCCCCTTATCTGATTCTGAGGGTGTATAATCACGTTGAATAAAAATAATGAATTCGCACAGAAAACAGAATAACACAAATAAACAAAATGTTTCCAGATTTATTGTACATGTTTTGTTTTGTTTTGTTTTAAAATATATTTTACGATGGTTGTGGGTTAATCAGAGCTAGGTCAAATACTGTATGGGTTAAAAAATCAGATTGTTCTCCAGTAAATCCAGCCAAAGGGTAAAACTGTGTCCTTTAGGGTGGGAAATGGGTTGTGATTTATGTACAGATCATGCAGCCATTTGGTACGGGCTATTATCTTGCATATGATTATCATTATTCTCTTTTGCCTGTTAATCATGGCAATCTTCCAGGATATGTTGGCAAGGTGATCACATTTAATCTGGCTGTGTAAAGACCACTCCACAGAGGTTGTTTTATCACTTAGCAGAGGAGGTTTGCATTATCCAAATGAAAAACAAGTCGGAGAAGAGGCTGATTTGTCACAGGCTGATTAGACCTCTCCCTGGCTCTTCTCTTTGCTCCGACAGGAGCTTTTCAAGGGCACGGCCAGACACAGAAGGGCCCTAAAAAGCACAACTACACTGTTTATTTCTACATTTAAGCAGTACCAAAAATCTCCACCACTTGCCGACGCCGATTATTTTCTCTATTGTTGGATATTCACCATAAAAGAACAGTACGCAACCTCTGTTACTGCAACATGCATCTTTGCTTTTTATTCTAAATACACAATATAGTGTTATTTTGTCATCACTAACTACTACTAGATTCATTTTGTGATGAATAATGATTTTTATACATGCTTTTGAATGAATAGCTTGGAGGCAGCAGACAGAAAGTTATACAATAAACAGCACAGCGTGTGTCAGGCGTCAAAATTCAAAACAATAGGCGCAGACGAAATGATGAACAAGAGTGTAAAGAAACATCTATTCATACTCACATATTTATGAATGGTACAGAGCTGTCAACACAGCCATGTTGTTCATTCTGTTTTTCTTAGATGCTGTGTTGTGAAAGAATCAAGCGATTGTTATGGCACAGACTTTTATGTAAGTTTTATAGAAACATGACCCCAAAGATTTCCTTTGTTTTTTGTTTTATGTGCAGGACTGTGACAGCGGATGACTCACTGCTCATGTTCACGTGTTTGTGTGTGTGTGCGTGCGCGTTTTCAGATTAGCGCACCTTGAGGGATGAAGGCATGATCGCACAGTAAAACAGGACCAATTCCCAGGTTGCATACTGCATAATAAGGCTTCTCTGCCTTATTTCCCGAGGGCCAGACGCTTGTATAATCCATTAAATATAACATGTCGGAAAGGGTCACTTACGTCTTTGCCCTGAAGCAATCACAAGATCAGACTCGCTAATTGCTCCTCGACCTTCTCCCACATCATCAGCCAACAGGTAGTGGTTAAGTTGCTACTGTCCCCATTCCTCCCAGTCTATTCTACAAAGTTTCGGAGACTGAGCAGAGGCAGAGTGAGTAAGGAAAGCACTCCTCATATAGAGGTCCCTGGTTTATGCCCACATGTTAGCAAACATCTGCATCTCTTCTGCTAAAGCATCCTTGAGCCAGACACCACGTTTCTGCAAGTTCTGCGAGAGCTGGACTGTAGCTGATGGCTGAACAAACACTCCAACTTGAAGGAGTCATTAAGTATGACTTTATAATTACTTATTTAGAGATCCTGTTCACATAAGAAGTCCCTAATGCATTTGACTGTCAGTCTGTAGCACAAGACAAGGCAAGTATTGTGAAACCCTCTTGAAGATTTGGCCATTGCGGCAAAAATAAAACATAAGAACAAAACAGGGTACAAACAAGCACCTTGCAATTTAAGCAAATAAATTGTTTATCAAACTCTTTGTTTCATATCTTTGCAAATCAAATAGCCTACTTTTGGCTTTTTGTCAAACAAAATAAGCCATTGTGTCATGTTGGACTAATGGAAATTTTATGACACTTTATAGAAAAAATTATTTCTCCTAATAACAATAGTTATAATAGATAATCATTATTTGCAGCTGTAGTAGAATTAATATTTGGCATCTAGGCTGTGACACCCTGCAACCATACATCGACCTCTGCAGAGACCGGGGGGGGGGGGGTAATAACTTGCCCCTAGGGAAACATGGACTCAGAGGATACGGGTCGATGCTGGGGTGGATGAGAGCTTATGAAACTCTTTATGCAGCATCTCCAGCAGCGCGTTCACATGAGCAGTGCAGCAGCAGGAAAGGCAAAGCTGAACAAGGTGCAGAGCGCTGACGGCTTATATACACTGCACTATTGCAAATAGTGGGTTGCACTGGATTCACTGGATTCACTGGATGTTGTAGTGGATAGAGCATGATTTCGTTATTGCATTAGACTGAAGTTATCTGCCTGACCTGCCTCATGAGCTTCTCACCACATATGTTAACTAAACGCATGTGTAGGTAAGGTGTTCAGGTAACAAAATGACATTGTAATGGTGGATGATGGGAGCAAGAGTAATCTTCCTCTCTGAATTTCCTAGATGGTTTCATTTACATTTTTGAGGCACAAAGAGTAAAAAGTCCAAAAAAGGAATACAGATTTTTTTTTTCTATCTTACCACATTATTCATCTCACAACCGCTCAGATTTATCTTGTTCTCAGACGCCTCAGCTGGGAACCACTCAGCTGTAAATAATGAAGTTAAACCTATCTCGACCAGATACAGCAAGAGTAAAACAGTAAAATACTGCTTAAACTTCAATGCATCAGTGTTAAAAATCGAACCATGTCATATATAATAATCAGCCATAGAGGGCATTTCTCTGCTGAAAGTACTCTTACAGTTCTTTAAGTACATTTTGCTCGTAACAAATTTATTTGTACATTGCTGCTGCTGGAATTTTAAAAGAAAGCGTCATTTAAGTATTTAATAAATGTAGAGGTGAGGGTATGATCACACAGTTAATCAAAAAAAAAAAAGATAAGATAAGTGGACTGAACAGTGAAGAGATCAAGGGACATAATTCTCACCACGTTTCAAGCAGTGAGGAAGGAAGGACTGTGGTTTTATTCCCTTGTGAGACGGGTCCAGTTTTAGTATGCGCTGGGCTGGTGGTAAGAGAGGGAGGTGACCTGAGGGTCCCCCTGCCAGAAAAAAGATGTTTCACTCAGCTGCTGAGCCCCGATTCTGCCTCACTGTTTTCATCCCACTCCCAAGTATTGCTGTTTTTTTTTTCATTTGACTTCATTCCTCTCACAGCAGGTGTTCTTTGCAGCATTAATTATGCTATTCAGCTCCTTCTGCCTTTCTCCAGCCGTTCACTTCTTTATAGTGAGAAGAAGTGAGCTTCTATTTCTTATCCAGGTTTGGTTGTTTGCGATAACACCAACCATTTTCATTCACACATTTCATGGTGAATGTACCCTTCACACAGAACCTGACATAGTTCATTACCCTGTGGAGTAGTGTGTATATTCCTGTAGAGCCACAGACTCTCATGGTTTTGGCAGTTGGCTGCTGCTACACAGTGGGTACAAACCTGGATACCAGGGGCGGTATTCATAAAACATGTCATAGTTAAAAGTTGCTCCTAGCTGACCGAGTTAAAAGGAAATCCTGAAAATAAAGGGTGTATCAGTCCTAACTACAAACACTGGATTCTTGGTTTAAGAGTAACTCACAAAGCCTTTCACCTCTAAGTTAGTTAAATTTAAAGGTTGTCCAGAGAACTGCTAACTCACTAAGACCTACTCCCAATCAGTCAGCTCGAGCCAGTAAGGTGGCACTACTGTGACTGTGTCGAAAAATGCAGTTTGTATCGCCGCCAGACCAAAATGTAATCTCATCTCCACTTTGTTTGACAGTTCCCTAAGTGTACATGAAATAATCACCAATTAGATAAATAAATAGGCTATATAAAGCTGATTTCACAGCCATTCCTGGATTACCTGGTGTGACTAACTGGCATTATGTATAGAATTATCTCAACAAAGGAGGAATAGTTACTTAATCAACTGGAAAAATATCACTGTATCAAGATAGTCTTTGATGCTAGATACAGTCCACTTGACAAGCCAATATTTTACTGTGTTACATGTATTAAATCTGGTAAACAGTATGAAACATCCAAGGTATTTTAAATCCATATAGGTACCTGTCTCTCATTAGTCATTTGGTCAAAATCAATTGAATGAAATTCTATTTAAGTCTTCAGCTCATGTATATTGATGAACAGTTTTTTTTTCCACATTCACTGGCAAAGTGCAGTCATCTGTAGACATGAGTAAGTTGACATCCGTAGCAAAAGGGTCAAGGGGTCATTTTTTCTTCTTACTTAAGAGTTCTCTTCGTAAAAGTTGGCCTCAGCAGATTTGTGACAAGGTTTTAAGAGGAATCCCTTAGCTAGGAACTTATAGCATCATATAGAAGGACTCCTAATGGTAAGACATCCTCCAATATGGCTCCTGTTGATTAAGGTTGCAGTCTGGAATAATCAGCGTCTTTGTTTTATGTCAAGCTAAATTTTTCTATGAGAATAATGTGTGGTTTAAGTCCCCAGAGGTTAACATGGAAGCACTAGGATGTTGTGGCTTGTCAGCCTAGCATTGTGGGTTTACCCTATAAGCTGTGATTTCACAAAAACTAGATGTATGCATATAGGTGGCAGGTAGGTTAGAGGCCCTGAAGAGATAAGAGCTGGTAGTGCACGGACAATGGTTTTGTGGCCACAAGTATCAAAGCCATTAGCCAGCTTATCACCTCTGCTCTCCTGTGATTAGCCGGCCGCTCTCCCACCATCTCTTCTGAAAAACTCCAAAAACACTTCCAGCCATGCACCCAACTCATGTTTCTCTCTTTCTCTCTGTTCTTCCCTGAGAGTAGTCTGAGAGTGAAAGTTGCTAAAGGTTGCTGGTTAGACAGTGGGAGTTGTTTGGCACCATTCGGACTGAAAAAGTTCCTCAAGGGGATTTTTAGAACTTAAATGGAATCTGAAGTTGTGATGGTAGATGTAGGCCAGAGGTGATCTGGCTCCATTTACTGATGCTAGTCGGAGAGTGATGTTCCATGTGAGGTGTAATCTCTCTCTTCCACGAGTCTGCTTAGACTAGTTCATTCTTGGCTGATCAAAAGAAAAGCCACTGCTTGTTGTGACTCGAGTGTTTGTTGACTTACTTACAACATGAAGAAATAGTTAAACTAGAATGTAAGGTCAACATTTCCTTTTTCTCTCACTCGCACACACACACATTAGTTGGCTTGTTGCATTTTATATTCAGCTCAGAGCAGGCGAAAAGAGACCATCTACAGTACACAGTGGTAGCTAATTGTAAGGCTTTGGCTAAATCCGCTGTTTCACAGCGTTCGAGGTCATGCACTATTCAGCCCACTGAGATTTCATTATTGTATTTATTTAAATATGTTTATGCTACCTTACATGATAACAGTAAATAATAGCTGCTAATAACACATCTCATATACACATACTGAGTTATAAAAAAAAAAAAGAAAAATACTGAGGAAACTAACGTAATACTAAACAGGCAAGTCATGAATAACAGTAAGGGATTATAATGAAAATGGTACACATATATGCATCTGGCCCAAGTGCATATGCTGTGGTGCTGAACAGATACAATAATGAATGATTGTGTATTGTAAGCGTTTGTGTGCATAGATTCACTGAAATTTGTGCCTCAGTGATTCAGTCCGGTGTATAACCGGTGATGTGTGTGTGTTTCGTTGTCTATGTGTCTGTAAAGCCTGTCACTGTGAATCACCAATTTGCTCTCCCCTGACACAGTGATAAGGCAGACAGTTTGCTCTTGTGAAATTAAATCGCTGCAGTCCCCTGCGCCCATTTCTCCCTCGGCTCCACCCTGTTCACTGGAGTTCACTATGACAAGATCTGAAGAAGTGGTTTGCCATGGCACATCCCTCTCTTTATCTCTGTATTGATCACTTTGCTGCACGGGACTCCTAATCATTTAGATGGCTGGATTTATTGGGATTAACCTGTTGACAGCCAATCTTGGTGGTACACAGACAGGACTATGGACATTCACACACACAGATGCATGTGCACACAGAGATACACATACTGTAGGAAAGTACAGCAGCACAGAGGACCACACATGTCTTATATGCTCTCAGAGAGGAGCTGAAATGGGACTGGGCTGCAGATATTTAATCTAACAGCACAGGCTCATTTCATACATGTAATGACAAGATTACACCATACAATATTCTTCTTCAAGGTGGTCACTGTGTCTGGCAATTATTAGGCACACTACATATTAGCTTGCTGTCACATGTTCAGAGGGGCATTGAAAATAGGTGCCAGAGACCATATTCACTGTTGCCCCTGGGAGGTTATAAGTAGAGAGGTTGTAAAAGTTCCCAACAGAAGGAAGGAACATATTCTGTTATATTAGTCATTTTGTTACAAGATGTTCTGGGTTCTGTGTTGATCATCTTCCACTATAACATATTACACAAGATAAAGCAATGTCTGTTAGGTCAAGGCATTAAAGGGCTGATATCATGTAGTGTGATCCTGGCATAAATATGTATGTAGGTGTCCAAATAAAGTTAAATTTCAGTTTCATTTTAGCTTCTCTCTTACCGGGGCATGAGAACAGAGCCACCGTTAAAGGAACTCTTTGACGTTTTGAGAAATAGGTGCTGGTAGGAGGATATTCTTACCTCCGGACAGAGCTGGGCTAGCTGTTTCCCTCTGTTTCCAGTCTTTATGCTTCAAATTTACCATACAGTTATGAGAGTTTTATCAATCTTGACATATAGTAACTCTCAAATCATGTTTGGAAAACTCACCTTATTTGCTTTCTTGTGAATATGCAAATTTTCCAGTCTCTTCCTTTGATGTTTTATAAACACCTGTGTTTTTCCTAATATTACTAGTCAAAATGTCTCCTGTGAAAATGGTCTTTTTATGTTTCCGTTTTATGTAACATTAAAGGCCTTGAACCCCCACAGACATGTTCTCTGTTACTCTGGTTTATTAAACCTCTGCTCAGTTTGAAGGGAGGTGGAGCTATGATGGCAATTACCTTAAGTCTCCTGATTGTAGTAATAATAATAATAATAATAATAATAATAATAAAGGTGTAAATTGTCCCACGAGAGTGAGAGAGAGGTCAATCAGTCACAGTCCTGTCAAGGTGTCTAAGCCAACATAAGTGTAAACACATTTGGCATGAGTGTGCAGGGCCTTTTATATGAAATTTCCATTTTTACTCAACACATTTAATCAACAGTGTTTAAATATAAAACCTCTGCTCGAAAGTATGATATTCCGACATTTGATTTATGTCTGTGGTTAGAGGAAATTAATGCACAACATTTTTTATCCAGTTTTTGTTGCCAGTGTTTCATACTGAAACTGCTTTGTTTTTCTGTTTAAGGGCTTTTATACAGGCCTGGTGTTCAGGTCACAGGTTCCCCAAGTGACTCATTAAGTGGTTAGATGATGGAAATTGCATTTTTTAGAGCGCTATTTTAAAAAAAAAAAAAAAAAAAAAAAGAAAGGCCACGAGGGCTACATGAATTGTTATCCCCGTAGGAAAGTTGCAAGCAGTTGTGTCATGCTGATCAAAATCTTTGAAGGGGAGTGCCAAAATGGGATTAAAAATGTTCCCATGCAGAATGATGGAGGCAAATACATTTTCTCTCTCTGCCTCACTCACACACACACACACACACACACACACACACACACACACATAATGGCACACACAAAGATGATGTCAGTCAGAGAGAATGAAGATGATGATGTTGATGATGCCGGTCATGAATGGTTTTGGTGGTGATGATAGAATGGTCATTGTTTTGTTGGTCTACATTGCTTTTATCTATTTGCTGTTCAACAGGAGCGTTTATGTTGAAATGTTCTGAGCTGTTATTGAATCATAGCTTTAAGGTTACGATCCTGCAGATATTCTCACTGTCATAAAGGTCTAAATGTTTTACTGCATATTCTTTTCTTGTATGTTTATTGTTTTATATTGTAGTGCTTATGCCTATTGCTTTGCATTCCCCTTACGCACTTTTATCTAAAAATAAAATGCACAAACAATGCATCACTTGGTAGGTACGCCTGCATAAACGGTAGTGGCCACTCCAGTGAAAGAATTATCCATCAGTTGAATCCCTGTTCATTTATAACATTTGTTACCACAAAGCTGCTGCAACAAAGTGGGGAAAGAATGAGTCATGTTTTACAGTATCATGCAGACATCTATCTATCTATCTATCTATCTATCTATCTATCTATCTATCTATCTATCTATCTATCTATCTATCTATCCTTCCTTCAGCCAACTTCTCTTAAGCCGTCTACCTCTGCCTGGAACAGAGTTAAGCCTTTAGGTACTGCATCACCCACTGTCAGTGTGGGTGGGGGGCTGAGATCAATCACTGTGCTTCTAATGCAGTGCTTTAGCATACAAGGAGTGCTTTGAGGTTGATACAGTCCATAGGGAAATCATGTGATGCACTATTTATACTATAGGTATCTGTAGCTGCCATTCTCAGCCTTTTATTTTATGTAACCTATCTCTTCTGATTTCTTTCAGCCAGTATTATTTTTGTCGGATATTATGCACTCAGCTCAGCTCATAGAAATAAAAGCCACCCTTTTGAGTGACTTTTTTTTTTTCCATCTGTCACTGGCCAATGGTTCCAAAGCGGCAGGGGGCAGCTGTTCGAAAACATAACACGCCACAAGTCAATACCTGTCTTGTGTTTATTCCTGAAGTCTTAGCAACTCCCTCGGATTCACCGCAGATGACATTTATCTTAGTTCTGACCTTTCTCAAGATGGTCGGTGAATCAGATCATTACGCCTCAAATCTCTGGCTCCTCCACACTGATAAATTACTCACCCAAAATGAAATTGTCATCCTCCTCAACGCCCCTGCATTTCCCAGGTATAAGACCATCAAAGGAAGTGAATGAGACATGCCATGTGCTGTTCCACAGGGAGTTCCGCCCTAACAGTAATAAGGCAGTCTAACCAGGAAAAATGAATGGTGTTCTCTTGCCGAGGGAGGACGTAATCTGGCCTTTCAGACTGTTTTCATTCATGATTGAACTGAGAGATGTAGTATGTTTGGCGTTCACATCTTCCCAATGCCAGGTTCACATTACCTATAGGCCTCTCTGGCAGGATGAACTTCTAACCTGCCAATTAAACACAGGGTTGGATTGAAGCCTAGTGTCTATTCTCTATAGATTTCCTGCTGCTCTGTGGGGCTCAGATTGATCACATCCAGCAGTTACTTGGAAACGGAAGCAGGAACAGGGATGCTGACAGGCAGATAGCATTTAAAAAACAAACGTGCACAAATACAAATACCTCAGCATACACACACACACACACACACACACACACACACACACACACACACACACACACACACACACACACACACACACACACATACACATACACATACACGTACACTCAAATATGACACAATGCCTGTCAGTGAAGTATACAGTCTTTGTCTGTATTTACTCAGATTAGAAAGGTTATGCTTCTATAAATGAGAGAACTGTAAAGATTGTGTATTGATGTCTTTTTCTTCTCATATTGCCACATTAATTAAAGCTGTAGCTTTTAGCCCCACACTCAATACATCAAGTCATTTATTCCAGCTGCCCCTCAGGCATCCCCCTCAAATGACAGCACCAAATATTGTCGTGCACTGCATGTGTCCACAAATGGCTTGTGTTTAGAGAAGATATGTCTTTAAGTGACTAACATATGTGCACTGGTTCATTGACTGTGTGCACGTATGGGCTGCATGTCTGCTGATAATCCTAACTGTCTCACACAAGGTGAAAGGCAGGGCATCCAGATCATTTTTAACCCAGTGCATCACAAGCAGGAGCATCATCATCGAGTCATTGAGCTTTCATTACCATGTTGGAATGATAGTTTTTCTTAATTGCTTAAGAACGTTTTCTGAATCACAGATGTAGCTTTTCACAACATCAAGTACAGTCAACACGTCATTTTATACTGTGCAGAACATCACTTCATTTTTGCTGCAAAAGGCCATAGCTCACTAAAAACATTTAAAGGAAATCAGTTCCTCAAACAGTTCATCACTGACAACAAAATGAAATGTCACTGGAACTGTTACACTGAAGTCCACTAACAGTTTGCAGCATTTCTCATGAAACTTAAGATCAGTAATAGTTTAGTCACATATCATCTACAGCCTGGTTGGTATCCATCAGAACATTCACACAGGTTTCTCACTGTCAGTGTCCCGCCTTTACTTCTATTCAAAGTAAACACCTCCACCATCAGCATTGTACTGTAGAATACAAATAAAATACATTATCACCTCTCTCCATACAAATTCATATCAGTTACTGTAGAAATGTTCCCTGTCTGGCCACAATATTTCATCTACTTTGCATCTGATTTTTATCCAGTACAGAAGTGTTACATATTACATGACACAAAGTTTTACGGTTTATTAGACTGAAGATGTTTGTTTTTATATTTGAAAGTAGTAAAAGCAAAAAGAGAAAATGAACTATACTTGATACAGTGCTTCATCACCGTGTTTTGAGAATTGTGATTGTAGTTCAAAGTTGACGGTCATGGTGAATGATTCCATGACTGTCTGGTAAGACAGCAGCAGAATAATCCGATATCGAGATCGCTTTATTCTAAATCAACATCTCTGTCAAACCCCACCCATAATTCCTGAAACCCTGACATGATCATCACCAGGAGTGAATCTAGTACAGCTTAATACTCCTCATTTTATGAGAGCTCAATTTACCTTTGGTGGCATTTGGTAAAGGTTGAAAATTCAACAGCGTCATCAGCATATTGACTTGTGTTTGTATGTGCTCATGCTTCCAGCTCTGATACCAAGCAGACGCTTACCTGCACATACTCTCTTTCTGGAGGTGGCTTTGCATACAAAGTGGTTAATTGGCAGAGTGGTTATTTGGCAGTGTGTTAGTCTAGACTTGTTTTCCCTTTGAAGTCAGTTGAGTTTCTAGTTATCCCCCTTTTAGTCCGACATGTCTTCTCCCTGCATCAGCCTGCATCTGATGAAAAGGCTGAGCTGTAGTGGGTAACAACATAGCTAGACCCAGCTGAGCTCCCTCAGACAGAGAGAGAGAAAACAGAGGGAGAAGTTTAATCACTTTCTCAAACGCTACCTCTCTTTTATTCAGCCCAGTATGACTGCTGTGGGAGGCAGGTGGGCAGTTGTGCTGAGTCACATCTGCGTTGGGACTGTGGAAAAAGCAAATAAAAGTGATAAAAATAGATTTATTTTAAATGCTGTGACTTGAAAAACACATTACTGCAAAAAAATCAAACAAAACAAGTTAGAGGTGATTTGTAAACAAGACCTCAGATTTGAAGTGGACACTAATTAGGCATGTTGGTTAATGTTAATGGTTTAAGTAAATGACAGGACTTAAAAATAATATGCAAATACAGTGAAGGTTTTGGCTTAAAGGTTAATGAAAGGAAAACAAGCATTTCATTCTTGATGGGATGCACCTGACTTGGCTCCGTGAAATCAACCATTTCTGTATTTTTACTCTCATAATTTGATACTTTGACTTCAAGATCAATGAAGCCAATCGGTACAGGGGAGAGGTTTTAATGACACGGGCTCACTTAATCTGTCACAAGCTCTCATCAGCGATCGACAGGCCTTCACTTTAGTCAGTGTGAGATGGAGATTATTACCAAACGATACAGTCTCTGTGATGGACAGATGGGCCAATAGACCAATCTATACTTGCTACTGGTTGTAGCTAAAAAATCTTTTTTTTAAAAAAAAGCAAGAATACTACTGGTGGTGAGAGACTATTTTAATATAGAAGACAGACAATAAAAAACAAATATACTATTCTTGTCTACAAACAAAATATCATGTAATTGTTCTACTACCTTTTTATTTTTAGATATTTTTGAGAGAATGATCAAGGACAGAGAATGAAAATCTTGACATGAGGTCTACAACACAACAGTCAGTCTGATTGAATTTTATGCAGTTTTGATAAGGTGACTTGTAGGTGACTGAAGAGGTGAAAGCTGCGATATTCAGCCTTTTTGTTTTCAAATAATAAAAAATAAAGGATGTGTAGGACCATATTAGCTTATGTCTTTGTTCAAAGTAAATAACATATCTAAAACCAGAATGTATACACAGAGCAGATCAAGAACAAATTATATGTAAGGGGTTCCTGTGTTTTTGTAATTGCTTTTAGAGTTGGAGACTGTGTGTGTGTGTGTGTGTGTGTCATTTTTAAGGCAAAAAATTGAAAATAAAACTGAAAGTGAAACCAGATTTTCTGACACACTGGCAACTTATGGCAGGACATAAATCAATCAAATATCCAGAAAGAAAAATGTTGATGATCAAAAGATGCACTCAACTAGCAAAGACAATACCATTTCCTTTTCTGGATGAAAAAAGAACTAATTGTCAAGATTATCCCGACAGTTCTGAGACATACATTTTCAAAGCCTTCATAAATCCTCTCCATTTAATACAGTTTTATTTGTTTTCTCCCAAAGCCTGAGAAGAATGAAGCCAATTAATTTGAAAAAAAGAAATGTTTGACTAATTAAACTAATGAAGGGTCCACATTTAAGAACCGACTGCAACAAAAGTCAGTACACCCTTCATTAGTGAGATTAGCTTCCTTTTATATATATATATATATATGTATATTATTTTTGATTGAGAGATTCAACCCTGCTGCGTTTGGATGATACCAGTCTTGCAGTAGTCTGTGGAAAGATGTTCTGCCGTTCTTCACAGATTAATTTCAGCCCCTCTTTGTTGATGGGTTTTGTTGTTTTACCTTCCACTTTAGAATAGGCCAAAGGTGTTTTAAATATCTCCCCTGCACCTTTGGCACTCATGCATCCCCATATCAGCTCACTCCCACCTCTGACTTTCACGATCAGCACTGTGAAGTCACTGTTTTAGTCTCTTGGCCTGGTCCACGCCAAACATCCTGGACCCCATCTGATCCAAACAAAATTTATTTTGGTTTCATCTGACCGAAGAATGTGCTGCCAATACTCATCAGACCTCTCTTCATGTTCTTTGGCAAAAGGTTAATCTTGCAGATTTGTGCCATTTTGTGAGCAATGGTTTTCTTCTTGGATGCTGTCCATAGAGTATGACTTCATGCAATGTCCTTCTCTCTGTCTGATCAGTCACTATAAGACACAATTTCCACAGATAATCCTTGTGCCAAGCCCTTCCTCGTCTTTTTTTTTTTTTTCTGTTCTTTAAATGCAAGGATGGTAAATCACAAATTTCGACCACTGTCTTCTGTCTGGCAGTATGGCTCTTCCTGTATCTCCTAACCACAGCTGCAGCTGTGTTTCCACTTATGTTCAGTAGCCTGCTGATGCTCTTTCACCCTTTTCCATCATTGTGAAGTCAAACTAGTTTCTTACTTGTTCAGACATTTCCTTACCATGTGGAGCCACGTTGCATCAACCCAGGCCACCACTGAGGAAGCTGTTCATGGGTTATCTTATAACCTTGTTCATGTAGTCAGCCTACCTGGAAATCAGGTCTATTCACTTCTGTTAGATTGAGTTTGTACTTAAGGGTTTATCCAACCTCTTTGTTTTTAGTTATACATAATATCAAATACCCAACACTGCAATGTAAAGATAACACAATCATTGTACAAAATCTGAATCATTTAACAATTTCACGATATTGACCAGAGGTGTATTCAGTTTTTGTTCCTCCACTGAATATGCTGTCTCCATCTCTGGTTCATGGCAGTCTTCTGTTGGCTGGGTCAGCACTGATTTGCTGGGCAGTAAGAACTGGGTGTGTAGCAGCTGCCTCTGCGTTTCATTGACCTACGTCTGTAATTACAGTGTGAAAATATCAGCTGTCCTCTCACGTAAATGTCGTCCCTGAGTGAGCAAAGTTTAATCGAAACAGAAGCCCTTGCCTGATCTGACTCAGAGGTTATGAATGCTGATGGCAATGATGGGCTGGGTGGGGAATATATTCACTTCTTTTTATGCTCCCAACCCCTAAGAAAAAGTAGATGCATCTGCATTAAAACACTTTGTATGTGCCAAACAAATTTATTCAGGATAATCCAAGGAATATCTTGTCATTCCGACACTTACAGATGGTGTGACGCTAATAGCTTATTTACTAGGATATCACATTACACACAAATCCAGCAGCTTCTGCACTTGTTTGTGAAAGGTAAGCTACAGTATGGAATGTGTTGACAGTCTAAATAAAAAGCTTTCATGCTGCTACATGTGGCCGAGCTCTCAAAGTGAAATGTGGAGCACAGATTGCTTGCCAAAATTGCAAATGAAAGCTCGATTTAATACATTGATACAATAGGATGTCTTGTCAAAATTTACATTTAGAGAGATTTTCAGCATCTTGCTGGGAGATCATTGACATCCTCTCATAATATAAGATGGCAAAAATGTTGAGTACTTTCTGTATGTCTAACTTTTTCCCATCGAACAATTAGCAGGATTATCCTCTGATGTTTCATCTCAGTCATTGTAGTCATCCTAATAATAACAAATAAAGGCCTCCGTTTCTTGATATTTGTTAACCTAAACATCAGAACAGAGCAAACAAACCTTTCATTCAACATAGAGTCAAAGTTCAGACGATGCTCTTTTTCCTGTACGTGTAGAGCAGTGGCTTGCAGTGACTTTTACAGATTGGTAGGCAGCACCAAAGAACCAACTGCCTCCCTGCCTGCCGCCGCCCACAAACCACCATCTCAATGTGCAATTCAGCAGTTTAGTACACCAAAAAGAAAAATGAACCAGACTGAAACATACCTTTTCATGACAGTAGTAGCAGTAAATTCAGGGTCTCTCCTGTCTCATGATTTTGTGCAGCCTGTCTTTCCTGTGCTGAAAGTCTCTCCTGTATCTTGCTGCACTCAATTTCACCTTTCTGCACTTCTTCCTGGCTGAAGAAGTAAAAGGATTATTCCTTCAAACTGACACTAAACATATCAACTGTGCAGTATAGAGGGACAACATCTAAAAAAATCACTTCTATGGTAATGTTCAAAATATTTACCATTCACTGACACACTACAGTGTCAATGCAGGATCCTGTATTTTCCTGCCTCCATACAATATGCTGTCTCTTCTCAAACTTACTGCAGATCAACAAAACAAGCAAATTATACTGTGGTTTATCATACATCTAAGCTTAGGAAGAATGGACTGTTGAAGTAATTTTCTAATGCACAAGCCCAGTGTTTACACACATCTGTGCATGTGTACAATGTGTGCAATATAATAACTGATCTCTGAATAGTGGAAACTGAGTCAAGGACAGCTTGACAAACACTTTGGCTACAACGTGCAAATGTACGTTCTGTCAATGAAATTGACAGAAGCTATCGATGCGGCTGGTAGCCAAGCTAGCTTCCAGAGACAATAACCTGCTGCAGCCACAAGAGAGCAGTGAATTACGAGATGCGTGGGATAGAACGCTGTTCTGAGATGTAAGGAGAGATCACTTTCACTTTGGTATCTTTCTAATTGATGTCTATTTTAGGCCTTAGCTGATCAAGCACTGCTTGCCTTGTTCGTCGTGACAGCATGCCCCTAATGTAGAGTATATCTTCCAATGATGTCCCTGCTGCTGTAAATAGATGTTAGGATGAGTGATGTGTATGTCTGGGAACACTCACCACCTACATGATGCACAGTAACCCTTGAAAATGGAGGCCAAAACAAGATAATATGTTTAATAGTTTGTTGCTTTGACCAACATTATGTATAAACTTTTCTCCACTTTCTTTACAATGTAGTATTTTATTTCTTGGTCTCTCACTTCTCTTTTTTTTTTGAGTTTGTTCACAGATTTTTTGTAAAGATTCTCATTACCATTTGAATTGCTGGATCAATAAAGGATCCGTCATTGTTTGAATATGCCTAAACAAATGTCACCTATCTTAGTGTGCATCCTTGTGCAAAGAGCACAGGGCTTAGTCTTAGAACAGTTGGAGCTCCAAATTCTTCTCTGATCCTTTGTGTGTGCATTCGTGGAAATGAGCTCTGACTTATCTTGGATGTGAGCTAACATTGTAGGGTGTAGGAATCAAAGCACAATAAATCTCCCCAACAAGGAAATCACACCTTCCACTATCTCAAAAACACCCTTCATCCCTGGATGCTCCACTAGATACGTTGAAATGCTTCTTCTAATATAACTATGGGATATATGATGCACTCAGGGAAGAAGGTGCTGAATATAACATGAGAAAAATATCAGCTATTGTACAGGAGCCATCACAGGAACTGATTAACTTAAATATGGAAGCATTAGTTACAGCTGCAGCCATGCTCGGTGCGTGACGGAAATCTTCATCCCTCAGACAGCAGTATGCTTATTGATAATGTACCATCATGCTTCAGTGCCTCCTGCAGAAATACCCAATTAATTCCCCAAACTGGCTCCATTGCATCTTGAACAATGCATTTTCTCAATACATTATAATCTATTGCCACTGTAACCTGTTGTGTGCTAAGATCTCAGCAAAAAAATGTCAGTCAATTATACTGTGCATTGATGTTTGTAATATCAGCTATTTATTCTGTGTACAGACGCCAAGGGGCAGAGAAGGAAAAAATATCAATGACATCAGGCACCTCTGACTCCATCATTTATATCACTACATCCAATCCTCTCTTCCATTATCGGTTCATATCTCTCTTTTCCTCTCTCTGTCTCTCCCTCCATCACTCCCTTATCAGTCGCTCTCTCTCCTTCTGTCCCTCCAGGGAAGTATGGCCTTACCTAGGGGCTATGATAACACAAGTCAGAGTCATAAATGGCTGCAGAGTTAGGATGGAAATCAGCATTGGTCAAGCGGTTAGCCAGAGAAAATGCAGTAGTGTGTGTCGACTGCCGCAGGGGCCGGTGGAGGTCTTATTGGCCGATTTCACTCAAGCCTGACCTTTCTCATGAGGGAGCAGGGACAACAGAGCGTCTGGTAACCGACTAACATACCTTAACCCCGAGATCCACAAACACCATCCTGAGAAGGAAAAAATCAGTCACATAAAAAATGTCTCATGCTGGGGAAACTCAGGCACATCCACACATCAGTGTGTCGTCCCAGATACTGTATCTGTTGGTAAAATCTAGATACAAAGTTGCAGCTCAGTTTGCACAATCTAAATTTCACATCCCCATCCATTTTTGGAATTTATCCCAGTATTTTTTCTGCCAGTTTAAAAAAGCCAGACTCCGTCTTTTCTGCAGTCCTAATATCACAAGCCCTACTGTCGGCCTGAGGTGGCATGACATGACAGACATGTTCTACCTCCCTGACACATGGTGTTTGCCAGATGCTTCTTCTCACCTTATGCGCCTCTACCAACCAATAGGAGTCAGTAGTGCGGTGACAAGGATGACAACCCTTTGGCAGCTTCAGGGAAGGAATCTCAGGTCTTGGCAGTAGACGATGGGAACTTTCCCCCAGCACCACCTGTGTGCTCTTCAAAGCCATTTCTGATTGATCTGCCTCAGTCAGACTTGTTCGACAAAACGAGCTGTTGGTGATAAAAACGTTGTTTCGTTGTGCCTTCCAAAATATGTCCATCCTCAAATACCTCATTCAAGCTTCCACATAGCTTTAACTATGGTTAATTCTAGGGTTGGGCAGAAAAATTGTGGTCATGGTTAAAGTTGTAAAGCTCCATCTTCATGGTAGAAAGTAACTGTTGTTGACTACTAGATGCTATTATGCAAACCACAGTCATTCATCACACCGGACTCCTGTGGTCTGACTAGACAGGCTTTAGCCGTAAGCTACCTATGTGCACACCTACAGTTTGTTCTTTTTCATAATATATGGGAGTCATCAAAGTAAATATTTGCCTCTCAGACAGATCTGCATCTGCACCAGTTTGCTTTGCCTAGTCTGAATTTGCAGCCACTTGTACCTTTGTGTTGACCTTTCTCTTCACATCCAGTGTGAACAAACCTTCCTACATTTGTTTGGCAGTGATGCATTATAACACTACCTCTGACTTTTACATTGAACGCAGCCATTTGTCAATTTAACAAATGATCAGTGCAATTGCTGTTTTTCCTGAAGAAGACAGGATGTGTACAGTTTACACACATTTTTCATGAGTAATGAGTACAGGCTCACACTTAGGCAGTAGTGAGAGCAGTTTTGTATATTCACACACTCCTTGTGTGCATCACATATTTGCATACAAGTATGAAAATATAAAACAAAGACACACACTTCCACACACACACGATCTTCCATGTGTATCATATTAAGTCTCAGTGGCGCAACTACAAATGAAACATGAAGGATATTAGCTGTAGAGGAAAAGCTCAGTGATGATATGTAAAATGAAACGATGAGAGTTAGATAGAAGAATAAAGGCAAAGAGAGAAGAGAGAACCAGTGAGACATGAGAAATGTGGGATTCGATTCCTCTCCCATAACAAGACTCAGCCTCTGCTTAATGCAGTTTGCTGAGCCCCCTCTCTCCTGTGAATGTCTGTAAGAGCAGGATGGAGGTTCTATTGTGGATATGATTTTAAATGGAATTATGACAGTGGAGGTATTTTGTTGTGTATGTGTTAGAGTGTGGTATTCTGATAATAGGGTCTTTTTTTATGCACTTATTTTAGGAAAGTTAACATGGAGCTGCATCAGTGGCCGGTCCTCATCTTTTCTCATTATTTTCTCCTATTCATTCCATTTCTCCTCTCCTATTTCCTTTCCTCTCCTATTTCCTTTCCTCTTCTACTTCCTTTCCTACTTCCTTTCCTTTTTTGTTTCTTTTCCTCTTTCCTTCTCTTCTCTTCTCTTCTCTTCTGTCTGTCACAGCTTTGGCTCCTGCTGAAGACAGATAACGGGAACTGGAGGTTTATATTTGCTTTATTGAGCGTTAGATTCACAAGTGTGTATTCAGCGTTGATGGATGTTCCTTATGAGCCGTGCCCAGTGTGAGTGTGAAACAGTGTCTGCGTGCATGTGTGTCAATGCAAGAGTTTGTGTGTTTGTGTGTGTGTGTGTGTGTGTTTGTGTGTGCATGTGTGTGATGTGATGTGTGTAGGTTGTCAAAAGTGATCTGCATGGAGTGTAGAAAGCTGAGGTTGAAAGAAAATAAAGGCAACTGGGAATATGTTAGTGTTTGCTATACATAGGCAAATGGGCTCGCTCGCACAGCACACAAATATAAGACAGAAAACTGGCTTGACTGTGATGGTTTTGTAACACGAAGATAACAATGACACCATGCCACAAAATTCAAATTACTCTTTTATCCCATTTCAGTCTTTTCACTAAAGTGTCCCCCTGCTCGTCATTTTCATCTCATATCAGTTCAGCTTTCTGAGGTTAGATAATAGATCATCTTCCATTTCATTTCTCCTTACAGCGTGATATTAGCACACGGTGTCTTTTTCCAGATATTTCTCCTTTCATTTCAGATTTCACTCTCCCCTTGCAGGAGCTGCGGCTTTGTCAAGGAATTATTACTGAATCAGGAGGAAACTGTTCACTGATTTTGTTTTTCCTCTCTGACCTTTTTCTGTAAGCAGTAAATGTCTTCCAATATACTGACTATACCATTCCTCTCCATCACCAAAATGAGACCTTAATTAAACCATCTATTTTCCTTCGAGTTTAATTTGAAAATTTCTACAACCACTGTGGCTGATCTGACATTGTAAGTCAAGTGCACTCAGCCATACCACACATCATGACTGCCATCTGCTTAGACATGCCTGTGTGCTATAGTAGCTCCCCGGAGAGGGTGCCCTCGATCTGCTTGGCACTGGTCTTCAGTGGTGGTGTGTAAGAGTCTATATGGTTATAAAATATGGAGTGCATATTTGATAACAAAAAATCAACAAGTAAAGCCCATGGGGGGAATCTGTTCAAGGCTGCATATCATTTCACTGCATATGGCTCCTAGAGAACAGCTAAACATACATAACAATGATTCATAAAGAACAGCTGTCAAAGAAATTACTCATAACCTTCACTGAAGTAAAAGTACAATGTGATGAAATAGGAGTACAGAGAATAAAGTAGTCGGAAATACTAAAGTAAATTACCTCACGTAATGTACATAAATTATATAGTATTTAGTAACTATATTAAGTTAGTTTCCCCCACTGATAGAGACCATTTGTTTAGTGATCAACAATATACAAGAAAATCCTTGGATTAGGTAAGATTAGATAAAATAAATGGATAGCGACAAACAAAAGAAGGGGTCCCATGCTCTCACCGCTGGCAAAATGTCCCAAGCCATATGTTTAGCACCATCCATATTTAATTAGCAGTCCCTTTTGTGCTTTAAGGCCTGTGTGATCTGTGAGGCACTAAACTCCAAGGGCACTGCTCACTCCCAGTCACTTTGGATGAGCCTGTGCAAGTGTGAAGTGATGGAGATAAACACTGGGAAAACATGACAAAAGAGAAAAGTACACAAATCCTTCTTGATTGGACCTGACATACACTTTGTGTCACCACGGGTTGTACATATTTAAATGTTCGCCTAACAGTGTTTTTTGGAATTTGTGTTTGAGCATGCTTGGTTTCATGCATGTGTTTGGAGGGTGTGTGTGTGTGTGTGTGTGTGTGTGTGTGTGTGTGTGTGTGTGTGCGCATTTGTGCGCATTTGTGTGTTTTTATGTGTAGATGTTCAGTAACGTTGGCAAGAAGAGAGAGAAATGAAAACACATTTCCCTTCCCCCTCACACTTCTGTATGCCTCACATGCATGCCTAGACACGTATGCACACATAAACATACAGCAAACAGACATCATAAACACCAAACCCTCAGTGTGCTACAGCCTCCACTTTTAAAATCATTTCCTCTTCATCTGCTGATTCTGTGGAAAGGTCAGAGGTCACCTGGTGCTGTTGATACTGCTAATAGTGCTGTTTCTATTAATAGATCTGTCAGTGTTGGGATATGCAGTACCAATTGCTAATCACTTTCCCACATTTATAATGATGTTACTTTGCTCAGTTTATAATAGGATTATTTGTACTTTATTGTTACTTTGTAAGTCATACAAACCTTTACCTGTCATTAGGCGGTATGTCCTCCAGTTCATGGTCACACTTAATTCTTCTCATTGACAAGCTGCTGTTGTTGGTCACCATTCAAACACTGCAATGCAAGGCAACTTTTGTTAATGAGTGATAGTGATACGATCACTGCTTTGGCCACTTTACACACTGCTGGCCTCCATAGGTAATCAATTGTGAGAGTCCAGCTCACTCGCTAGCAGGGCTAACCATTGTTTTCCTTAAGCCTGGTGCAAAACTCATTATCTTGAAAAATACAATGAAATTGATGAGACATTAGTTGGGTTTGTTTTTGTTGCTGTTGTTTTTTTTTGTTTTTTTTTTGTTTTTTTTTGGTCTCAGTTGAAACAAAACTTAATAATAAGCATCACAGCCTCTGTTGTTTTACATTTCCCAGTAATGACCCCATCACTTGACCTTAAATAACCTTAAATATGCTGCTATGGTAAGACTATTAGAGTGACAGCTAACCCTGACTCAAATGAAAAAGAAACAAACAAATAATATCAAAACATGAAATGAACAATGATAAAATTAACAAGTAGAAAAGAGCCAACCAGAGAGAAAAGACCAGCAGTTCAAGACCCACATTTGCATCACTCCTCTGGCTTTTTGAGCCAGTGTTCACTATGTTTGGCTCAGAGACAGATGCTCTTCACCCTAAGCACACCGGCTTTCTTCATGAAACTTTTGTTGGTGCTGTGAAATGTTCTGATTTCTCTGTCTGAGTTTTTATTCGGCTAATTGCGATGATAAAACAAGCAACATCTATTTACTTCACATAAATCACTGTGGTTTCACTGAATACAAAACAAATTACAAAACGTTATTTTTTTTTTATTGTATGTTAAGCTATAAAGCTCCATATATCACCATGGCATTTTGAAGTTGGGTTAAGTAAACCTTGCAACATGTGCTGAGAAAACAGTGCACAAGGAGGTCACACATTTATACTGAATGCTACACATACAGAGACAGAAACAATGAACGCTGGGTTAAAAGAAAAAGTGACAGTTAAACAACTACAAGTGTTTTTACAGGACAGCATGAAGGCCAGCGCCAGAATCTGAAGAAACTTCACTGTGTACCACAAACCAGCCTGTACTCACCACATGAGATGTTGCTATGGTTACACAGCAGGCATGTGCCACCCACTGATGTTGTCTAAATGTTTTCTTGGCTTAAGTGCCACCTTTTGTGCCCTGATCCTTAAAGTATAACAAAAAGCAGAGCAGAGCAGTTTCCTGCCTATACCAGGAGTTTGGCACGGGGACAAAGTGTCATGTGGCCATGGCAGTGCCCTTCTCCCGCTTTCCATGGAATACACTCTCCAAACCACATACAAACCACTCCATGTCCACTCAAGCCGGATTTAAGTGGGTACAGGTGGAGTTGTTATTGTAACACAGACAGACGTTGGCGTGCAGCCCAATCTCATCTCATAAACAGAGTGGATACAAGAGGTCACAATAATCCCCTTTTCTTCACCAAATGTACCCTGACAATTTATCTCCTAAATAATTCATAAGACTTTTTTTATCTCACAAACTGAATGTAATGCCCCACCACTGTTAAAGAAAAATTATCTTTTGCCTTCTAAATTCAATTTCAATTTTTAGTTTCCAAAAATAATGTTTACCCTCACTACAGTTAACATATTCCCTTTGATATGACCATTATATACAATGTTGTAATGAAAAGACTAAAAAAGCTAATTGCTATATATCCACCTCGTGAGTTAAGATTGTTCACTTGTTCTGATCTTCTTCCTTTCACTTCCTCTGATTTTAGTCTGAGACTCAGATTCATAACTAAACCAAGTCTCCATGGACTTGTGCAGGAACCCCCGAAGCAGCAGAGGGAATTCATTTTTGGCCCTATGGAAAGGCATCTACCACTAACACATTGATGGCTGTGTTACATGTCGTGGCTTGTTTCTCAAGGAGGGAAGAGAAGTTATGATTTTTTTTTCCAGTACACTTGATCTGCCAATAGAAACTTCACGCTTTTGTTTTTATGTCTGTATTTTTAAGTTAAGGATAGTTTTACAATACATTACATCGCACACAATAACTATGAAATTTAACCCATGCACAAAAGCAGTGTTTCTCTATGTTGTCTGGTAGAATAATGACCTCTCCAACACAATACACAACTCTCTATTGTCTGACCTTGCAAATTTCGACGTTCAGAGTTGAACAGAGGTGAACAATGATTTGTGACGTGTCCGGTCGGAGATCACACCTTGACAGGAAACGCGTTTTTAGGATTTGTCAGTGGCACAGGCTTGAGCTGAAATGACTGGTGTGCGATGACCCCTTTAGAGAGACATCAGTCATAGCAACACCCTCTTCACCCTCCGCCTGCTGCTCTCTGACTTTCTTCTGGACCTCTTGCTCTGTCACACTTATCTCTCTTATTTTTCTCTCTGTAACAAAAAAAAAAAAATTCTAAGCTGAAAATATTTGCTGGTAAATTTCCCACCAGCATAATGTCTGTCCATAATACACACGCTGAACCATTTGACTAAAAAATGCATTTATCAAGAGCAACTTCTACATTTCTTTTCCCTAAAAGCCTCTTTACATGACTGAATGGAAAATGTTTGTTATCCAAATAATGGAGTTTCCAGATTACTAATGGTGAGTAAAATTATATTTTTTAAAGTAGTCCTCTAAAATAGAATGCATCCTGTCGTCTTCACTGCGCATACACAGAGCACTTTTTGTTCATGAGGAAATTGAATTCACTAAATGAGTAAATGAGCCAATTTGAAAATACAGGGTGGACATTTCCTTATTATTGGACACAGCTCCCCCCAGGTGATTGCTCAGGTAAATCAAGTCGAGTCAATTTCATTTATAGCCAAATCATAAATTTGCCTCAAATGGCTTTACAACATAAAACTACTCTTAGACTGTCACTCTAGATAATGAGGGGCAGCCCTGCAATTGATGTGAATGTGGAACAGAAGCTTTACTCATCTGAAATAACATTATGTTACCTTGTGATAAAGTGCATGGTATCACTAGCTTATGGCTGGCACATGGAATGCTCATTATTTTTAATTAGCCCAACCTTGTCCATTATCACCAGCTTTACAGAGTCTGCATGTGTTTCAACAGTCGCTTGTGCTGCCAGTGACATTTAGCGTCCTGGTGGCCTGAATAAGATTGGCATCATGGCTTATGAAATCCACAGAAATGAAAGCTTGTAAAACCTTGTGGATGATGGAGAAGACCAGGGTGTGTGAAGGAGGATGTGAAGTATCCTGCTGGACTGTCACCAGCAGTCATGGGAGACAAGCTTTTTTGGAGGTGAAACAAATGAGCAGCCTGTTACATGTTTGTGTGAGCTGCCCCCATAACCACAGGTTTGCTGCATCCGTTGCCGCCACAAAGCTGTGCTATTAACTCTTGGATTGTTTGATTTTTATCCCTCCAGAGGTGCCACCACTGTCCAATTTTAGCTCTTTTACTATCCCAGACTGTATGAGAAAGCCTGATTGATGTGCGTGAATGTGAGTGTTTGGTGTGATTGGCATTAAGCTTCCTACACCACAGAATCTCTCCTGTGGTCCATTTGGGTCTGACGGGTGCTGATTGGGTTCAAGTGCTCCTTGACTGCAGATGCCATTTGAAGATTGCTTTCATCCCCCCTTGAAACACAAGGACAGATAAGAAACAGACTTTTCTCTGGGGATTTGAAAAGTTCCCTCTCAAATAGACACATATACATGTACACAGTGTAACTTTTCCGCTTACCTTTCCCCTGTCTTTCTTGTGCCTTCTGTCAGCCAGGTGCACATGTACACACACTCACACACACCCAGAAAGAAAATACGGCAAATTGTATTTGCTTGCTCCAAGGCAATTCCCTTCAAAAGAGAAAAAGATGTTGAGAACGATTGGTCTTGAAAACCCTTTTAACTCCCCAGTCTTCCACCATTCCTTCATGCCATCTTATCTTCCCTATACAGCATGCTAATCAAAAGCAGTAGCGCCCTGCTATCTCTCGGTGGGATCAGCAGCTTTGTCTAAGTCCTTGCCCTGAATGTCTTAAAAGCAACACCTTTTAAATTAGCGCAGGTGTTGTGTAGGCTCTCAATCCCACGTTACACACATAAAAAGATTGAACAAAACTGCCCACAAAGTTATGTGACAGTGACATAACAAATCCTTTTTCAAGGTGTGGGATTGATGACCTTTTTGCTGAACAGGATGCCTGCTGTCCAGTATTCATCTCCATGAACAATGTGCATCTGTCAAGGGTGCTCAGTGAGCTGAAATCTAATTGTAGTAAAAATCTTATTTTATAGGCTTCCCCTACATGGGGATGTTTCATAAAGACGGCTCAGAAAACCAGGGCTTATTATGAAAAGCCTGACATGAGAGATGGAAAAAACTGTTTAAGAAAATGGAAATGAAAATATCAAGAGAAAACTTTTCACGGCTACTGAGCTGTCCATATTAAACATGCAAATCAATGTGAATTTTCTCTGTATCATAAGTGCTGAAAATTAACATACGTGTAAAGTGCAATGTGACATTAAGCTGAAGAAACAAATAAAAGCCCAGCCAGACAATGTATTTAGATCAAGATAATAAGATAATTAACATTTTCTTGAGACTTTAGTTCTTTGTCAGTTTGGTTACCATGTACTACTTTGTATGTGACACAGCTGTTTCAACATCTTTCAGATTTCCCCTTTTTTATCTCAATAGAATAATTGTATGTTTCTTTCATTTTATTTAAATAACATTTTTAAATGATGCTACAATTTCAATTACAGTACTCAAGGAGCCGAAAGCAATTTTCTCCCAGTGCATTTAAAATCACATACAGTTTGTGCTCATACAGATTAAAAAAGAAATGAGCTCTGAGTTTAACATAAGCAGTAACGCAGCGCATGTTAAACTTGAGTTGTGCTCACACTGCATCAGTACAGAGAAGCTACTGGGGGGGAACTTTGGAGAAACCACGATGTCAGTGAAGTTAAGCCTGAAAACTAGCCTCACCAGGCTTGTCTGGAGGGTTAGATTTCTATGGGTACGACAGTAACATGAGCCTTATTTAAACATGTTTTATAATCCATAAAATGAGCCTGATTTACAGACATTAGCCTGTCTTAAGTGCTAATCTCGCACAAAGCACCGGTCTGTCTTGGTTTTCAGAAAATCCTGAGTCAATCAGAGATACTGTAGTTGATATTGTTATATTGATTTAGTGAAGCTCTACATAAAACTTTAGCTGCTAATGATGTAGCTGCTGATCACACAATACAGCCACATACATGTTGTTCCACTTTAAATCCATCTCTCTGCTTCCTTTGAACACTGCTGTCTTTTGATGAACCACCACTTCCTTTTTTAAGTAGACTGTAATAGAAAACTTTACACCCTCTACAGCTTTCAAATCCTGACCATACTGAAAGTAGGTGCTCGTCAAAGGGAAGCAGACTACTCATGATACTCCTGGGATTTTGTGGATGAATGTAGTACAAGCAGTTGGCAGGCACTGGAGCACAGTGCGCACATCGCAGTGTAGTAATATTAATAAAATCTGGAGTGCTTTTCAGGCAACTCTCGCCATTTCCCTCCACTGAAGACTCAAAGCAATAAATATCTCCACAGGTGGGTGTGTGGTGATGGCGGGTAACACATCGGTTTGGTGGAAAAGGGACATCTAATGACTGTGCAATTTGAATTTACCGCTGTTTGAGGAGATTTGAAAGTAGCCTGCATCTGTACTTTCACAAAAGCGGCTTTTCGTGCCGTACGAGTCAATGATAATGCCGACTTTTTGTGGGTTTACAGGCAGAGAAGCCTGATAATGGGTGAGATATGTAGGAAGTGAGGAGCAGAGGGATGTGCTGACTGGGTTTTAGAACATCTGTCGTGTCAGGAGTCAGATATTCATGATGAATACATTTCATATCAGCCTCCCTCATTTTCTGCTCACTCTCTCTGTGCATTTCTAGTGTCTCTGTTCTCTGTTTTCCATATTAATATACACGTCTAATTTCCTTTTTCTCATTGTCTGATTCTATTTTCTTGGTCCGTCACTTTTTTCTATGTCTTGCGTTTGTCTACCACCCTCTAGCTCTCAACTGTGTGTCTGGGTTTCTCTTGCTGTCATCATCACCAGTTATTTATACCTCTTACTTTTTCACTCCATTATCCCATCATTCCTCTTTACAGGTCCATCTCTCCTTCCCCGCCTCTTTTATCTTCCCTTTCTCTTTTTAATGTCCCCCTGGATGTCAACTGCCTCTTATGGCTATCGTTCTCCATTTCTCCCTCTAGCTTTCTTTTATTTATTTATTTTTCTCTCCACCCATGCCCTACTCAGCCATCAATAAGGATTTATACTACTGCTGGGAGGACCCTGGGAGGAGGACAGAGGAGATACCTGCAAAAAGCAGAGAGAAGTGTGAGGAGAGATCAGAGTGACCATCAGATGAAGTGCAAGAATGCGAGGCTGAATAGTAAACAAGAGAGAGCTCCTACAGCCGGACTAACTGAATTCCACTCTCCCCTCTGAGTCGGACTAGCAGCAGCACTCAGGAAATTTTGACTGAGATAGGGAGAGAAGCGGAGGAAACGGGGAAAGGGAATAGGGAGGATAGCAAGAGAGCGAGTTAGAGAAGGGTCAAGAGATTGGCTAACAAACATAAGAGAGAGACAGAGAGAGAGAGATAGCTCCTCTGGCCAGACTAATTGAATTCCGATTTTCCCTCTGAGATTGGTTAGCAGCAGCAGGCAGGCAGACAGGCTGCCCCCAGCATGGATCAGCTCTGTCCAACCAATCACACTAATACAGTGTTTATGTTCAATCCAGTGCAGCCCAGTCAATAGCTCCTTCTCCAGTGCAAGGCCAAGAAGGGTGGCTTTCTGGGGCCAGAGCCAACTTAAAAAAATTAAACATAATTGAAAAACCCTATGTGTCAACTGGAACCACAGTCTGACTTACAAATCATCTCTTCTGAAAGCAAGGTGTGGAGGGAATTGCAGATGTATTCATTTTTTGTGTGAGAATACTCAAATATCAAGCAGTGGTTGGGTGCAGCAGTGTAAACCGCAGCAAAAATGTGAAATATGTTATCAAGGCCAATATTGGTACTGCTTTCTCTTGGGAGGCGACAGCCAATAGGAATCCAATTTGTGGAAAACCTGCACTAAACCAATTTACTCCATCCTTCAAGGATAAGTCTGGTGAGATTCTATATTTTTCTTATTGTCAACAAACCCTGTGAAAAGACCAAGACTGAATTTAGCGTACTAACAGTTATTACCTGTGCAGCCTAGGCTTATTCCTCAGTGCCTTAGAGCTCCACTGTTGTCCAGACACCATAACAGTCATATCAATGAGCCACACTGTTGCACTGGCTGAGGTGTTTCTTTGTAACGATTAACATGGGTACACCAGTGTATTCTGAGTCGATCCTCCGTACGCTGTCCTCACTAGCTCACCAAATGTGTATTTATTTGGAACTGAAAATAGTGCCAAATAAATGTTCTTGTTACCCCTGTTTTTATGAAAAGAAAATGAAACAACCAGCACATTTGTGGCCTGTTTTTAAAGATTTACGTCTTCAGTAGGAATGTGCTTGGGGCAGGAACAGACTGGGCAGGGAAGTCAGAAAGTATTGAAACACGACTGTGACATTGTTGGTATTGATCTTTGGTGGAATTTGTTGACACCAAATAAAATATAGAAATGCATCCTTTAACTTCTGGTAATTTAGTCATGATGAAACATACACATGTTCAGAGTGAACAGGTCATTTTCTGTGTCCAAGTGGAGGTTCACCAGCAGAGTGTATGCAAATTTGCCTGCATGTGTGTTTGCACATGTGTTTGCTTCTCCATATTTGCACATTTGTATTGTGAGTTTGCGTCTGTGTCTTGACTGCCTGTGTGCCTCCAGCTGTGTCGTAAAGCATGGGGGGGGGGTGTCTCTCTCTATGCTCATTATTCGCCTCTCCCAGGCTCCTCGATCTCCCTTGCTGCTCTACGTCACTACCCATCACCACACAGCCTTTATGAATATTTAACCAGTCCTCAAGCTTCTCTGCTCCCCTTTTACGCTGTCCCTTTTATTCCCGTGTTTTTTCTCTTATCCTCCATCATACCTTTTTGTTGCAGCTGCACATGTTTGTCTGTCTCTGTCTTTCCCTGAAACTCATGTAAGTCATTGCTTACCCTCACTCTCTATCTCTACCCATCTGTGTGTCTCTCTCCATCTCTGTTTTAGCACATCATTTGCTGTTTCCTACAGTGGGGAGGAAGCTACTGCTCTACACCCTGCCCCTTAACGCCCAATCGTTGTTTCTTATTTAATCTGTTCCGCTTTATTGAATTTAATTATTTCTAAATGATTAACTCAGAGTTTGGACGAGGCGGGGGAGTGGGGTTGGGGATGGGCAGCAGGACATATGTTGTGAGATGGGGTGGAAGGGCCACTGGAAGAAAGATAGTGGGGATCGTGGCTTTTTGTTTTGGAGCAAGGCAGAGTAAATAGCCTGGTATGCACACTCATCAGTCTTTGATTCCATTACTGCAGCATGCCTGCAAATGCATGCCCCATTCCCACTGCCAGATCTCCTCACCTTCAAATGTACCAAACACAATCGCAATATTTACATTTTGTGTGTGCATGTGCATATGTGTCTGAGAGAGAGAGAGAGAGAGAGAGAGAGAGAGAGATCATGAGAGGGAAAAAGTGAATTTGCATTTTTTTGAAATATCATAATATGTGTCTGAATAGCTACAGGTACCGAAACAGTCCAATTTCTCAGGGTGACAGTGTGTGTGTGTGTGTGTGTGTGTGTGTGTGTGTGTGTGTGTGTGTGTGTGTGTGTGTGATCGGTGTGTGTTTGTGTGACAGGTGTAAGGGAGCAGCAGGTACTGTTTACGTTCACATTGCCTTACCTCAAAGAGAGGTTTTCATTATAGTGCCAGAAGGCACTATAATGAAAGCATAGCTGTAATGATGTCCAATAGGCTGTCGGTTCTTTATATGAAAATGTGACTTGTGGAGAAAAGAAAAACTAGAATGATGGGCTTTTGCAATGCTGCAGTACCCCTCCAGTCATAGTGGAAATACGTATACAGACCTGCATCAGGAAAAATATAGAAATGGAGTTGCATAAGTGTAAACACACGCACTTCCCTGTACATGGCAATAAACACATAGTTTTTCAGACTCTCTCTGAAATGAAGTTTCAAATTTCAGCCATTGTGTTGTTCAAAATAATCAAACAATTTTATGTATATTAAAATTGCAATGCTCCAAATTCTCTGAGTGCCCCATCAAATCATCCCACTTCATCCCAAAATTAAAGAAATAAGGTATTTTATTTTGTCATTGTGCATTGGATCAATCATAAACAATCAAAGTTTATTCATATCTGATTGGCTGGTTTGGTCATATAAAAACTGGATACAGCAGGGAGAGCAGTTCCTTTGCTATCATTTCACTTCATCACTACTCACTTGCTTACACTCTGGTTACCAGCCTACTTTGCTCACACTCAGTAACTTGACTCTGATGAGAACAGCCTGGTTTTAGTTTTGTTAATCCATGATATTTGATCTCTAGATCTGACAGATTTATTTGGCTACTTGCAAATTGTGGTTTCTGTGATCATTTATTGTCAATTATTTGCAATCACCTTCTAGATGACACTTATGTATCATTACATTATATGGCTTTAGTTTTATATAACATTAAACAATGCATGTTATGGTTTATAGTCCTTTAAGGACACTCATAGAGGACCAGAGTGACAAGTCTTGAAGTCTGGTAGTTAGTGACCAATCAACATCTCTTAATGCCCTCCCAATCAAAGCAGTCTAGAACCGGTCCTTTTTTATAGTGATTGTATTTAGGCTTCAAAAATCATAAAAGTGGTGTTCACTTGTGAAGATTATCTTGCTGAACAAAACGTGCAAGTATCATAAACTTTTGTTAGTCTAGGGGCTTATTTTCTGCAGTAAGCTAAAAAACAATGTAAAAATCCCTTCGGCTTTTTGTTGAGGGAACCAGGGTGATGCTAACTTCCGGGTTGACCTACAAAAATACGTAATTCCTGCAGTACTCTGCTATCACTGGTTTAATGCAACTTCCATCGGGCACGGCAAGTGACTGAAATCGAGCAGTCCCATAACGGAATTGCATGTCCCGCAGGTGTCTGTAGGTAAAACTTTTCTACAAAGAACCGGACGTGAAATGAGCACTGAAGTGGCGCTTCAACGCGGAAACAATGGCGGAATTAAGTGCATGAAGTTTCCCAACTCAAGAATGTGGATATGTTTGAATTGATACGGCAGGAACGGAGGGGGACTATGGGCCAGTACGCCAGGAGGATCAGTCAGCGGTAAGTTTTGTGAGCCAACTTTGCTGTCGACGGTATTTGTTTACGCTGCACCCGCCGTGGTGTCCTTAGCTTCGTAGGTTAATTGTGAGACCCGAGTACGTGCTGTGGTGATAAATTGTAAAGCTGCTTGAGGACATGGATATTTTACCATGCCATTTTGACCAAGAGAAACCAATTTATTGAGACATATAACACTGATGCTGATATGAGTTAATGTGATAGACAGGAGCTCCAGGTGTGCTACAGGTGCAACTAATTTTGTTAATGAGCTGGTTTGTGATTGGCTCCCATCTGGGTACGAGAGAGAAGTGATAACTTTTAGCTTACTTGACAGGATGGTGAAGCAGCAGGGACTGTGTGCAGCAGTCTTAAGTTTGAAAAGATAATATGAATATGACAGGAAATGAGTACAGATGCCAACAGATGTGGCTTAAATTAGATAATGATTAAATTAAGGAATAGGCTTTTGCAAAACCCAAGTTTTTCAAATCCATTTTAGTTTTTATGGTTTTACAATAATTCACCTTCTACTTAAGTCTACACTTGCTCAAGGAAGAATGACAAAGAGAAAGATTTGCTTGTTTGAGATGAATATAAAAGTAGTGGTCACTTTGTGATCTTACACTGCTTAAGAGAAGGGGGTAGGTTGTAGCTCGACTCATCTGGAGAACGACACAATCACTGCTATGAGTAAAACTGGGCAAAACATCAGTTCATTGCACATTTTTTTTTACCCTTTCTTATAATATAGAAGAAACGATTCCATCATGTCACAAACCCCTGAATTATCAAAGGTCAGTTAGTGCTCAGTGCAGGGATGCCATGTGTGAAATTTGATAGGAAAAGTTTTTGCCTTCAGTAATGAGCAAGGCAGCTCAGATTTACTATATTTGAACAAGTGCAATATGTTTCATATCACAATATTAAACTTGACCGCCTGCTTGTGTTTATGAGGTCATTCTCTAAAGGCATCAATAGAAAACTCCCCAGACGACATTAGTGTAAGGTCTGCTTTAGGTGAATCCTACTGCAGCTCAGGCTTCACTGTCTCGCTCAAGGACTTTTTGAAGGTGTGTTTATTGTAAACAGTCTGGAGCATTTACTCCTTTAGTCTGGTCGTTTGGTCAAGTGAGAAAAGTAAACTTCGGTCAAACCAAAAAAAAAAAATGCTGCTGAGAGTTTGTCTTCCAGTGTCCTGGAAATTCCTTCAAAATGCATTTGATCACTGTGGTGTGTACACAAGGATGCTGACGACTGAAAACCTGTGGTTACCGATGCTTCTAACTCAGCAGTGTAAACCTGAACAAAACAAACACAGAAACACAATAAATATTAAATATTATATCATTAAATATGATATTAATTAAATATAGACCGTTGTTGCTATTGTACCTAGCAGCGTGAATGCTTCCCAGCATGGTGGCATGGGCTTTTTTCCTCATGTTAATCATCACATTTCGGCACCATAAGAGTCCCACTGCAAAACTAAAAACCAGGCCAAAAACTTTAATATGGTATGAGATTTTCATTTGACAGCACAATGCACATATAAAAAAAACATTAATCATAGCCGATACACATGTGGCAGCCAGCTGACCACACAGCAGGGAAGTAGTGAGACTTACAGTCAAAGCAGGTCAGTGTTGCACAAATCAAGTGTCGACATACATCCACTGTAGCAAAGCTTTACTGACTAGTGTTAACATCTTTAGCTGAAAAGGCCATGACTGGCTGTGTATAAAGGCATTGTAACCACTAACATTGTCCAATTTTCCCTGCTTGCTAAGCCTCTGGTTAGTTTGTGTTTGGACTGTAAAGTAATGTGAAGAAGCAGAGTGTGATAGACAGATTGAAAATCAGGAAAATGATTTGTTGCTATACAAAGACTCCATCTAAAGGTAGATAGCTCTTCTCTTTAATGATCCCGACATTCTGCTTGACTGACTTTGACTCTAAAACGATAATTGCACGTACAGGTATGCACCCACGCAGCCAAATTATCATATGTACCCTCTTTTAATGCTAATTGGAAAAATTGATGACCTGATGAGAGGACGGAAATTTTTTTTCCCATTGTCTGTTTATGTCTATTATGTTTTTGTGTTTGTGAAGGTTGTTTACACACTTATGTTTGTGCTGAAGCACAGTATGAAAGAGTACCAATACCTGGGAGAGTTTCAGACAGGTTGAAAGGCAGATGAGGTACAGTAGGTGAGAGATTAGAGGGTCCACATCAACTGTGTCTGTGGATTACACTCTCAAGCAGGAAGCAGAGAGGCCAATGTCTCTGGGTGAGACTAAATAGCTAATGATTGTAGTGTTTACTTTATCCTTCTCTCTCCTTTAAACATGTATTATTGATACGGTATGACTGTATGGATTTTTGGAAATCGCTAATGGCGGTCCTCTCTGTGCCTGAGCATGTTGCGTGCATGTGCTGGGTCTGGGCTTGTTTTATATTGCATGTCACACATTACATGCACTCATGTAACTTTCACCAGCAAAAAAGAAAATACAAAAAAATTGCGGTGATGACGGTCATGAGTTCGACCCCGTGGCAGGCATCACATGATCACGGTATTGCGGTTGTGCTGTTAATGTCACAGCCCTAGGAATTGATGCAATATTCTGAATGGAGGAAATCACAGATTTATGTCAGGGTATACATATTTAAGCGGATTGCTGAGATATACACACATATGAAAAAAAACACATACACTACACAGATCAAGCTCACTTGCCTGAAAGCTTTGTGTAGACAGAGACACTTTGTACCTTCTAAATACCCATGTGGTGATGTTTTATTCTTTTGTGTCTTATTGAAATGTACAGGGGAGGAGTTGGGCCATGGGGCTTCAATCTTCCCTTGTATTAAACTGTTCGGCATCTTGCTCCTCTGTTACTGTATTTTTTTTGTACCTTCTAAAATTGATCCAATGCACTGATTTTTTTTTTTCGGATATGAATAACTTGGTTTTGATTATCGTTGTTGTATTATATTTGTTATTTTGTCATCAAACATAGGTTTCTCTTCATCCATAGTTGTGATACGACGTACATATTTTTGTAAATATTTACATATAAGAAACATGGTCCGAACCAGTAAATCTTGCCCCTTTTGATGATAACCTGTTGTGAAGGCTCACTGTCTCCACAAAACCCTATCCATAATAGATTGTTATTGAGCTGAAGATCACTTTTCACCTGGGATGACACAGTGGGGATATTTCAAAATGTCAACAGCTCCGTGTGATTGCTCAGTGTGACACGGCTATCTCGTTTCATAAGAAGCCTAGACTTTGAATCAGGGTAGAGCTGTACTATCCAAAGGAATCTATCAAACTGGGGAGCTTTTCAGAATGAAGAGTCGCTAACAATAGTGCTTAATAGAATGGGAACACTTTGGATCTTCAGCATATCTTGCTGTGAACCTCCAATGTTAGCAGATACACCCTCTTTAGGGCTCTGTGTTTGGAGATATATCCACTAGCAAGCCTGTTGTGAACTTAAAGACCCCCTGGCACACAGTGTACCTCTTTAATGCAGTTTCCTCTCAGACCATCGCTGCTTTTAATCTCCATGCTTGATCACAAATAAAATTCAGGAACATGTAGTTAATCACCACAGCGGGTCCAATGTGCACTCTTCTCACTAAGCCTGCTTATTGACTCAGCCAGCACCAACAATCAGCCTACTAAGCTTTTAATCTAAAACACAATTACCACCTATGACTCGATGGTTCCAGGCAATAATGTTTTCTGTTACTCCATGGGAACAGCTGCTGTAGCCCTAATTTGCACACTCCATTGGTCAGTTAGGCCAATAAACTGAAAGCCTGGACAATTAAGTATCTGCAATCATTTATTTGGGCATGTATACATGTGACAAAAGCACTCCTTTATAAGTACTACTATTATGATTATGCACGAAGAAATACAATCATTAATATATAATACACATAATAAAATCCATTGCCAGGGAACAATATAATACAATACAATTGTAGTTCACAGCAGAATGTTTTTAGTTTGAACAGTCATCCACAATTACAGTGCTCTTGTAATCATCAGTAGTTACGAAGCAAACAGTGATGCTTGTGTCTAACTGTTGTTTTGAATTGACTGAGGTGGCATTGGGCTAAAAGAACAGCAAAACAGCTTGATAAAAAAAAAAAAGCATCATGATGGTGTGAATCATAATCTCACTGTTTTTATCTCTCACTTCAGTGGGGTTTGCTCTTGTTGCTGCAATGACATGAGTGTTTATAGAGATCCATAGTCCTGTTATCATCTGTGCAAGGTTGCAGGGCAGATGGGAAGTTAGATACAAGTAGCTCCTGCCTCCTTTCTGCCTCCTCCTCGATCCATCTCGCATGCATTTTATTTCCTTATCTTCCTGGAACTGGCCCCTACCACACCTGTCTCTACATTGTTTTATTCATAGTGAGACCTCGTCATATAATATAGTAGCTGTTCAAGCACTTGCACTGGGAACAAACAGGGAAAACCAACATGGTTGGCAGAATGCATTAGCATTAATCTGACAAGCCCTCTAGACAAAGAAACATCAGAGAGCAGTGGAAAAAAGCATGCCATTTATACTATATGAATATATGTGTATGAATGTGCTTGCATGCAAGTGTGTCATATCTTCACAGAAGATGTAATCCAAGAACAAATTAAAACTGTAACATTTACATCATGTTATAAAAAATACCATATATACAGTACTATACTACAGTACATGTATTTCCACGGAAAATGAACTGACCATTTTAGCAACAGCAAAATGGAAATGTGAGAAGGACCTGACCTTTTTTGCATTCATTGAGTGATTCATTCGAATGAGATTCATGGGGTTTCCAGCATGTTTTATCTTGAGAAAAAAACATATTAGCAATACAATTGTACAGTTACTTTTCAAAATATTTAAACAGCCATCTTCTTAATGACAAGTATTTTGTCTCAGTATTGGTTTCCCTTTGCTTAATATGGATCTTATACGTACCTTTCACACATGATGTAAAAATACATTTTTATTTATTTAACTTGTTAACTGACTGATTCTATTTTTATAAAGCATTCAAGAAGAAAATTATTAATTATTATCATTATTTTATTATTTTTAACTTTTGGTTGGACAAGACTGCAAATGCCATGGGTTCTGAGAGATTGTGATGGGCAGTTTTACTCTTTGCTGACCTTTTTTATGATCAAGCAAGTAAAGATCAATCAAGATAATACTTGGTTGATTATTTGAGAATGAAAATAATTGGAAGTTGCAGCCTCTCTCATTAACATGTGGTACAGAACAGATATTTTAAGACCAAATTCATAATACAGCACTTACATCAAATGTAATCTTTAGAATCAGATCATGAAGAAAATGTTAAAATTAAAGTTTAACTGTGGCCAATTACAGCTATTAAAAGGCACAATCCCAGTTAACTAGTGTAGAAGTGGCAGGGCATACAAGTAGAATTTTAAATGATAGCCTTTTCTAACCACTTTAATGCCCTGTGGTTCTGAACACTCTGTTCAAGTGTGAGTAATAGTTTCCGTCAAAGCAATTTGATGGCGCACACAGTGGAAACTATTGAGCAGTATGTTTCCAAATGGCACTATCTAACAATTTGACATCAAATAATTAACAGATGAATTACACACTTTGCAGTCTTTCTAGGTTCACTAAGGTTTGTGTTGTTGTTAAGTGTAGAGTTCCAGGTGTTAACAAGAGCAAAGTTATTTTTGATAGTCCAATAAATGGTGACTACAGGTATTGTTTTAGGTTGAAAAAGCGTAAGTCTAAAACAGGTTAGGGTTAGTCCAAAGGAATTGACACAAATATAAAAATAAGAGAATATAATGGAAAGATAATCTATTTGTTATATGTGCAATCATGTAAGTAATGCTTTAGCGTTCATACTTTATACTTCATATACTTCATATTCCTATCGGTCCATGAATCTGGAAAGATTCAAGAGTGGTAACTCCAAGTTCTGAAAATAGTGTATCATGAACATGCTGTAGTATAGGTTTGAATCACCAGAGCCTATCAAATGTACATCCTCTGACTCTCTCAGTTAGGACAAGACATAGTGTTGGAAATAAATGATCAATAAAAATGTTCACCACATCTTGTACAAAAATGTATTTATACAGGGTTAGACAGGCAGAGAGGAGAATAGAGAGACAGGAGTATACCCGTAGAGATGAAGGGAAAGCTGTCATTTGTCTGCAATGATCTGTTGTGCAATTGCAAACATTAATCTCGTGTCATATTTGCAGGTGAATATTTTTCCCTCCATTTGTAGTGAATACAAAACCTTGCTTTCTTGATATTACAAATAAATTAGCTGAACTAGCGATCTCTGTTAGCCAACAAAATAGGTATTTATATTCAAGAGCTGCCTGAATTAATCAAAGATAGTGGAGGTGGCATTGTGACTTGGGTTTTATTGATGAATATAGTAATCTTAGATAGAAAGTGCTACCATGCAGTCGGTGTACTGTGTGAGAGATAATGGCACATCATCTGGTGAAGGCAGCCGTTAGAATCTGAGCACTGCTATTCATACTCCACCAAAAAAAAAGACTTCTGACATTGAACCAACAAAACATTGAGCTTCACAGATGTGTAAAATTGAATTCAAATGTAGTACTTGTTAAAAAGAACATTGCATTGGATTGCATTATATTGTAAAACAGTACATGCTATTGTGTCTGCCTTCTGTAAATCCCATTAAATGTGCTTCTAATTTGGCTTTTAAGGGTTGCTGTGACAAATGCTTTTTTTAAAGACTATTTTATAAATCTGCCCTCATTCTCCATGTATAATTCTATTTGCCTTCCACCGATATTGAAATTTCTCCTACATGTGCAAAACACTAGCTGCTGTCTTTAAGTAGATAAATCTGTGGAGACTTATTTGAAGCATTACAATGAACGTTCATAAGGTAATTTAGGCCATTTGGGCCGAAGCCTTTTTGCCCATGATGTGTCAGTGAGTTACAGCTTAGCCCCAGAGGGCTGTCGCTTTGAGCCCTAATGAAGAGCAGTATGTCACTGGCCATATGGCAGGAGTCATGGTGTTAGTACAGCCACTCAGTGCCAGCTGAGACATGCTATGATGGCAACTGTGTGTGTGTGTTTGAATGTGTGTGTATGTACTCTCATCTATGTGTACAGTGTTTGCACGGATGGACCAATATTTCTGCTAAAGTGCCTGTGTGTGTACTGTTTGTGTGCAGTGTGCTCATGGGTGTGTGTTTGTGGGTGGCAGTGGGTTGCACCATGTGCCAACAAGCCTGGCTTGAGAAAGCTAACAGACGGCCTGGTTTTTCATCAGTGCGGGTCAGTGACTGAAAGTAAGGCCTGAGAGCACCTGCTGGGTAGACAGGCTGTCAGCCACGTCAAGTAGACAAATGGGACTGTCCAGGGCCTCGGGGCATCCAACAAGGTCAAGGGTCATTAGCAGCACATAGACAATGTGACAACAGTCAGTGGCAGGAGACAGGAGCAGCCCTTGCCAATATGTTTGCATTTCTTTATGCAGGTACTAGGGCTGCGTCTAATGATTAGTTTCATTATCGATTAGTCTGCCAATATGACTGGGTTGGAGCGGTTCCATAACAGTAAGACTTGTAATGTGCTCCTGGGCAGCACTGGTGATTACCTACTGACAGAGGCTTAAGGAGGGACAAACCACAAACCGGCGACAGGGTGTCAGGGGTTGGGGATGTGCTGGAACAAGCTCCCAACTTACATGACTTAAAGAATTACAGGATCTTCTGCTAATGTCTTGGTGGCAGATACCACAGGGCACCTTCAGCGGCCTTGTAAAGTCCATGTCTCGATCGGTTTTAGCTGTTTTGGTGGTATGTGAAGGACCAACAGCAAATTTGGCAGGTTGTCATAATGTTTTGCCTCATAAGTGTAAAAGTAAGAAAATAAAATAGAGAGAGAATCTGTCTGTTATATACTCAAACGATGCAAATTATACTTTAGCCTTTTTGTCATAATCCTGGCATTGCCTGGGTGTATAAAGGACATAACAAATAGACTGTAATGCCCTGAAAGACATTAACAGTAATGACCTTATTCATTTGACACCATTACAATTACCCAGCCCAGGGGTTCAGCGTCTCGTCTCTCTCTGTCTTTTCAGTGTCTCTCTATCTCTCCCCTTCACCCTCTGTATCTCTCTCTCAGTCATTTTCCCTCCAGTGCTGCGGTTCAGCTCACAGTTTGATTCACAGTTGCTTATCATGCATACATCATCCTGGCAAGACGTGTCTTCATCAGGCAGAACACACTGACAAGTATTAACACACACAAATGGACAACAATAGTGCAGACACATTTATCTTTAAACACCTTTTGAGATTTGCGGACGGGCGTGAACACACTGCAGTAAATTAGTACAAAAATGGGTAGAACTAATTAGCCACTGTTTTGCTGAGGGAGGTTGGAAGGGAGAGCATGAGAGATGAGATGTGTTTAACAGATGATCTATACGCAGGGTGCTTCGCAGTGATAACCCCCACTGAGGGAAATTATTGCAGTAAACAGAAGCTTGCATCTCATAAATGCATCTGCATTCATTTGACTTGATTGTGGGCCTCACTGTGCCATCTTTAGCAGTAGGTGATATCTCTCTCAGCAAGAATAGCATTGACTGTCATCCATAGTGAAACTGAGAAAAATAAGCATGGAGAAGAAAGAGGTGAGACAGGGATTACCATCTGGTGTGAAGGCAGAAAGCAGCAGCACCTCAATGACCTCAGTGTCCGCACCTGCTCATTTGTCCAAAATGCTGCGTCACCTACAGTGTAGCTGTAAAGAAATGGGGGTAGGAATATGAGGAACATTGATGCAGGGCTCCCAGTGATTATGATGTGTCCTGTGAGAGTAATTCATCTATAATATTCAAGCTGCTCCAGGATAGAGTTGCTAATCATATGCTGAGGACTGCAGTTGGTTTCCTATCGAGGGCGTCTCTGATAATTCTTCTTTAAACTCTGTCTATTGATCTTACACTCGGTGTACGTATCAAACAATCCACAATGCTTCCATCCATTCTGTCAAATTGCCTTGAGGGTACAATAGTGGCTGGCTGATGCTTCAATAGAGGCTGGTAATATTAGAGGTGGCTTTTTGTACATTTAAAGGCGCTATTTGCAATATAGCTAACGTTAACAGCTATTTATTCAAGAGTCTAGAAGAGACGTTAGCGAGTTCAGCATCAAACGTCTATTTCTATCACCTCTTTTCTAGTGCTGAAGTTAACATGCTAACCAGCTATCCCTGGCTAGTTTGGATTGTCTTGTCACTTTCTGAACCAAGTCACTGTATTTTCCGGTCTTCCCTGAAGAAACAGCACTGTTCAGAGAGATTATTGTAGCTCCTTGTCTTGTAAACACTACAACGGATGAAGCTCTTGCCAAGTAAACAGCTGTTAATATGAATGCTATGTAAAAATAGCAAAACTATCTTATTGCAGCATTATTGCACAGCGTCCTTGTTTTGTCATTGTCATTCCTATTTATACAGTTAAATAAAAAATGAGTATGTATATGAATGTATTTTTAAGATATTCACAACAGAGCGATTTTATCAAGCACCAAGGCAATACCATTACACCCACAAATGGTTACATTAACCATGACGTACATTTGCCTTATATAGACATGCAGTGTATAAAAAAGGCTAACAACGCCCTTTCCTTCCTGCAGAAACCTTGTGAAGACGCACTGCTGCTTCCATTCTATAGAACCTTAATTAAGTCTATTTCCATGTCTACTTTTGGATTGTTTGCTGGCATGGCAACATTGGCCTCAGGGTGAAGAGTGATCTTACAAATTGTGGAGGTGGCTTAGAAGACTGTTGAAGCACAGTTTTGTAGTTGCAGGGGATTGACAAAGAGCACCGTTATATATCTGGAGTTAAAATCCCTCTCACTGGTCTCTGGTCTAGTTCTGTTATCCACAATGATCGTGTGTAAGAGGAGCTTTAAATGTAAGGAGGAGGTCATACTGTTTACTGTTCATTTCAGTGATAAAAGTTGTGTCATGAAAGTGATGCTACAGATAATGCTTGCTAAGAGATTATTACAGTATTTGAAATGTCGATACACTTCCCAGGTTGTGTGGTGTTGATTTACATTTTGCTGCCCAGCCTATGTGACATTTAAGCTTGCTTCAGAGAAACCATTTGTCTTGATATACACGTGTGATATGTAATACTGCTTGTGTTTTTTAATGATCTGTGTAGAATATAGTGTGTTTCACTCTCCCCAAAGTACCAGTTATATTTTCAAAATGATAAAATTTCAACTGTCTCAGTTGTATTTCTTTGAGAAATAGAAAGAGATAAAATGGAAAGTATTCTCAAGGCTTTTATTTAGTCTCTCTCCAAAATAAGATGTTGGTGTTATCTTGAGTGAACAATCATTCAATGTCCCCGACCTTGGACCTCACCATGAGCCGTGCGCTTATGAAACTGTGCCCTTGCTTTGCGAATAAGTTTTTTCACAATATTCAGCCTGTTTTTTTTTTTTGTTTTTTTTATCATCATTTTTCTGTTCTAGTCAGCCTCAGTGGAGATATTGCTGTCTTACCTTGAAAGAATCTGAAAGAAACAATCAAATCTTAACATAAGAAATCTCGATTTAGCAGAAGTTACTCTTTTGGTTATTTACAACAGTTCATCACTTTTATTAACACAATAGATTCATTCTAACTAAGCAATGGTATAAATTGCTCTAAGGGCTTTAAGAGAGGATGGTGTGGGTTAGTAGACAAAATCTGACCCAAAATTATATTAGTTACATATTTTTTATGATGTTTGAGTAGTCTCTTACATTGGGCAAGCAGAATGGGGGGAAAAAGTAAGGAGCTTTCTCCTTTCTTTCATCACAAATATTGTTTTATTTGTATAAATATTGTGTATTTAACATGCAGCCTGATTTGACTGGCTTCTACACATTAGAATATCTAATTATGGGGGCTCTCCAGTAGCTCACCTGGTAGAGAATGTACCATCAAGGCTGAATCCTTACTGCAGCAGCCAGGGTTCGAATTCAGCCTGGCCCCTGGGCCCACTTATTTTTAATATATGCAGTGTTAGTTAAATTTAACATTAAACAGCAAAATAAGCAAACAGCCCAGATTAACCCCAAAATTTATTAAGATTAAAGCCAACATTTCCTCATTACCTTATAAATTATGTATAAGTTTGATTAAACTATATTTAGATTAGTGCACTTGATTTATGTTGGTTACTATTATTTTTGTTTTGCATGACTCAGACTGTATTAGCTTGTTCAATGAAGCTTTTTGTTTTTGAAAACACTATTTAATCTGTTTTTAAACTATCAAAGCTGCCTATAAAATGCATTATGTGTTAGCTGATATGATATAGTCTGCTGCATAAAGAAGACATCAAAACAATGCAGGTTACTAACAATGATATAACTGTCTATGTCATCCCAAATATGGTTGCAAATCTTTGTAGCTGCTTTGCTCTAATTTTGCATACTGACCGCTAACCATAGGTTTTTGCATTTAGTACTTAAATGTTACTGCTGTTTTACTCTGCTTTAGTTGTCTACTAATACTGACTTGCTTTACTAGCTACTGGATTTTGGATACAAGAAATGATGGCTATTTTAAAGCTTTAAACTAAATCTGAATGAAACAGAAAAAAACTAATCCTTTTATATTAGCTGTTACTAATAAACAGCACACAGAAGAGCTTGTTGTATGATCATAATTTTTACAAAAGTGCTTGAGGAAATCAGTCTTTTCTTTTCCAATATTACTGATAGAAACAAACCTTTTTTACAGCATGACAACTTAGTTCTCTTATTTATAATTGTCACACTAGTAGCCAAACACAAAGCTAATTATACATTTTCACTGTAAACTTTATTTATTTTTTATCCTTTAAACTGTAGCATGTGATCCTAGTGACACAGTCAAAAATGAAATAGAAAAATAAATATCCAAAGATCTCACAAGCTGACACATTCTAGCAACATTTCACAGTGAAACTTCAAAAAGTTGAATTTTGAAATAACTCCTGCAAAGAGTAGTTTGACAGTCAGTAAGATTGTTAAAAATGACACCCTGCCTGAGCACAAACAGATGTGTGGGGAACCAACTGTTCCAAAGAGACTCCTTCCTCTGAACATAAACATATGTACAAAGAACAAAGAAGGTCCTCCCAGGTCGCTTTACCCTACATGCAAACAGCTGTCCAGCAGCAGTGGCACTGAGAGCCCAGACAGAATTATTAGGAAAGATAAATTCATCCTAAGAAACTGGTATCACTGTTCAAAGTCCATGATAATTGTGAAGAATGGTGTTTTAACTTTTAGAGGCTCTAATTCAGTAAAACCAAAGCAGACCTACCATAATAATGACTCATAATTTCCACTTTAGGGCACAGGCATGATGGCTCAGTTAACCATTAATTCAGTAGTATCACAACAATTACACAGTGCAGCAGAAACCTAAAGATAAGCATCTGTGTAATTTTATTTACTTTTTTATCACTATTAATGTCTTTAATTCTAAACCCATTCATGTGTTTGCCACAAGCCACTGCTGTTTGTGCAAGTTAGCTTTATTTAACAGAGGCCATGGGCTCCCATTGTTTAAAAAAAGTCCATCATAAACAGTTTGCAGAGGCATACTGCTGCCTTGAATAACCTAATACATCATTTTAAATGAGATGATTATGGTAATTTTTCCTACCATAACTTGCAGATGTATCACAACTAAATCCACCGTGCTTGAATTGAATATGAGAAGATAATTGTCTCCACATAGACATTGCCTACAACCCTGTCTTAAGTTTTGTTTTGCAGCTTAACTGCCACCAGAAGACTCTTAACGGTGTGGTCTAATGGAAAAAGTAGACATTTTCACATTAAAAGTGATAATTAGGTGCAAAGTACAACTACGTCAGGAGGAATAATCATAGCTGTCAAGTCTTATTGTGATATTGTTGCATTGTGGTCGTAATAAATAGGTAATTGGGTTTGAAGAGATTGTTTGAATATGAATTGTGTCTCGCATTAGACTTCATTATAAGAATGATTTCAGGCGTGGCTGCTGCGCTTCCTATGTTCAGGTAGAGATTCACCGTGTACATGTACTGCATACTGTGTGTGCTGTAATGTGCCCGAGGGCAAGTGATGGGGCAAAATGTATTCTACATGATTGACCCACAGTGAGTGAAACAAACACTACACTTGGATTAGGACATTGTGTCTGTATGTTTATGAACACTGCTGTGTAAACGTGTATTTTAATATATATTTTAAAATTTAATTCCTGTTTTTTTGTGTGTATGTGATTATGTGTTCATATTCATGTGGATGTACATGCACATATTTATGCATTGATGCAGGTGGCTCCATGTGTCTGCTTGAGATTAATCTGATGGTGGAAAATTCAATCAGACCCTGCTGTTGGATCCACCCTGCGAAGATCCATCAGCAAAGCAGGGGACATTTACACAGCAGCAGTGAGGGGACATTCTTTACAGCACAGACAAAGGGGAGGAGGAACATGCCGGCACTCTGGACTCATTTCAGAAGCTCCCATTTGTGCAGGCGTGGCGCTGCGAGTGGAGAGAGCAGGAAAATGACAAAGTTAACAAAAACAGTGAAAGTCAAAGCAGATCCATGTGAAATAATGCATGTCATTTATTCATAGTGTTCCCCGGCTTTGGTCATGCTTTGGCCCTGGTAAATTAAATAGGACTCCCTTGTGCTGTCATGTGGCATTTCTCCTCTTATCTCTGGTGTTTTCTTTTGCTTCATCTTCTGCTCTCTCATCTCCATCTGTGAGAATTGAATAGTTCAGTAAAGAAAAAGAAAGATAGAAAGGTTAAAGCAGAAGCAGTAATGAGAGCCATAGTTCTATCACTCTTCACAAAGCTCATTTGATGAACTTATTTTATAGCGCTGAGTATTATTGAATAAACCCTCAAATACTTCTCTGCCATTGATTTAGTTTGCTTGGCATAATAGAACTCACTCAACCAACAGAACCATCTCCAGACATGATAGCCAATCCTTGTGTGTTTGCAATTGACTCAAATTTAAGCAAAGATATGTCACTGATTAGAGAAAGTGATGAAGATTTTTTCTTTCATAAATTCAGTTAACTGAGTATTGTTTCAGTTATGTGTGCACAAGTTTGCCCAGCTACGGTATATGGCCCACACTTAAACATTGGGGCACGTCTTTGTAAGTCTATAACAAACAATATCCTTGGTAAGATAATACTATCATTACTGTTATTCAGTTTCACAGACTCGGTTCCAAGTATCAGTATCAAAGACCAGTTAAGTCTTTATCATTCATCACTCTGCTTCACAAAGCTTTACCTCCTAGTTTTTCTTTGCCTCTTAAGATGCACAACAAAGCTCCTTCAGTTTCTTCCTGCATGAGTAATCTGACGATCTTTGGGCAAGTCCCAGCAACTGATAATTAGCTTGCTTGTCAAGTGGACGCAACTAGATGAACAAGCATCTCTCTCCAAATGAAATGGAAGTGTAGCCATGGATATAGCTCTGTGAAATTAACATCTCAGCCAATCAGTCAGCCCTGCCTTTCTGTGAATGCTGCTGGAGTCGGCTGGGCTTCAGCACTGAGAGATAGCCCGATGGGGTTCATGCTAGCCGGAATACAAGAGCCACAATTAAATCCCTGTGTCACTGCCATTAATGATGCTAATCTATTCATCTATCTGGAGATCTTCCGGCCTTGTGTCATTGAGGGTTAGTCACTGCTTTGATCAGGCTGAGATACTGTGGGCTCTGCCCATGAAGGCAGCATAAGTCAAAAGCCTTTGCTATAGATGTTGTTGTTAGGAGGGATATTCTTTCCAAACAGTGACAGAAATATAATACAATTTACCCTGGATTTCATTGTAGTTAAGGCCACCGTACTTTGAATCATTTTAGGATACATTAAATTCTTGTCTTTCTAAAGGAAGCGGAGTCACTTCTTATGTTCCAGAAAATTGTCTGATTTTTCCCCTGCCAATTTTAAGAGATGGAAACAAATCCAAAGATGCAGTCGAGCCATCCAGTGCCCTGAGTTGAATCCAGCTTGTGGTTATGTAAATACATCCTTCCTCTGCTATAGGATTATTCAAATTAGGTTGTTTAAGACCCCTCTTCCTTTGTCTAAGCTATTGTACAAGTCGGGGAGAAAAATGATAGAATTAAAAGTGTGGGAATCATGAAGCTATCTAGCGGATACCATTCAAGGCTGTACTGTCAATCAAGATATGGGAAACAGGCACAAGTAAGCCGAGAGGTGGAAAGAGGTGAAGTGAAACTCTATGAAACGATGAGTAGCACCTGGGTCCCACTTATGACCCAACTCCTGGCTTTTTCTGTGAGGAGGAGCTGAACTCCGGGGAAGAAACTCCTGAGCAGAGAGAGACTGAAAAGGCAAAGCGACGGACGTAGGGAGGATGGTGTGGAATAGGTACCACTTGTCTGGTTAGGCTTCCTTCACCTCTCTTCACCTGCTTATGAATGCTCAACTTTAGGTTTTAAAAACATTGTTGCCAGGCATGCGTGAAGCAATTTAATTGCATTTGTCTTCGCTTGCCTCACATAAAAGCAGTGTAATTTTGCTATCCAACCTATTATTGATAGACTTGATGAAAGGAAAGCACAGCGCGGCCAGAGTGGACTCTGGCTGCTCTGGACAGCCCACAAAAGTCTTTACTTGCCTCGGGAAACTCCACTCATCTCCCAGATGAGACACAATGCCTTGAGTAACAGTCAGACAGCATTGTGATTAAAGAACCGGTTTGATCAACGATCTCCAAATAAAGGAAGAAGAGAAGAGAGGCAATGTGGTGTCGCTGTCAGTAGCTAAAGAAACCTGGCAGGAAAAAGAGACGGACACTTTAAAAAAATTCACTGAAAACTGTTGGTGCAGTGATCTTGTTATAAATTTACAAACATATTTATGTAGGCATTTTTGACTTTTTGACAGGCATTTCAGTGGTTCAGCTTCATGCAGTAGACTGGTGTCATTAATCCATTCAGTTTCCAGTTGCCGCCTTGCTTAAACTAATGTAGTCTAATAGCCTTGCAGTAAAGTCTGTTTAAGTTTTGTTTTGGAGAGAAGTTGATTCAACATTGTGGTCATTTTTGAGGCAGCAGTTCTGTGTGTTACACTGGGAGTTGTTTCTAATATTTTCACTATCCTATTGTGGATAGGCAGGAAGCTATGTATTAACATGTATGTGTTAAATGTGTCACTATAATGCAGCCAACACCAATGGAACATGGTTGTTGTTGATTATAATTAACAATTCAATATGTTGCAGAGAGTTTGGAGATGATGTGTCAGCTGCTGGTTGTATAGGAGGGCCAGGTTGTTCGTACCTCTCTCCCCCTGCTGATGTGTTACAAGCTCCCCTCCTGTGAGCTAGCTAAAAGTGCTTATCAGATTGGCAGTCACATATTTTCAAAGAATCCATTGTCACACAGATGCAGGATGAGAGGAACATTGGATCATTATATGCTGTGTCTGTAACTATCTCTTTCTCCCTATTTCTATCTTTACCACTGTCTCTCAGTACAGTGGACATAAAGAGATTTGTCCAACTGATTATTTTCTGTGAAGTTATCTTTTACTATGGTAATACTCTACTAACAATGAAGAGATAAACCTGGTGGTAACACGTGGTGCACGTTAAGTTACACCTGGTATTACACACATTCTTGTTGTGTTCTGATTGTGATCAGATCATGTTTTTGCACACACAATACAAGAGTTGGCATTGTCGGCAACAACAAAAATGGTAAGCACTGAGCTGTTCTACATGACACTGAACAGCCTGTATTTACAGCATTTCTCATTTGACATAAAAGGCTCATGTTTTGACAGCTCTTTAAGGAGCAGCAAACAATGACGAGTCATTTCTGCAGTCTTTCTATCAGCCAGCTTTGCAGCTGCTGTGTTTCCTGCAATGCATGATGTTATTTAATTGCCTCTGGTAATACAAATGCACTGTGGAGATTTCATCTACACCTGGCGGTGAGGCAGTTGCAATGTAAGCTGCATCTGCTCACTTTCAAGTTATGATATGTGCTTTGAATTACCATGCATTTTTTTCTGGCCACAGATCATAAATGGGAAATAATGTTTGTCTTTGCTCATCAGTTCTTGACAGTCCCTTTTCTGTTGATGCTTTATATTTCTCATTCTTAGATGGCTTGAGATAGAAACAGTTTTCCTTTGGCATTATCTAAATAAGTGTCCATTGAAGGTCAAAGCATAATTTCCTTTTATCCTTCCTCTGCAGCCTCTCTTTACAGTATAAAGCTACATGTCAATGCTGAGCCATGCTCACTGACTGGAAAGGAGCCACCGTGTACTGGAATCTGCATTACCTGTATGCGTGTGTGTGCATTTGAGTTTTATATGCAAGCCAAGGTCAGGCTGACTCCCTTGTGTGCAGGGGTCAGTCCAGGGTTGAGGTTTCTCTTGTAATGCTCCATCACAGCAGGTGCCACTCAACTCACAAGGTCCAAGTGATGATTCTTCCCGTGATTGCTAAATGCCCTGCAGGTGTTTCAACATTAGCCTTTGAATGTATTTATATCTTCCCTCCTATTCATGCTGTTACCTCTGATATTCACAAGCTATGATTTTTTTTCTTTTTTTTTTTGAGACAGCTTTGCTACAATTATGCAGACATACCAGTGTCACTCTGAAAGGTGGCAGCTCATTATATGTTATTCCATCTTCTCTAAAACCTTCACATTGTATATACCTGAGGTGGCTTAATTTTGCATCACTTATAAAGAACAACTACATTGTGTTCATTCATGCAAAAAGAAAGGAAAGAAGAGGGAAATTAAATGCAGAGTTTCTCCTAAACTCCATTTTTCTGAAAGAAAGAAATGCTGCCCCTGAAGACAATGTCATCATTGCTTGCAGAATGGGAGCTTGGCAGCCTTTCTCAGTTATTCTAAAATTAACTGCCAGAGCAGTGACAGCAATAGCATTAGATAACACACCCTACAATGTTTATACATGTGCTACTGAATGACATGACTCCAGTTATTGTTGATTGTGCTCTCTCAGCTCCCTACCCTTTAAGCTTCAAAGGTAAAAACTGTGTTTTTATATCATGTTAAGCATCTTATTTACTTTAAGCTTGTCATCCACATTACACATGGAATCAAACAAAAAGTACAACAGAATTGCAATTGTCTCCTGCCTCAGGAATGATATGAACAAATAGTGAAAGGTATAATAATCCATTCCCATTGATTATTTTCTTCTTTTAATTGGCTTGACAGCCCAGCTAGAGAAGTCTCGAGAGTTTCTGAAGGACAGACGTCTTTAAAGAGCACAAGTACTATTTATTTTCCTGCTATTATATGTCAACTGTTAGCTTAGAGAGCTGTGACACTGGAGATCTGATGGCGCAGTCCCAGGAGTGCTGCTGCAAGTTTCCACATACACTCACAGATATCCTGCGTGACCGCCTCTGTAAAATTTGCAACATGCATCTTCTTCAGCTTAATGTGTATTTACACCTCACAGAACCTGCAGAAGTGTCATTAATGAGAAACAGATACTGTAGCCAACACTAGACTTGCAGGGACATGTCATGTCATGATGGTGTAGAGTGATGAGATAATGCACTGCCCAAGCCAGTATTCCCATATTCAAACTAATTGTCAGGTAGTTCACTTAGGAGTTCCACTTAGAAGGAAACTGTCTATGTTGCCTTCTCGAAAAGATAATCTGAGCTAAGTGTTATGAAATATTGAGACAAGCATAATTATTATAATTTAGAATCATTGCCTTTTCGTTTATGGTCAGACTTCGCACCACTGTGCAGGATTATTCTTGATGTGCTGTATCCAAACAGCATTGCATGATTTCTACGGGCTATGTCACAGCATGGCAGTCAACCAAACTGGAAGGAATCTGTTCCTTTATTTCCCTTGTTCATTTGCTTGTTCATGCCCTTTCCCCCTCTGTTCTGGACTAATCTGGCCTGACAAAGTGGGTGTAACATTACATAAACCCTAGAGCCATTCTGCTGCTTGTTAATTAACTCTGTTCATCAGCCATTGCCGTTTGAAGAGCTGCATATATAAAACACTGTATAGTAAACCCATGGAATCCGTTCATTATGAAGAGAGTGAGAGGACTTTACAAGGAACAACTCTGGAGCATTGGACATTCATGGTTACTTGATTCATACTTGGATATATTGTAACTTAAAACTGTCGTGCAGGTTGCTACTATTTATTTGTGTGCTTGACTTGCCTATTATCGTGAATGGCATTCAGGCAGTAGAGTAAATGCACCATTTTAAATGTAATTTTAGTATTCCAATATGCTCATCTTTGCACTGTGGTGTCTCTTTTTGGCTGTCAGGCTTCAAACAGCTGTGTTTCATCGGCCCAGAGCTCTACCTCCTTCCAGAGGGGTTTGAGTAGGTGGATTATGAGAGCAAGAAAACAAACTTCAAAACAGCCCTCCCTGTCACGCCACTCACACAGACTTTTCCCTCACACTGTACTTCCTGCTATTTAGACACTGTTTACAGTGAAATAAAATAATAAACTGAAAAAAAAAACACTTTCAACCCCATGGTACTGCAGTGAGGAGCTGTTTAAATAGCTGATGAACAATGCTGTTGTCGTCCACCAACGTCTTCATTAAATAATCACAGCATTATCAGTAGATATTGATAACCTGGAGCAGTATCTAAGAAGCACATCATAATTAGTGAGAGGATTGTGGAGGTGTTAGTTTGCTGTAATTTGTGTCTCTCTTGTAGGGCCAGGTGGCTCAGTGGTAGCACTCATACCAAGGAAACAAGACATTTGATGAACATTTTCCACTGTTTTCTTATATTTTATAGACTAAGTGATGAATTGATTAATCGAGAAAATTGTCACTAGTCTACAGTAAATTGAATCTTTAGTTGCAATCCTATTTTACAGGCCACAAACAGTTAGTACATTCATAGACACTGCGTTTAGTGATCACTGTGATTAACCAGATTAAGGTTCACATGGTTGGAATTAACCATATTTTTCATGCTTACTCCAAATGCAATCTTCATTTAGCTAAAACTACTCAACTGAGGACTTTAACCAAAAGTTAAGAATGTAATCAAAGCACTACCTCATAGCTATTATAACTGAGTCATTAGCATTTGAACACACTGTCTGTATGTGTGTGTGTCTGGTGGTGTTTCCTCCTCTTGTCCCAAAATACTTGCTGTGCTTGATGAACTGATTAAAAGTGATGACAAGAGCATCATTAAACAACACATTGCAAAAAGCCCCAGCAACACAGGCAAAACATCCTCACAGCAGGCAGCAGTGAACATGTGCTTGTACTGCATGGGCTGAGTCAGCAAAGTTACTGCAGTGAATGTTGGCTGCTGTCCTAGTGCTTCAGATGAGGTTGCTCCTCAGGTACAAAGTGACGAAAGCTGCCATGCCTGTGCCTCCATCTCGTCGGAAACACTCAGGGAGAGTGTAACACAAACAGCCTCAACCTGACCTGCACAGGCGGTTACCCCCAGGCTCAATCTCTCTATCAAACATTAGCACATCATAAGGCACTGCTGTCTGTGGTAAACAGCAGTATGTGATCAAAGGTTTCATGTCCAGTTTTCAAGCTGTCATGAGAGTAATGCCTCATACAGGTTAGGGATAGAGACAGCAGCTGTTTTTTGTATTATCATTGCTTTTATTATAATATATATATTATATATATATAAATATAGTAATATATACGCATATATATATATATTTTCTTTTTTTAAGTTACATTTTTGGGCATTTCTGCCTTTATTTGATAGTACAGTGAGAGGTAGACATGAAAGTCAGGGGATGACATGCAGCAAATGGCCGTGGGTCGGATTCAAACTCATGGTCGCTGCAGTTAGGACTAAGTCCATGTGGTATGCACTCTACCAGGTGAGCCACCGAGACGCCCCTATAATATTAATATTTGAAAGATGTTTAAACCAGTCGTAGACAGATGAGAGCTGGGAATATCCCATGAAAAAATGGTAAAAGAAATCACCCACACATTGTCCAGTTAGCTCATTCAGTGTGGAGGGAACTTTCTGCATAGTGTTTTCCTCAGTTGTCATCAAGGAGTGAAGAGAAGAGTTTGTGAGTGGTGTGATCTTGCCTGCAACATAGGACAGGTTTTTGAAAGTCAGAGGTCTCTAGTTTTGCAGTGGTAGTGCTAAACATTATTGGCATCTCAAACAGCTGTTGGCACACAGCTGCAGTATTACTGGCAACATAAGAGGTGAGGCAGCTTAAAAATAATGAGCTCTGTGAAATTTAAAATGTTGACTATATGCTCTGTCATATTAATTCCCTCCGGTCTCTGCTTTTGGCTGCATGTGTCCAGGGTGTTTGGTTCAATACACTTCCTCCTGTCATGACCAGGAAGGTGGGGGCGATTTCTGAGTAAAGAGAGACCTTGAGATTGTAAATGAAGGTTAAAAATAGCAGCATCTTCAAGGAACCCAAGTACATTAAGGAGTGCCTCATGCCTCTCAGTAAATAGTAATTCAGACAATGTTGTTCACTTTAAAAGTTGACATATGGTAGGGTTGACATTAATGTGGCAGAGCGTGTGGCGGCAGTAAAAAAACAACTCGTAACTTTGGGTTTTTGCCCTTTTTAAAAGGCACATTTTATGGGGATCGATCATTTAAAAAGAGTGAGTTGTCCTTTAACTACGTTCTGTGAATAGCTTGAAAAGGTTAAGTGCAGATCCATTTTGTGCCTCGACCCTGACAATAGAAAATAGTGCACAGTTTGTAGACTTCTGTTCATGTTACACATTATCTCATCTTGTTATGCTTTCAGTAGCCATATTTGCTCTTTGTTTATATCACAATTTCAATAATAATTTGATTAAGACAATAAACCAGTAAGGCAACAACCATAACATCCATACTATATCATACTGTACAATTATTCAAACAGTTAAACTCATTTACCCATAACTAGACTGCAGCCAAATGAAGCCATGAAAGGACCCATATTAAACATCTCTATAAGAAGCCCACAGGACAATCTCTTCTTCTCTGGTATGGCTGCTCCTGTCTGACAGTCCCAAGACACTGATCAAAGACCTTTATAAAAAGCCCAACCCAAACTCCTACCGGACACTGTCAACCACATAATTTTCCAGCGCCATTCATAGTCTCAGATCATGTTTGAACAAATCATCCCAACCCGTCATTGCCAGGGTCAGTCACTTCAAACACAAGGTACTATTCAAATGGAAAGGAAAGAAATGGAAGGCACGGACTCAAGGACCATTGCCCATGTGAAATCAATTAATCACTCAAAGTAAAAAAACCAAAGCAGACAAAAAAACAAGTTTAGGAATCTGACAGTGGTTGTTAATATACCCCTAATGTCTCCTCACTTTTCATCTTACAGAGAAAATAAGTGCACATACACACCCACAAGCAGTAGTGTCATGAAGAAACATCCCCTCCTTTACCATCTTCCCCTGTTCAGAATATTGTTACTTCTTTCCAAGCAAGATTGTGCTGACTATCATGTTGACTGGGGCCGAGATGGCTCCCCCCCACAATCCCTCCCAAGACCACTCATTATAGGCTAAATGAGTATAATCTGGGAAACCAGTGTTGAACAGGCTCCCTCTCAAGGGTCAGGGGGCTTTTTAACAAGCTGGATTTGTTTGGTTCAACCCCTGCCCAAGAGTGGAGGACTACCCAACAGGGAACAATTACAAGCACCCAGTTACTGAAAGAGAAAAATGCAAACCCGGACAATCCTGCACTGTGTCCTCCACTGCTGCTCGGAGCATTCATGTAAACTGCTGCATCAAACCACTGTACAAATGCATATGTAGACAGTGACTGCAGCTTTGTGCCAGGTGATTTGTAAATTGGTAATTTCTATAGGAAAGGACCAAGTCTACAAATAATGACTGAAATTGCTCTTGTTACTGTAATTGAGTAAGTCTTGTTCAAATACTTCTCCTGGGTGTAATTGTGCTTCTCGATTAATCTTCACCAAATGCTCACTTAATACTGGAGGCACCCTATAGGCCTATAATGTAGGCCTATAATTATTCATACATATTGGTTAAATTCTAGTCCCAGTAAAATTTCACAATTCTACTACATCATAATAAACGTTAGGCTTCAGTCAGATTTAACTCAGCGATCCTGCTCTCACCCATGGACTGCTCAGATTCTCAGCTCTGATAACATTTAGCATGCTGGTGAAGAACAGAAGGATGATCTATGCTGAAGCTCCCTCTGACACACCTTTACATTTTCAGATCACGTCAACAAATGCTTCAACGTGAATCCTTGTTCTCATTTCCTCGGAACTGCAGGGAAAATCCTTAGTTCAAGACTCACCATGTTGCACCATTTGTTGAGGAGTAAAGTTAAGCTACTTTCTGTTACTGTGTCCCTTAAGTTCAAAACATGACTGTAGTCACACCTGTGTGAGGACGCACACCAGAGGTGGTCTGAAAGAGTCTTTTGCCCCTGTTACTTTGTCTTCTCTACCATGGCCATTTATACTGTACATTATATATAAGTATGATTTTTTTGTCCGATTATTATAATTATATAATGCAGTGTCTACTTTGCAGGCTGTAGAATGTGAATCCCATTTTTTTAACTAAATGAGGTTAGACTCTTTTTGGGATTTGTCAGACCGTGCTTTGCAGAGCAGGTGTAAGGCTGAGAGATAAAAGACAAAAGAAAGATGATTGACAGTCATATACATCAGTATCACAGCTGCCTTAAGGTGCTGCTTATATCAGCCAGGTCTGACACATACACTCTTTGTCATTTCTTGAGAAAAGACCCGTGATCAGTTTACAAGTCCTTCAAGGACTTCCTGGTTGTAATCATCTGAAAACGTATTAAGATGATTACACTTAACACCCTGATGATTGCATGCAGGAAGGCAGATGCCTGTGGTTGTGATGGTACTCGTATCTGTTTAGAATACATTTGTCTATTTATATCTATACATTTGATATTTAGTTTGATCTCCACTCTCATTATTATTGCTGCTGTTTTTGCTCTTTTTCACCTACACAGAAAATCACTGGCTGGGTGCCAAGTTTAAAAGTCATTTGGGGGAAATAAGTGTAGAAATAGATAAGGCAGGCTGAAAGAAATTAGTTATAATCTGAATTATATTGTGTCCTTGTGAATACCAGAAGGCGGCATTTCCCTTTTGACCTTCACTCTAACTACATTTTAAATGGAATGCCCTTTACATTTCTGGCTAGCAGGTTAACTTCCAACAAGGAATATCTGTGTCTATTTGTACTGAATTCTTTCTTATTCTACTTTAGCAGAATATTCTGTTATTGTTTCCAGACCTGTTGAAGACATTGCTCAAGCAGCTTCCCAGCTTGGAAGTTGAAATGGCATTTTCCTGCAAGGCTTTTCTGGCAGCTAGTGGTGTGAAGTGATACTGTGGGGCATTGTGATTGGATTTGCATTTCTGAATGTTTTGACTTGATGCTTTTTTTTCCCCCCTGAATGCCACGTCTACTAGTCTGTATGGTGAAAGAGTCTCACTGAGACACCAAAAGGAGTATAATTGAACCACTAAACTGCAGACCAGAATAGGCAGCCAAACATTTACCAAAGTCTTGCTACAGCTTTAAGAATTCTGCATGGCTCCTCTGTAAATGACCTCCATGAAGTCCTTTATTGTAGCTGCACTCCTCAGAAACCTTGGGATTATTTTGAACTCTTTGCAACATCAGAGCAAGGGGACACAGTCAAGAGCTTGTAAGAACAATTTGCACCTGTGACAAACCAGTTACTTTGAGATATAAGCTGAAAGTCAGCACTTTAAGCTTGTGTCATTATTTAATTTCAGTTAAATTCAGTTACTTTAGTCTTACCCAGTGGGGTAATTAAAAAAATCAAATAACAGAGCCTAATACTTGCAGAATGCACTGTATTAATGTTCAGCCTGCCATGATTCTTATTTAACCTTTACAACCCCTCAACAAAAGTCCTTTTTATAATCATATCAGCTGAACAAAGTATCCTGACCCCTCAGCCTGATGGTATCCCACCAGATCTGGCTCATAGCATCCAATCCATTTCCGGTACATCCTTTTATGGTGCCACCATCATATACAATACATGACCAATGTTGAATTAGTGGATGTCTAGAGGGGAATTTGCGGCTTTATTGCTGCTAGTAAATGTAGGGAAAGGCAAAGAAGGAGAACGTTTTGTCACTGTATTCCAACAGGTCCTGTTCTTTGTTTTTACACTTTTTATTTCAGTGTAGTCACATTCAGTGTAGACAACATCATAAAGTAGGATTGCTGCTGTAGGCTTAGGTGTCCTTTTTTCTTGTGTTGCTGTGTGTTGAGTTTCTGTCACTTTGATTATGATGAAGGAGGCACCACAGATGAACAAGCAGCCCACAATTACAAACATCTATTAATAGCTGTCCTTGGGTGATGTTTTGTTCCCCTGTGGCTCCATGCTATCCATTTAAATGAGAAAATTGCATTGATTGATTCTGACTATGATCACTTGCTTTATCCAAAATCTTTCCATACACAGTCCTAATAGTAATGGTGTCCCAAGTATCCTAGCACCGTGAACATTCCTACAAAACATGTTTCATAAGGTTTAAATGTCACACTTCCTATATTATTCCCATGGAGTACTGTCAATATACAATACATTCGTCCTGTATTTCAGATTTCAACCTAAACTTGACACTGTGGATGTCATCTCACCAGCTTTTTGAAAGTCTTAACAAGTGTCTCTACTCTTGAGATTTTTGTTCAGTAATGATCACACCAAGAGAGGTTGCAGAGAGTGCTTCAGAGGGTGGAGCAGTCACAGAACACAAACACACTGAAATGACAGGCGCTTGGAACCACACACAACTAGCTCAATGCAGACGCTTACACTCGCACACAAACACAAATGCTCACATGTTATTAGCAGATAATTGCATGCTAATTTCGATTAATCAGGTGTGTGTGTGTGTGTGTGTGTGTGCGTGTGCGTGCGTGTGTGAGAGAGTGTGTGAGGCTTCATTTCTTCAGGCTACACAGCCAATAGCAAAAGGGTTTTTCTTGGCTCCAAATGAGGCGGATGTGGTGTGATCCTGATAATGTGCACAAGTGCGTGTGTACTGCGCCTTCAACTGGCTCTAGCAAACATGTCAACATATTTTAGGAGTTTTATTTAATTTAACGATTTAGGTGATGTCTCCCTGTGCATTTTTTCACAATTTTGACATTTTAAAAAATTAAAAGAAAAAAAATTATATCAATTGAAGAGTTTGTATAAATCCCTCTGTTACTTCAGTACCAGGGACAGCGCCATGGTGGTTATCATGGTTGAGTGCTGCTCAAGATGACATAGCCATGTCTATGAATAAACTGGAAAAATCAATCAAATTAGCAGGTATCTTTAACAAATATGCTCATAATCCATCAAACTACCGACAGTATAATTGAATATAAACGAAATGTTGGTGTCAAATGTGACAAAAATGTATAATTACCTGCTAACTCTTTAATGTATTACAGGGTACAGCAAACTAGTCTTTGTCCCGTAGTTGACAGTTGGGCTAGAACAGTAGAAAGTGTCGACACAGAATCTACATCATTGCATCATGCCGTAGCCATCCCTTCAACCGTAGGTGCTTAGAGGTCCCTAATAGTGTTTTCCATGAAGACATCCATCAGAGTTTGTAGAGAGCTGGAGGCGGCATGACATTTGACCGCCCCATGACTCACCTCATGGCCTTGTAACTCTCTATGCTGGAAAAACCTGCAATAGTGAAGGTCACGGTCAAGACATTTAGAGGGGCCTGAAAAGAAGGCTAAACGGGGCTGGATCAGGGGCCCACGGGGCCTAATTGAACATTGCAATGACAGGGCCAGTGAGGACAGAACAGAGCAAGGAGCGTTGACTCTGAGGCCACCCATTTTAAAAGAGGCATGATCAGACTTACTGATAAGAGCAAACAGAATAGTCTGGTCCAAATAGGCAGAGCGTCTTATCACCACTCTGAGGGAAGGAAGGAGACAGACACCAAGAGGGGAAAGACTTCAATTCAGGCCATTTTTTCTCCCCAACAGTGTTTACAATAACCCAACAAATTATGCACTAAACAAACATACAGCACACCCATAAAACAGTAGCTCCAAAGAGAGTCAATACCTTGAAGGTGCATTAGCAGCATTTTTCATATTTCCACTGATGGTAATGTAAAAGGGTTTATGTGAAAGGGTTGTGGACACCACTGATCCAATTGAGAATCAGTACCCCACTTTGCAGCTCTTTGCAACTCAGCTGCTTTCAGGTCGCTGTGTGTTCTGACAAAATAAACAGACCACAAAAACCCAAAAGCCCACACAGTCCCACTGTATGCTACCTGCCCAAATGGAGAAACTAACATAAATGAGTCACTGTGGATTATAATCCACCACTGTTTGGTGGACTTAACCTCTCTCTTCCTCTCTTTCTCCACACTGTCTGTAGTTATCTGTTGTTGCAGAGGAGAAGACTTGTGGTCATTTTTGATGTTTGCTCTGGTTTACTGCTTTTGTGATTCAAGATTTTGTGCTGCTTATTGGTCTCACTACCATTAAAGTGAAGGCAAAAACAGTAGCATGTTCCTTTAATACAGTGCACACAAGGTATAGTGCAAAAACAGCGACAAGCAAGATGCATTACTTCATGCATACAATAAAGCAATTTAATTCCACGTCAAATGAGAGAAGCCCCTTGTTATTTACTCATATCCTCTTGCATTAGGCAAAGTGAAGCAGCTAACAGGGGTCATACCAGCTGAGGCTGCCAGATTTACTGTGATGTGTGCCTCTTTCCAGATGTATTCTGCGCCTGAAGGCAGAGTCCTACCTGTCATTTATTAAACAGGTGCACTGGAATGGAAATGCCATTCATCTGCCATCTGTAGAAACTTGCAAATAGTCAGTGAAGGCCCCATTTAACTTTTATGCATATTCATTTTAGGGATCAGTGTTTCCAAAAGGTGCACCACAAATTTTCATTGTGCTTTAATGCACTGCACAGAAATCCGACCTTATGTGTGCAACCATGGCAGTCAAAAATGCCTTCCACAGAGTTCATGCTGGAGCTGAGTCAACACATTGACCTTACAGGGTATTTTTTACTAATCTTCCAACTCCCCATTGGTTTCACTGTTCAAGCTCAGGCTGCAAGCTCAGGCTGCCAGACCAGGCTACAGTAACTGTTCACAGTACCTACAGATTCAATAAATCAAGGTTATGAAAGAGTTCTCTTTGGAAAATAAATCTTTGTTTCAAAGCATTGGTTGCCATTAACAGCAGCTTGATTTTCCTGTATTTTATCACTTATGGAAAGGCCTTGTATTCTAAAATGGAGTACCTTGTTCTTAGCTGTTAGGTAATATTCAATACATCACATAATCATCAGTAGCATCTTTGGTGTTTCTTGCAAAATCAACCAGAGAACGTGTTCAGTATCTGTATTATACCAGTCATGCTTTTAACTAATTCCACATATGACATGAGCTTTTTTTTACTTATCTTAATCCTTGATTGTGTACAGGGCTGGAGAAAACTACTAATTGTTCCTTTTACAGTAGACGAATGAGAGAAGTGAATAAAGGGAAAGACTGTTAAATAAACTTCACAGTATTTGGAGTAATTGTGTAATCATAATTCAATTATTTGGTTATTGGTACATACAAGAGAAGGTTTGTCACACATATAGACATGGACTGAGTTTAAATATTGTATGCAGGTGGACAGGAAACAAAAAATGTTCTCAAGCTCCAACATTCGAAAAACTTGGCCCTTAAACTGCAAAGCCTCCTCAGTTCCCATCTGCAAGGCTGTGTAAAATCAGTTAAAAAGCCCCTGTAAATCTTCTGGCTTATCATTCTATAAAGTTAATTTTCTGAGACAATAAGCCTCAAGCATTTTAGCTGACTTTGGAGAGCCCGGGATTCCCATTTCTTTAAGGATATATCCACGTCTGCCCTAGCAAGATTTATGCCGTTTCATCATGGGTAGGCACCACTTAGCCAAGGTCTACATTTCTTGGCCTTTCACTAATGAAATATGCAATATTCAACGTAGATCTTTTGCATGATACATATAAAATTATAATCTTGAAATATTCATCCGGCTTTTCTGAGTTGCATGGCGAGTACAAGAAAGACATGTGCAGAAATCACAGGAAGACTCTCATTTTAACTGAAAACACAAATTACCTCCAAGCCAACATGAATGAAAATCACAGCTATGGCTTTGGAAAGTCCTGCCCCTGAGGTGATTGGTTAAGTGGGAGTTTTGACAAAAGTTGTCTGGCAGTATGAGATTACGCTAAGGTTTTTTTTGAGTTCCAACTAGGTGTCCATGCCAATTATAATCAAGGCCTGGAGTGAGCTTGTGCCATTATGGCCCACATCAGTCCAGACTCTATGATTAATGACTGTTCGAATATGGACGTGGGAACACTGACATTGATAGATGTCACCTTGCCAATGACGCTTTTAACTCACTCCTAAATGGATTTGGTACCATGCATGACTAACTGTGTGTCTCTGTTTTCTGTTCCCTCTTTCACCATCTTTCTCTCTTTCTCTCTTCTACCCATCTGTTTCTCTCTCACTCTTGCTTCTGAATTAATGCTGCCATACCTCTACACCAGGTAAGACAAGTTTTTCATGTTTTCTGCACAAACTCACACACTTAATATGGAACTGCGGTGTTTGTGGTCTAAAAAGAAAAGCATCAGTTTGCCAGTACAACTGCAGAGGAGGACATCAGTGCACATGCTTTTGGACCTTTGCCTCCTGCTGGCCTGAAGAAATCCACACACTTGTCACAACAGCACTGTTGTCTTCCCTGCTAATATGGCTTTGAATGCTGAATAGAACACATTGGCCCACTTTGTCATAATCCCACACTAAGCCATGACACTGGGGGGCTCAAGGCTTTGCCCATATATGCACATAATTATGGTTTTTGAATGCCTAAAAATCACTGTTGGTTGTTTCTCTGTTTATAATGAGATGCACAGCCTTGGGAGCAAGAGGGGATTGAAAAACAGATGCCTCTGTACCTTAGAGGCTTGAAACACACCAACATGAGTGAATGTTGGCTGGCTGCCTTGGGTTTACCCCCTGTGGTAAAGTAGGCAGCTGCCTATTTGTTTTTGGTTTTGGACTACATGTCATGTGGTTCATTAAGAACCAAAAAAGTAAGCAAAAAAAAGGGGTCCACAGGATATCTGACCTAATTCATAGACTATAGACTAATACATAAACTCTTTGCACAAGTTTGTCAAGAAGTTGATGATTTTTACTTGATCACACAGCAGCAGTTAACTCCAGTGGGGGCAGAGTTTTTAGCTCATATTTAGAGGAACATATTCAGGGGGAAAAGTGTTCATGTTGCTCCTCACTATGGATTAAGGGCTCATTGAATGAGCTGTGGACTCTTAATTGAGATGGCAAAGCCAGGGGGACTCCTGAGTCTTGCTTAAGCTAACAAGCATTTAGAGATAGTGGGTAAGAAGGAAATGAGGTGAGTGACAGAGATGGGGCAGTGAGACGTGGTAATATGGAGGGTAGTAGAATCTGAGAGGGATTAGATAAAGTGGTATTTACTTGGGGGGAATATTGACCAGGAGAGGGGAAACATGAATTGTGGGAGCTAAGCATTTGGAGTGTGCATGAATCAAATATAAAAATGATAGAGAAAGCCTGAAATTGGAAGGGATAGATCAGGGCTGGAGCGCAGAACAAGACGGTGAGGTGGAGGGAGGTTTGGGGGGTAGATGGACAGATAGGAGCTAGTGGAGTGTGAAGACTGTGGATTTCTCTATCAGTATTCTGTCTCTGTGACTGAGCTTCAGGGGCCTCTAGCAGCCATGTTCTCTGTTCTGCTCGATCTCTCTTTTACATACACACATTCTCATAGGTATGCACACAAATATAGATAGAGTCAGACACACCTCCACTCACTGGCATGCACACACCAACAAACACAAGCTGAATACACACTCTGCCCTTTATTTTCCATAGACTTCAACACCAACATCCACAGCAAAATATAAGAAATTCTCTAACTACTGTCTTTTCCTATTGTACATAAACCCAGAGCTGCACTGTGGTGTGGTGCTCCATGTTCATAGATTATGCTAAAGCAAGGCCGCTAGCTAAAATCATAAATAATCTTATGGTTGGAGAGGTAGTACTGGCTGTCTGGGTCTCATGGATTATTATGGAAATCAGTCTTTGTGTCAGCATGGATGATATTGTGAAAGTCTTCACTGTTTGGCTGCACAACACCTCACTTTTCAGAATACATAAATGGAAATCATGTCAAAAAAAATCTCCAGTGTGGAGTTTTTTTTTTTTTTTTTTTTTTTTTCATGTTTTCCTTTGCAACTAAAGAAGAACATAGACAAAGGATCTGGCTAATTTAGATTTTTGAATTTCACAATCATACCATATTTAATAATGAATTATATTTTGAACAATACCTCTTGTCTCTCAGTGAGTGTGTATTTTGACTTTGGAGTTTATTACTGTGAGCAAAGCTCTGAAAAACCTTGCTCTTTAAAGTGAAACAGTGTTTTGAGACACACTCACTAAGGAGCTCTACTTTGGTCAAACTGGATTTGTCAGTCTTGTCCCTTGATCCCCTAAACTTACCTTTTCGTGTGATCTTTTTTTGTATGTTGTTTGTTATTTGTGCAGAGACCCATAGTTGTACATTAAAGCCCTTCTGTTGCAGAACTTTTTTTTAGACTTAGGTCTTGGTGAGGAACTTGTGTGTGTTTCCTAACATTAAAGCTGAATGAACATCGTCAGCCACTCCACCTGTGAGAGATGAGTGATATATATTTAAGCAACAGTCGCGAGGTTCTGTAGACGCCTGCTGTTTATTTTAACCAGCTGGTGCACAGCCTGAAAAAAGTCAGACAGCAAACTGTGATGCTTCTGTGCTTCTGCTGTTTATTTTGGTTTGTGAATATACTCGAATTTGGTGAAACATGCCATCCTTTTAATCCACTAAGTGGCATTGTCAGTTAGAGCAAGTGCAGCCTGAAAACCTGTTCAGCATTTGTCAGTAGCAGAATGGACAACATTTTCAACCAGTGCAAATATACCAGGTTTTTTTAATTCAATTCTTCCTTTTTGCTTTGTTATTTTTTTAATTGGATGTTGTGCTGAGACTAAAAGACCTAACATCCTTGTGTCTTAGTGTTTCATGGTTACAGAGTGACTGTCTTTTACCTTTTTCTAAAACTCCTTTCCTTACACGTTGCATAGATCCATTGATACGTACCTTTCCAATAATATATAAGAGACAGCAGTTATGACGGATACATTTTATTCTCTCCCACCAGTTCCCCTTTATTCTGTCTTTGAGTTCAGTGAACAATAGGTTCTAACGCCAGGCCCTTGTCTTTTAAGAAAATCCCTGTCTGTACACTTGATCAGCATATAGAAGATCTCAAGTGCACGATCAATACAATCAGATTTGACGTAAGTAAGTCAAGTCATTTTATTTATGGGTTGCGTTTCAAAACAACAATTGACCAAGTTTGGACTACAATTAGATAATTAAAATGCGAATATACTACATTAATGAGTAAATAATTCTAATAGATAAAATAAAAAGCTGATAATCAGCTGATCATAAAGCTGTCACATCTATCAGCTTCACATACCAAACTGGTTTCATGTGAACTGAAGTAAAAAGGAAAAGGAGGAACAGCTTGAAATCTATTTACTCCGGAAAGAGTTTATAAATTTGTACTTAAAGGATTTAGTACTCAGTTGTACTGTACCAGAGACTACATTCAGAGGAGTGCCAGAGCTTTCTGTGTATGCTGCCATTTTAGACTTATTTGAAGGCACAGAGCAGCGGCCTGGGTTTGGCTGAAAAGAACTCCCAATGATGTTGCTGTAGGGAAAAAAGAAGAGCAAAACACATCATTTAGATTCTGGTACTCAGCCTCACTAGTCCTTTACACATCTCATAGGCTGTTAAAAGCTCTGCTAGAACAACCATAAGTAACCCCAGAATCACCAAGCACTTTGTTAGGAACACTATAGAAATGTTGGGTTGGGCCTCCCTTTGCTCCCAAAACAGCTTCAGTTCTTTGTGTTTCATGGATTCCACAAGATGTTGGAAACATTCCTTTGAGATTCTGGTCCATGTTGACATGATTGCCTCACATCATTTCAGCTGCACTTTCATACTGTAAAACTCCCGTTCTACCACATCCCATGTTTACAGGATTCATATCTGTTGACTGTTAATCGGACTCATTGTCATGAGTTCCTGAAACCAGTTTCACACTGCATTATCATGCTAGTAGTAGCAAGAAGATGGGAAATTATGGCCATAAAGAGATGCACATGGTCAGCAACAATACACAGACAGGCAGTGAAGTTCAACCATGATTGATTGGTATCAAGGGGCCCAGAGTGTGCCAAGAAAACATTCCCCTACACCATTACACCACCATCCTGGACTGTTGACACAAGGCAGGTTGGGTCCATGGATGGATCTGTTGATGCCAGATTCTGACCCTACTATCTCAGTAGAAACTGAGATTCTTCAGACCAGGCTACATTTTTCCTGTCTTCAGCTGTCTAGTCTTGGTGAACCTGTGCCCCCTGCAGCCTAAGATTTCTGTTCTTGGCTGACAGGAGTGGAACCTGATGTGGACTACTGCTGTTGTAGCTCATCGGCCTTAAGGTTTAACATGTTGTGCTTTTTGAAGTGCTTTTCTGCTCACCACAGTTGTGCTAGAAATATGCAGACCCACTGACCGGCCTTTGACCCTAGCAAAGGTTGATTGACATATGTGAACTTCTACTCCAGCTAACTGGAGTGTGAAAGCTCCTGGCGTATTCATGGTTATTTACGCTATTGTTACTTTGACATATCGGTGTGTTTAATAAAATCAGGTGTGTTAGTCACTGACCTACCAATCTGTTCACTCAGTCTAAGCAGATCTCAGGGGTAAGGAAGCAGAAGAAAAGCGTTTGGATAGAGCTGTCTCGATTCTGCATGCCATGCGTGTAATTGACCTCTCCCTCTCTGTTTCTGACTCTCTCTCATGGTCTCGCCTTATTTCTCACTTTCTGTTTTTCTCAATGCCACATTTATTGAAAACACCTCACTCCACTAAGTAAAACCTGGGGAAATTAAAGTATTTTGCACATTCAAGTTTGTTGGTTAATAGAAGTTGAATTGGCCATAAACAGCTTGATGTCAGCTTGATTTTAAATTAAAAATGTTTCATTTTATTTTGCTACACAGATTTACTAAATATTGTATAAAGCATAACCAAGGTTATCTTTTCAATATAATTTCTATTACACAGTTCAGTAGATTTGATTCCTGGTTTGTACATCCTGATTTCATTTCCATCCATGAGATGACATCAGACTTTACCTCTTGCGATTGTGCATTGTAGACACAGCAACATATTTCCCAGAGAGTTTTCTGTTTGGCTTTGTGGAGGACACTGTATGATAGCTGAGCCTGCAGCCTCTGGTGGCTTCCTTGTAGTGCTCTGGTCATAGAAGTCATAGTTCTGTCCAGTTATTTTGTCCTGGTATGGGTTTAGGCCAAAACTAACTGCAGTTCCTTGCTGTGACAGCCACCCGTGGCAGAGGATGTCACATACTTTAATGATTAATTTTTCACTCAGAACCCTCCCCTCATGAGACAGAACCAAACTGTTTTCGCAGGTCAGAGGAGAGAGTGAAAGCACGTAATGGATTCCTGCTTTATCTCTAAATGGCCCCCCTCTATTATGAACAAAACAAGTAGTGAGAAAGAAAAAAGTCATTGGTATTGGAGAAGTGGATTATCTGTATTAAGTTGGAGAAAAGTGTATTTTTCATGAAACACAAATCTTTATCTGTTTACCTATTATCTTGTCATTTGCCTAGATTTGTCTTCTTCGAGGTTATTCTGTTCTTACAAGCTCCTTTATGTTTTGTAGAGGGCATTTTATTTAATTATTACTTATATAGTTACATTTTTTCTTCTACAATATTTAGGATCTTTTCATACAATAATAGAGAAATAAATAGGAAAATAAGTCTTAACTACTGAACAAGCAGACTGCATTCCCAGCTGCAGCAGTGGCTTGCATGCAAATATTCATAGTGCCCGTTTTGCTGCTGACACCTGTCCTGTTGGGGTAAATGAAGCATGGAGAAAGGGGTGTTGCTAGCTTGCTGCCATCTTACCCAGCGGATGAGTTGACTTCAGGAGGTGTTGATGGTTTAATGAGCGTCTGGCAGCTAGCTTTCTCTGTGCATATGTGAGTGTGTGTATGAGCAGTTTCTTGTTTACCCAAACTGCTCTGTAGTCCAATGTGATGGTTTTTGACGCAGCCTTCCACTGCCCATCTCTATGTGCCTCATTTGCAGGGAGCCATGATCTCTTTTGAAAAGCAAGAGGGTCCATTAGCACTGCATGATCTGGCCCTGTCACTGCAAGGCTGGAAACAACTGACAGCCAGGCGTGTAGATGTACAGATGTTTGATTGTGTGTGTGTGTGTGTGTGTGTGTGTGTGTGTGTGTGTGTGTGTGTGTGTGCACGTGCACAAACAGGACGGACCATTTTCACTTTTCAGTGGCTCCTCATTATGCATGTGGTTTTTACAAAATATCTAACAGACTCATAATCAGAATTCTGAAATGGCTGTTGACCATAGCAGGTCAGGGTCTTTCACCCTGGCCCACACAACATGCTTGTATGACCAATCTTTTGCCACGCAGCTTGTTCTCTTCTCTGCTTGGCTGGATAGCTTGTTAATGATGGTATTCAGTTTGTTTATAAGGACAACCTCACTGCTGGATCAGGCTGCCAAGAATTTGGCAGGTGCCTTGTGGCCACTATCTCTGGACTTTGAATAAAACCAAATGCGTACAGGCAAAGTTGGGTGGTGGTGGAAGTCTATTTGTTTTGTTTCTTTGTCTATATGTTTTTGTACTGTCTATTATGTCAGTAAATTGGTGGTTCTAAGTACATTTTTTGATAATTGCTGTTTGTGGTGTCCTTACTTTGTCAGTGTTGCCATTGAAGTGCTCTTTGTCGTATCTCAAACTAAATCACCACATTAAAAATACATGTCATTGCCTGAGCAGAGTTAAGTTGCCAGATGTCAGTGTGATGCCACAAACATGGAGCACTACTCCCAAGGGCCACAGATGGTAACTCATAGAAAGTGACAGGCCACTGGCCTTGTTTACTCTTGATTTAAAAAAAGAAACAACAAAAAAACAAAAAGTTGCTGTCTGAGTCTGGTGAAAAAGAAACGCATGAATGTGAATCATCTTCTTCTTCTTCTTCTTCTTCTTCTTCTTCTTCTTCTTCTTCTTCTTCTTCTTCTTCTTCTTCTTCTTCTTCTTCTTCTTCTACTTCTTCTTCTTCTACTACTTCTACACTCCAGATCACTCTCACCTTCTAAACTGATACATAGCTCTATAGATTGCCTTGTCGTACTGATGTGCAATATATATTATATGCATGTAAATTTGAATCCAGTTTTACTTTTTTATATAAGAAAAAAATAAATAATAGTGTCATATAGTAATTCTTATTATTTTTTGTGAGGTCCACAAGGTTCCCTGCTGCTGCTGCTTTTTGTTGTTGTCTTTGATGAAACCCCAAAATGCATCAGTTACTTTTTTTGTAACTTTGTAACTTTGAGGTAGGCCAACAAGCCATCAACGTCAACTTCCCTTATCCTCCATGCATTAGCACTTTGATATCTGGAGTAGCTGAGGCTCGCACTGCAGCTCATTGTTTAAATACTGTGGGGTTCTTTCTGATGTGCCATTTGTGCCTCACATGTAGATTATGGCAATAAAACAAGAAATGGAAGACTCTTCTAAAAGTTCGCTCAGCCTCCCTTTTTCTCCACCTGTCTCAAATTTACAGCATTGCTTGACTAAATTAAAACTTCTTTATCGTGGGTCTGAAGGTCTGCTCCAGCAGTTCAATTTGGATCAAACTTCTTAGTATGAGCTGGTTTGTCGACAATGTTTATTGGAGATTTTCTGCATCACTTTACCCTTATCGCACACAGCTCACTTTGTTTCGACCTTTTTAATCCAGACTCATTTAGATTAGTTAAATTGTGTTTTCTGTGTCCTCACAGGCTTTTCTTCTTTTTGTGTAATGAAAACCACAGAAAACTGCAATATGCAAATACTGGTGGGAAAATCTATCATTTGAAAAACCCATCAGTGTGAAACAATCAATTGCATTTTTACAGAGGGAGATTTTTGTTATTCAGACTGAAACATTGGCAGGAAATAACTGCAACATTATTCCTATATCTGCTAATTTTCTTTTGCCACAGCTTCGCAATAACAAACATTCCACTTTAGACAATTAAGTTTAATCATCGGTGGCAAAGGCAACACAGTCGGATTAAAATCCATCCATGAATTTGTTTTTAAGGCTATCAATTTTCCTTCTTCCTCTCAAAGATTTGTAGATATGTTCTTTCCCACTTCCCTCATTTTCATAGTATAGACACACTAAAATTATCCCCTGCTACTGACGATGTCTTTAGACAACAATGATTAGGGTGGAACAAAAAAATCTTGAAATCTTTCCTTTACTTTGGATAGTCTTGGTCACTGTTTGCCACCCAGTGTTTGCATTTCTGTGAATGTGAGACTCGACAGTCAGCTGTTGCCTCCTTTTCAGCGCTTTGTCATTGGCTTTCCCCAAGGAGGCCGAATAGTGTGAAACCTCAAGACATCCTCAAGCCTCACTTTTTTTAAATCGGTACCACTATTGTGCTGTTCAAGGGCACTGGCTTTGAAGAGACATGTCAGTCACAACAGCAGACCAATATCCAGAGTTTTCAGATGTACAGGTCAGTTCTCCTCTATTCTTAGTCCCTTGTCACTGAGGATCTTGCTGAATACCTTGGTGATCTGTCAAGGAGACGGCCTCTCACCCTCCTGATTCTTTTTCCAGCACTGCCTGCCTTCCCCTGCTGAATTACTGAATAGTTTTTCTTTAACTCTTTTAGGCTTTCCAAAAGTCACCTTCCAAACTCAGAAATTGTGGCAAACACCACTGGAGCTTTAAGGCCACTGGTAACTCCAGTGGCTCAGATTATGCTGACACTGAATCTCAGAAAGCCTCCCTTGTCAACTTTTTACTAATTGTGTTCAGCAGCAGGTTTTTGATGCCATGACGAGCACAGACCACCTTTAAGCCTCCACATATATTACAGTAATACATATTAGCTGCAGATTTTGATCAGCTGACAGCTTAGCCTCTTTTTTCTTACTTGCATATCCTAAACCTCTGGCCACATGACAGAACAATTTCAAAATCAGTCATCGATCAGTGGCCGAAGGTGCAACAATGTTGTGTACACTCAGGGGCCAATGAGCAGATTCTTTTCTGCACTGCTGTAAATTGAAGTTCATTCACCTAAATAATGTGCAGTTCTATTAAGAATCCACTGTGAGAAACTCCAGCTGTTTAGTAGCTAGTTGGAAAATTGTATTATCACCACAGCCAAGTCTCTCAGCCACTTTTGACAACTTGCGAATGGAAGCGACCACATCTTATAAAAGAGCTTGGTTCCACAGCTTATGGTGTGTCTTTTTCCATCGCCATGGTTCACAGTGCCCAAATCTGTTCCTCCCCTGCTGTTTGCCAGCGAGTGTATGATATGACGTCTACCTGGCCTTCATCTTACAGGTCTTGAGGCCTCAACAATTTGGCAACACATTATTTAGTAAGTGCTATGTGCAGCCAAGCAACAATGACCCATGTCTGCATGGGTCTGTGATAAGGCCCTGATATCCCTATTCTGAACAAGGTTGATCTCTTGTTGGATCAGTCACAGGTATCTTTTTAAGTCACGTTTTTTTCTCAGGAATCCAGGATCCTGTGTAATCCTTTTTACTACAACAAAGCGCCATTTGGGCAGGATTAACATTACAGGGGATGGTGGGAAGTAAAATATTCACATATTCATGCTCCTCATAATTTGATTAATCGTTCCAGATGACATTTTGAACATTGCATTATTATAGGATGTGGTCTCTAATAGATATGGACACTTAGCAGGACTAGCCAAAAGAGAATACTGGTACCTACCTGTAGCTGACATTACAGCAGCCCATTTGATGAGCTTTCACTCTTCTGATGGCTTTCATTTTTTTCCGTGGTCATATTGGTTTCCGCAATGGCCTATATGTTGGTGTTAACATGTTTTTCTATTACTTCTATTAGATTAGCAAAAACATTCTTGACTCCCTCCTTTTTCAAACAAAATTCAAGCTTTATACTGAGCTGATTAAAAACAAAAAAAGAAAAGCAGAAGGGCAAACAGCCTCCTGCTGGAAAAAGTCAGATTTACTTTAAAATACAAGAACTTAAAAAATACAAGACAGTAGGACCAGTAAGTTCATGGAAATACGTGAGATACAACAGAGCATATACACATGAAGGTACAGACTACCCCAGATTGCACTGGGCAGAAATAAAGAAAACAACTTGGACAGACCATTAGTTTATTACAGGGTGCTCTAAAAGTGGCGATGATTTCCTGACATCTGTAGTAGCAGTTCTCTTTTTCAATTTAGTTGTTGCTTCTATTCTTAACTGGAGTGGGCTGCTTAACAGAGGGTGCACATGGTCAGTTTGAAAAGTGCTACCACTTTGGTGTGAAAACGTTTTCTATTTCTGACTCTATAAGTCAACAACATAACAATACTTCACTCATGAATTATTAGTATTTAAGTGTGAAATAGTTTGCACTAGTCTCATTGTATATTTGGGGAAGTTTGGGATAGAGACATGTCTCAATTTTCAACTCGGAGTTATGTAATGGTGTAATTTTTATGGCATTGGAGAAATGAGAAATTAGAGCTGCAGGAGGTACAAACGGCCTGTGGGTCATTGTGTGAATGTTTAATAATGTGATTAGAGGAAGGTTGTGGTGTAAGGTGACAAATAAACTAGACAGAGGATTGTGAGACATCAAGGTGACTGTTAGGGGAGGTGACTGAAAATGAAACTTTGCCATAAGTAATTATCCTGAGTATAAACTTGCACATCAAGAAATTCTTGGCCCTGTTTAAATGCACTGAATAGCTTTTCCGTGTCACAGTGAACACTAACCTGTGTTGGAAAAGTGCTATGATTTCACTCCTCACTGATTCTGGTGTGCAGTCCCCACAAACGAGGCTGACACTGCCTCAACACGCTGCGGTTCATCTTTACTAATTAAGGCAGACAACACGTTAGTCACAGTTATGCTGACTATCAATCACACAAGAAGACTATGAAACTGGGGGGCAGATGGAAAGACACATGATGAATGTCCCGTCCCGCGTGTCCCGTTTGTGCCTTTATCCACTCAATGTGTTGTATTGTTGTGTGTATTAGTGCTGTGAGAAATACTGACGTAGTATACTGATGTAGGACTTGGATGTTAAAGCTTGCATATACATATGGACTCATTCACAAAGTGGTCATTCTTTATGTACTTTCCGATGCATTTTTTTGTAACCCATTTTTGGCCTGTCATTGATAGGGCTGCACAATATATTGTTTCATCAATAGTGAAATCACAGGATGTACAACATGCAAGGCAAATTAACTCAAACATGTCATCCTATGACTTTTTTGCTGCTTGAGACAAAAGATAAACTCGCATGGTTCCCATTTTCTGTCTGACAATTTTCTCCTTTTTTTCTGGGGGAAAGTATCTTCCAGAGGCCACCGTCTTCGAGGTCTTTTTACTTTTATCTCAAAGCAATACACAGTGCACACAGAAAGAATCAGTCAGACAAAAGAGACACATTCATCTGTGTTCAAAGTGGCGAAGTACCTAAGGTCTGCTGTTATAACAAGAAAATAAAAGTTTTAAAGGCCACCTCATCTTTTTCCAACAACAAGGTCTATAAAAAAAAATTTTATTTGTTGTTGCTGTAGGGTTAGTTGTTGTTTGCCCCTAGAAAGGGCAGATTATTACAACCTGTTTGGCTTTGCAAAACAGTTATTGATATAACTCCTGTAGCTTGTCTGGGATACCTGTCCTGCATTTATCAAACTGTTATCTTTTATGCCACACTAATAAGTGTGGAGTAATAAGTGTAATCAAACATTTTTCTGACTGTAAAAACTGAGAGACTGTTTCTAACAATTCAAAAATATTCTCCATAGGTTTCATCCACAAGATACAATAATGAGAAAATCTGCATAATTTTGCATACATTAACCATCCAGTAAAATAACTTTATTAAGCTTACTAGACCTTATCGCATTATGACCATCAGTGTAGCAAGCACGTAAATCTACATAAGATTATGTATATTTTGAATCAAAAAACCCTCAAAAAAACAAAATTAGATTTAAAATATAAGATTCATCCAGTGGATTAATTCCATGAAATTTAACACTAGATAGAAATCAAATATTAGGGGCTATCCTTTGGATGTTAGATTTCTTTTAAAACTCATCTCCTCTCAAACTACATTACTTCATCAAATGAATTGCCATTTTCAAGTGACAATGAAGTCACTTGGATCCATGTCATCAGTGAACTATAAAAAATAATAGAAAGTCTACTGATATTTGAATACATTTTGGAAAAAGGTTAATGGTAAAATTAAAAAAAAATACAGATAATGCTGACAACTAAAATGAGATGGAGCACAAACCGTGAAAGCAAATGTTCAAGGTAAATGTTTATACAGCGTTTATACACCACTACCCACACCTCCAAAACCTGAGTTTAACTTGCACTATATGAATGCATTTTACTTTCTGTGATGTATTTGATGTTGCACATAATAGTTGCATAATAGTGAAACATGGGAGACAGGGCTGCATGTCTGTTCTATCGTAACCATTGAGGCTACATTTGTGGTGCTGTTGAATTAGATTGCATTATTGCACAAGGATTTCTGTTTAACTGCTCAGAAGTATATATTGCCTCTGAATAGTATTTGTATTTAGGGTTCAGCTCTTGTGTTGCTCATTCCTGTTGCACAATGTGTTTCTCCCCATTGTCAACAGAGATGTGTGATGTTTTGCCTGTTTGCCCAGTAAACACAATCTCTGAGTACAGTACAGCCCTAATGGCTCAGTTGGCTCAAAGCTTGAACAGTGTGGAGTAGCTCAGCTCTGATGTGAAAGCACAGAAGTTATGCATTTTCCATAAAGCATTACAGATGAGCCTCAGGTGTTTTTCCCTCTCAACTACTGCACATTCTCTCATCACAACTGTTGTGCTCCTTCTAGTAGAGAGAGATAGTGAAAGAGGCTGCAAAGACAATACCTCTCAACAGCTGGTGCATCCTTTGGAGCACAAGATTACTGTTTCAGTCTTTGATAGACTCCTGCAAATATGCAGAGGCATGTGGCGATTTCTTCCATGATGTTTTTATATCAAAGAATTCTCCTCCTTCAGTGGTCATACTGGGTACTTCAACTTTCATTATCATAGCACGGTACAAGGTTCTGCTCCCGATATGATTATATTTTCTCTAGTTATCACATTTAACACCTACATACTTTTTAACTGAAGTACTGAATACTTTAATAAAGTCCCACTGTACACTTGACCAAGGATGAAAGTGTCAGCATGCATCAGTACTTTAGATAGCAAGAGATTGCTCTTATTATCACACCAGTGTACTTGATCTCGGTTCAGGTGGCACAGGTGAAATTAGCTGGTGAAAGTCAGGGGCAAAGGTATGTGAGTGCAGCGGATCACAAGCTCTACAACAACCAGAGTCCTTCAGAAAATCCTGCAACTAATAAAATGTACAATTTAACCAATATCAGTTATTCAGTAGCTAAATAATGTTATTTTTGCTTGTGCATTTTAGCAGCAGTTGTTAATTGACCAGCCATGTGTGTTGCTTTTGCATCAGCACCAGTCTTAGCTGCCACGGCGAAACAGGCCAAGTTGCTCATTCTGTTTCATGCCTCGTTTTCATATTAAGTGTGGACTCTTCCTACCCAGTGGGTTTTGGTGTATGCCAGTTGAAAGAACTCTAATGTAAACTCATATCCTAGTGAATATAGCACTTGTCAGATCTGCAGGAGATGTGTTCATCTTTGTATATAAATGAGATGTTACCTAAAGAGGAATGTTATTAGTTCATGGCAGGTAGGGGGATAGAAAACCATAGATAAATGTGGAGTAGTGTAAAGCTGTCTGGAAGGTGCATGGAGCTCCATAGGATAAGTAGTGTCATGGTGCACTTCAGCAGAAATTGAGAGAAGGGATAATTACTACTGTCCAACAGTGCAATAAGGGAGCAAGCATCACCAGAGTTGCAGAAGGAGGGCATGCATGAAGTCAAATGTCCTCCTCCTTTAATTTGTGGGTTTCTAGGTTTTGCTTTCATTTTTATGTCTTGTCCTTTTCTTCCATCTGAGCAGCGATCAATCTTGCCCAATCATCTCAAGGTCAACCCATCGACTCAGTGCAGAGAGACTAAAGGGGGGAGAGACAGAATAGGAAGAGATACAGAAATAGAAAAAGAAATTGAACGGAGGGAAAAAAAAAACAAAGATGTGTATTCCCATACAGGAGAGTGTAATGGGGTCAAAAAGTAATAATATTAACACTGAGATAGAAGAGGTGAAACTGCACTGAAACAACAAGACAATGACATTAGTTTGGACTCTGATGCCACATGTTCCCCTTTGTATCTTTGAAAGCGGGTCAGCATGATACCACGTCATGGACTGATGCCTCCTTGTTGGTCTGAGTTGTGTGAGACAGACCCTCACTGATGTTGCGTCATCTCTCAAATCTGACCAAAGGCCGTCTGATACTCCCACTCCCTTCATTTCTCTTCTCAGTGGGTCAACGGGGGCAGGTCACTGTTGTGACATCACAATAGGTGGGACAGGTCTGTACCATCAATCAAACCTAAAGTGCCTATGAGAGGCCTTTAATATTTTACTAATTAAGATTGCTGAGTGCTCAACTATAATTCACTCCCAGTAAAGTGGGTCGGGTTCACTAGAAAGTGTTAAGTGACATTGATTGCCCTACTGTAGTGTACCCTCCGTAATGGGCTTCAGGAGATTTGCCCTTCTTCTTGCCTGTCCTGCAGTGGTTGATAGGAAGATACATGGTAGTCTGCTGAATATATAATGGATGTAGTTTGTTTCGATCCTCCTCCCATTTGACTCTGACCTTTGCCCTTACAGTACAGGAAGGATGGATAGTGTCCTTTTGCTGGTCACTTCTGAAGCACTGTTTCTATTTCCATGATCCATGGAGTAATTGATTTTGAATGGCCTCAGTTGATGCAAACTTTCGAATTCAACAAGCGCTGAGTTTGCGTCACAGCACGGTCCAGTCTCCTCTTTGGTGATTAAGCACTTTCTAATGCTGAGGCCTCCCTTGGAAGGAGTAGAAATGCGATCACCAATTGAAAAGCACTAAGCCAGCTTGGCTCGGCTAAGCATGGAATTTTTTGAGAGGATCTGCAGTTCATACACCCTCCATTTTTTGCACTCAAATCCTTGGCTTAGTTATCACCTTGCAGCCTTGCGACAAATAATAAGTCAATCCAAGATAATACAGATTTCTAGCCAGTGGCGGAATCAGCTGGAGCAGGTGGATGACAAACCAGAAAAATGCATATGCAACACCATATTTTTTTCACACTGAAGGGGAACAGTTGTTTCAATGTCCAGCCTTTGTGGTGTTTGATTTCTTCTGCTGAGGCAGGCTGAATGTCTACTGTCAGTTCAAAAAGTGTATGTCAAACTCATGCTGATGACTCATAGCTTGCAGCAGAGTACAGCCATTTGAATGTTTAATTATTAAGAATACTTAAAGTCTGGAAGCTGCAAAATGATTGCTGATGCACGATTCAGCAATTCTAATAACTGCTCTTGCCCTTGGAATATTAAATGTGTAGTAATGATTACTGATGTCTGTATCAGATATCATGTCAACTTCCTGACTGTTTGAGCCAAAACATTGCACACAACAAGGCCAGGAGACTTTTGGGGAGCTATTATTTAACATAATATATGTATATTCATTTATATTGGTCAGATGCTTGTGGTTTGTTGGCTCATGTCATTATTATTATACATTTTATAATTCCCTCCTCTGCACATGTAGTGTCAGTTCAATTCAGCCGTCACACACCATACTCCTGAACATGACTCTCATGTTTTACATAAAACATCACAAAACTTTTAATGTCTTTTATCATCACCTGGGATGTGAAAACATTACACTTCCACACAGACAAAGTGAGATTGGTATCTTGGTCATAGCTCAGTTATGAAAACCTACCACACGACAGAGTGTCTCCCCTGCTGGGCTGCTGACAGCACCACCAGCCGGACACCAGAGCTAAGAATATCGGAGCAGCCAACAGAAGCGAGTCGTGTCGCCCTGCCTCACGCTGACCTCAGTCTCTACTTCCATCCCAGGTAAAGACTAAGTTTGTAAAGTTTACAGCCTGCCACACTGTTGCCCCTACATTGCTCTGAGTACTATGAGGCAGCTAAAAAAAAAAGAAATAGTGCCATGAGTCAAATCACAAAATGAGAGTTGACCTGGAGCCTTTTCACTTGATGCATCGACTTGTCAGCTTTTGGTTTAGTTAATGTTTTCTTGCTGCTTTTTGGACCCTTAAATACCAGTCAACCATAGTTGGAATGCCACAGCCTAAGTATTGTTGCTGAACATGTGCATCCCTTTATGGCCACAATTTACCATCTTCTAATGGTTACTTCCAGCATGATAATGCACCGTGCTGCAAGGCAAAAGTTGCCTCCCCGCTCACCAGATCTAAATCCAACAGAGCACTTCAGTGATGTGGTAGAGCTGGAGATTGGCAGGATGAATGCGCAGCTGACGAACCTGCAGAAATCGTTTGACACAATCATGTCAACATGGAGCCGAACATGGAGGGATGTTTCCAACATCTTGTGGAATCCATGCCACAAAGAACTGAGGCTGTTTTGAGAGCAGATGGAGGCCCTAAGGAATTTGTCCTTCTCTAGGTATTTTTTTTCTTTATCATTATGTCTCCATATAGTATTAGCCGAATTTTCGCTACAAGTCACACACACATGTATGTTATTGTAAGCTGTGATTCATAGTTTACTTCTAGTATGGCTGATAGTGTGTAGCTGCCCCACTCCCTTCAGCAGTATCCATAGAAACCAAGGCCTATAGATAAGCATGTTCAGTGAGAGGTAGACATTCAGGGAAAGGTATACAAGCGACATAGTCTCGGGGACAGATAGTATACAGCATCCGTCTTTAGTATGACAAAAGCCAAAGAAGACCTACGACGTGGATTAGGTAAAACGTGAGATGATGTTAGATTTTAACCTAAGAATCAAACTCATTTGAAAAATAAAGTCGGGGACATGTGGGCTAGTGCCATGTGAGGATTCTGAGTTTAAATATGCCCTTTGGAGAAAATGGCTTCAGATTAGTGATGAGCATCATCACTCTTTTCCTCAATGCACCGAGCATCAAATAAACGCTCCTGCTTTAGACATCTTGGTTTCCTGAACCTTCTTCCAGCAGCTCACAAGATTTCCATCACACTTTCCATTGAGAACAACTGAAGGGATTATACATTTACTCATCATGTTTTCCACTTCATATTTCTAAAATAGCCTATTGCAAAAAAAGTCCCCACATGTGTAAGAATGATTATGTTTTTCTGTTAACAGGGGACACAATAAGAATATTTTAATGGGCTGTTCAGCTGTGGATTAATGAAGGGTTCTATTCCTGGCAACTCCAGCAGCAGAACCAATGGATTTACTTCATGTCTGTGAGCACAGTTGCAGAGGATTTGTATCAATGATATAAGTCTGTCAGCATGTTTGTGCAATTTAGGAGAAAAAAGGAAAATCATTATCCGATCATTATTTCTCTCACTTCAAAAATAGAAAAATAGGCAGATGAATAAGTTTCAAATTTTGCATCACTTCTGTTCAAGCACTGGAGACTAATTAAAACAGAGTCATTGGAAGGAGTTGATGTCCGTTGTAATTGGTAGACCTGTAATTCTCCTCTAATTATTGTGTCTTTGTAATTGGAATTACAGATAACCACCAGGCTCCTGTTTCCTTATTGACCTGGATAACTGGGTGTAGAAGGTGCAGGGGTTGACAGAGAGAAGAGAATAAAGAAGGACAGAGCGGAGATGAAAATGGAAAAAGGGAGATTAATTGTCTGTTGTTCTAAGATTGGCTATCAGCTTCCAGCTCCTTTTTTATGAGGTAGAGATGAAAAAGCAGCCCTTGTGTCCCACGTTCCCATACTGATGAAATTAGGCCCCAAAAGAGAGGGATGGGGAGACATAGAGTGAGAGTCAGATAGAGAAGGGTGGAGGCTCACAGCAGAGGACCATGAGAAAGTGAGGCAGATCTGAAACAAAGCTAGAGTGACGGAAATGAAAAGGATTAGAAAATGGACAAGATAAAAGGCTGGGGTTTTATTACTACATTCTCTGCATTAGTTCAGTCCCCACTTGACCTATTCAGTGAACGAGAAAAAATATTTTCTAATCATACTATTAGGTCTTGGAACATAGTTTGTAAACCCTCACCACTAATCCTTTTCTAGCCATACAAAAAATGGATGCAAATGCAAATACACTTTTTGCTGCTTTCAATTACTGTAATCCTGCTGGTGAAGGAGTATCTTGGGATAATAATACAGTGTCTGATATTTGACAGTCTGTTGGAGGTTTTCTTTCATTGTGTAATGTTGAAATTACTATTGAAATGACAGAAATTACTTGAGTTAGAACCAGGTTACAAAACCTTGCCAGCCTTGTTGAGTCCTGTTCAGATTAATCCCCACTAAGTGTACCAGTCCAATCAGCCTGTCTAGTTTTTAGTGTTACTCAAGCATTTCCTGGACAGCTCTGGCTCAAGGGTACGCAGGGAAAGCGCTTTCATGGTTTTATAGCACATTTCTGTATTGTCCATGGTTTTCTGGACTGATTGTTTATCTAAGTAAAACCAGATGACTTTAGTTCATCAGTTTACTATTACAGATAACCAAGCTACTTCCACCATTTGTGTTGACAAGAGAGAGACTTGCAATGACTCCTGAAGGCGACATGCATTAACACACTGGACATTCCTTAATGTTCTTGCTACTATTGCTCCTCGAGGGCATTATTCAAATGAAGTCATCAGGAGATGAGAGGAATGGGTGACAGATAAAAGATTTGTCCTCTCAGAAAGAAATGCAGTGTGATTCAACATACGTCTGCATGGGAGTGTGGGTGTGTGTGTGCATGCATGCTGGGAGGGTGGTCATAAAGGCACCTCATCAGAATGCCATTGTCATTCAGACTTTGAATGGCAGCGACATGAATGTAAAAATAGCCAGAGGTGAGGGCCTCCCGCCGATTACGCTGAAAAATAGGAGGAATTCAATTATGACTGTGCGTACATGTGTGAAGGGATTTGGAGGTGAGGCATTTTTGAGTTTCAATGGTGGCAGTAAGCTTGAAAATCCAGGGCTAAGTTTGCCTGAAACATTAAATGATAAGAGAATTAAAAGGAAAATGGCATACATTCACATATCATACACACACACTCATACACACACACACACACACACACACACACAAACATGCATAGTTGACTTCCAAACACCACCTTTATAGGCCCTATAATACCATTACAAATCACTATCCAATTCAATCTCCACGTCGTATTCATTTTAATGCCTTTTTTTTTTGTTCATCCACTAAATTGCAATACTCTGATAAAAGGTTTGGGATAAATTCTTCCTGTCTTGTGAATCTTGTCTCAGACTCATTGAGGGGGGAGTTTAATGGTGTAGGCTGATGTGGTAAGTGGTAGGTGTCCTTTTCCATGGCATCCTTTTCATTGATTGCAGAAAGGCAGTGGCAGTTCCCTTGTTGCTAATAGCCTGCTGATGTGTCTAATCGGGGACTGTGTGACCTTTACAGGAGACACCCTGCTTCCTCCCCCCCTGCACAGTCACAGCCCCACACACACTCTCTCACACACACACACACACAAGTCAAGGTCCATTAATCTGGTGAGTTAGCGTGCAATCACCACGCCATATGCCATTTTACCTGTCATCTTCAAGTGAAATTGACAGGTAATATGCATCAAATTTTTACTCTTATTCAATTTAAGAGACATAATTTTAATGGAACATTTTATGTATTATCAGAACAAAATCATTAAAGCATCGTAAGTACAGCGTAATCTTTTCAACCCTCTATCAAGGAGGACCCGCCGACAGAGAGAAAGTGAGACATGCAAAAGTCACAAAACTTTAGAGAATCACAAACTTTGTGCAAAAAAAAGTCAAGAAATCAATTTCAATCTTTCACTGAATCAGAATCACATTGTGAATATGGCTACTGCCTGCAGGTCATTTGAAGCTGTGTGCAGGGTGTGTAATTGTGTGATCTGATCAGACTGTAATTGTATTGAATTGGCCTCATTTTACTTGGCTGAGGCTCTCTTACAGCTGAGAGAATATTCACAATAACTTGGTCGAGGAGTAAAACTGCTTAATGAAAGTGTGAATCGCTTTCTCACCTTGCCTCTTGCTGCATGCAGAAATCAGAGTGTTCATGAGCCTGCTTGAGAAAAGGCAAATGGCCCATTGAGCCCACTCTGCCAAACAGTGGACATTCTCATGCTCATTTCAGCTTCTTTATAATTTTCCCTTAATGCTAAGTAACTCAACTTTGATACCTGCGACATTATTATTAGAATGTGGCACTTCAATTAGAGCAGGTTCTGCACTTTTTAAAGATTTAATTTCCAAGTGCACACAGCCGAGTAAGTAAGAAAAGTGTTTGGGAGGGGGGTACCTGAGTGCTTGGAGTTTTACCTGTGGATATTGACTGATGTGAGTGGGCACTGAGTGGGAGTTTGGTGCTCCTGAAGGAGAGGAAAAAAAAAAGACATGTCATAGGATATTTTTATAGGCTACATAAGTCAATGTTTCCTGCAGGTTGACTGCTGTGGCTGGGCAGTTGGTCGGCACAGTGGGGTGGTGGTGGGGTGTAGCCATAACAGCAGGAGAGCTGATACGGCTACGGGTCTGCTTCCATCCTCACCACTGTTGCCAGATTGCATGCGTTTAAAGATGCTGTTATTTTGGCCTGACTTTCAGACGTTTGGGGTTGAGGTATGACCATCTTTGGCTTCAGAGGGATTTTTCACACTTGCTGGAAAGCTTTTATTGTACTTTCTGTAAGGAGTTGTCAACCTGTCTCCCCTCTGTTCTGTGCTCCTCTGCTCTGTGTGTGTGGGGAGGGGAGACACAGTGGAACAGAAAGCAGAGGAGAGTAGAGAAACGAGACGCTCACACTGCGTCGAAATGGAAGGCGTTCACATAAATTGGGTAAATAACATAAATGTGGCAATAGTAGGGGGAACACTGTAACTTTAGGCTTGTTAATAAGACACTTATTAAGATTAAGGGTAGAGGAAAAATGCCTTTTTTAATGTTTGTTAGTAATGTTACTTTTGTACACTTTGTTTTAAAAGTTTTTGTGTCTGTTTACCTGACCTGCAGCTGACTCCTGTGTGTCAGATAACCTCATGGGTCAGCTCTGTAACAAGGTTCGTTCTCACTTGCTGGTTATTTCAAATAGTTTCTGCCTGCAGCTGCAAAGGCACTTCATGTGTGAACCTCTAGCTCCCTTAAACAACAACACTGACTTTGAATTAAGCCTCGCTCTCTGTGTGTGTTCTTTTGGAGTTTCAGCCTCTTGTGCGCCCACACAATCCCTTTGCTTCCCCACTCTGTGTCCATCACCGATTCTTTATAGTGAGAGCTATCTGTGCGCTTGCATGCACACACAGACACACACACACACACACACACACACACATAAAAATTTACATATACACACATTAGTGGGCTCTGTCACTGCTTTCCTTGCCTGGATGGCTGTGTAATTGAGTTTTGGGGATGCAGCCTGGCACTTCCTCCTTGTGTGCAGGCTCTCCTCATTACAGAAGCCTAATTGGGATTAGTGCAGCATTTTGTTTTGGCATTGTTAACGAGGCCTGTGGTCAACGCCAATATCTGGCTCGGTCTTCTCCCCAACTCCAGGACAAGGAACCATTTGTGTGTTCATGTTTTTGAGTGTGTGTGTGTGTGTGTGTGTGTGGAAGTGGAGGGGGGGGTTGTTGCTGATTGTATTTTGTGCAGAATTATGTATAAACACTGGTTGGTCTTTCTTGAGTTGTGTATAATGGCAAGGATGCAAATGAGCAGTTTGTACACTTATATTCACAGATAGATAAATAGATAACTGAATAAGACTAGAGGGTACTCAGAGAGCGTAGACCTCCACCAAGCCCAGTCTCAAATATCATACACGAGACTTCAGAGAAAAAAAATCTGATTTGTAGTTAATGACTTGGATCGCCCCAAAATTGAATAGGTTCTTCCCTGGCCCCTTACCCATCCCTCACCCAAGTACAGTGGAAATCACTTCAGTACATTTTGTGTAATCTGACTGACAAACAAACAAACAAATCAACCAACAAACAGACACGTGTAAAAACATAAAGAAAATCAGAGTAAAAACTATGGACATGAGGCTGGAGGAAAGTGCTGTACGTTTCTCACAGTGAAATGACTGAAGCTCATGTAACCTAGTAACTAAATTGATCACAGAAGATGAGATGGCTGAGGTGGGCGTGTGTTAACTTACTTCCTCAATCATACTCATCCCCAATCCCACAGTTCAACTTTTGTCATATTAATAAAAGGCCTATCATCTTTGGCACATTACTTTACTTAGCCTATGTAACGTGGTTGTCTCTCATCACCTGAACAGATAATAGGTCGTTCAGAATGTTTAACTGACCTTGTCATGCATGAATGTGAGATGTCACAAATTGAATGAATTATTTCCCTGTTAATTCTTATTCAAGAATGTTCTTTCAGGACACCAGCTTGATTAGTTTTTAATCTATTGCATATAGCACCCACATTCACATTACGGCATGCACTGTGTAAAAGAGAAATGGCTTCTTCACCTACAAAGAAAAATACTATAGATTCATCCTAACAAGTTTGTGTTCAGTGCTTTCCCTGGCCAACAGTCTCTTTAGTTTTCTGTGAGGATTATCAGTCATCCAGGTCATGGTTTCTCTAAGGCAACTGGACTTGCTCTCATCCTCTCATCCGAGAAGCTTCTTCAGTTCGATCTGAAGACGCCTTCGCATAACTTTTAGAGAGTCTCTTTTGCCGTTACTTTAGGAGAGCATAAGTTCATGTTATCAATCCATTCATCCAGCCATCAGTGCAGTCCTGTAACCACCAGCTGAATTACAGTGATGTCGGTGCCATTGCTGCCAAACAATCAGGGTGAAAGTGAACTTTTTTTTTGCCTGTCTGTCTGCCTCTCTGTGCATGCATGGATGGATGGATGGATGGAGCAGGTGGAGCTTGTTTTTGCATTACTCAGATCCATCACTGTAGGGGGATTGTTGCTTCCCAGCTAAAACTCTGCAAGCATTTGATACAAATCTTTGCTAAAAAATAATCCACTGTCAGAATAAACATTATCTGTACATTTTATGAGATCATGCATTTTGCTCCAGAATGTAAATGCTTATCTTTGATTTAAATTATAGTTTAGATCATAATAATAAAAAATGAAAGACTGAACATGTGTGAGGGATCAAATGTAGAATTTGCAAGATCTGGAAGAATCAAGTACGGATATTTGCAAATAGAGCATACAAGCACCCAAAACATGTGAGCAAGCATACTGAAATACTCAAGCAAACAAAAGTAAACATGGCACTGCTCAGCTAGCTCACTCTCTCACACACACACACACACACACACACACACACACACACACACACACACACACACACACACACACACACACACACACACACACACACTGGCTTAAGGCAGTAGATTTTGTCAAGATGAAACTATTAAAGACAAAACACATGTTGAGATAATGGAGCTTGACAATCAACAGTTCTGTCAATAACTCCCTGTCAATTAAAACCCCCAGAAATGGATCAGTTATTGGATTTGAAGATGATTATGATGTTCCCTGCTCCTTTGTTACCTCTGAGTTATGTCTGCTGGCCAGGGATCAGTGGTTGTTAGGGTTTGATGAGGATCAATTAGCAAAACAGTTTAAACAGATCAGAGACTTTTTAATTGCACACGACAATCCAGACTGTTGACACCCATCATCTGCAAGAGATAGGCACAGAAAGGTGTGGGAAAAGAGGGGAAACACAAATGAAGAATAACCTCTTCAGTACTTTCTCTTTATGAATTTCTAACTTGTATCTACACTGATCCTTTGATATTGGTTTCAACTTAGTGTTATCAGTTCTGGTTTCTACAGTTTTAATCCTTGGCAAAAAAAAGACAGGGTTTTTTCCCCCTTGTCTTTCTGCTTTTTATTTCTGAAAATGACACTGAGAGCTTACCTTTCTCTGCACCTCCACGACTTGTCACTCTGAGCCAAGGAAAGTTTTTAAAGCTCACTGATGAGAGAACGCAAAACCTTGAACCTGCTCATTACTGAAGACTCTCAGCAACCAGGGCTGGCATCAAAGACTGCTCCAAATTGACTCCTTAATACATCTGAATCAACACCAGCACATCTCGCTGCCCTACTTTACTTCACATCACCTACCTGAATAGAAGGAGAATTCCCTCTGCGGATCTGCAGATGTCTTGATGGCCACGTGGTACTTGACTTATGTGAAAGTCCCAGTCAGATTTACCCTGACCAGTAGTCTTGTCAGAACTTTATTTATTTTCATATTTTCTTTATATAATGACTGTATTTATGTGTCATAGACATAAACATGTCTATGTTTATAATATCTAGATCAGTGGCTCCTAAACTTCATATCAAGGACCCCTAAACTGATTTTTGCTTTTAGAGGTTTGATTACAGAAAGTGTTTGAAACCCATGACCAACGCAGTCATACATTCTGTCACAGGACCCTGGACCCCACTTTGAGAATCACTGATCTAGATTGTTTCATGTAAATTTCCAAAAAAGTGTCACTTAAACCAGAATAATTGCAAAGTTACAACAAAAACCAACACTTTGCTATTAAAGCTGTGTAGTATTAAGAATACTTTTCAGTGTAAAAGTCTTCAAAGTAGCTTTGTGAGCCAGATTTCCTGCAAACAGGCCCTGTGTTTGCCTTGTGGATCTTTGTGTTTCTTGTTAACACCAAACAGGTTTTATAACAGCAGTTTGTTGATTCTGTTTGCTGTTTGCAGATATGCTTCCACATTAGATATTGCCTTTGCCATTGCATTTATTTTTGGGGGGGGGGGGGCTGCCTTACTTTACATGCTGCAGTTTCTGCTGTCTTGAGAACTGTGTGGTACAGTTTTTGGAATCTGTTCATGCTGGAAAATATGTCGAAGCACCTCAAGGGTAATACCCACATCCCCCTCCCCCTTTTGCCATATTGAGTGAACCCTGCCAAGAGCATGATGCAGAAATCCACTGCTGCTGTGTACTCTGGGAAGTTTGAACACTTCTGATCAACTGAAGAGCTATTTACAGCACGGTTGCTCTGACATGAGCTCTGAAGTAACTGAACATGTCATCAAGAAGACAACATAACATCACACTTGCCAGTTTTCGTTACAAAACATGTGGTTAAACATTTTGCTGTCAAAGCTAGAACAATGAAGCCAATTAACTTGAAAAACAGAAATGAAAGACGACTGCAGCAGATCTCTGTACACCCTTCATTGGTGAGACTCTATTCTTGTTTCTCTCTTTCCTCCTTTTTTTCTTCCTTTTTTTAAAAAGAGTTTGTATGTCCAACTTATTTTAGATTACAGATTCAATCTTCCTGGGCATGAATGATACCGCTCTTGCACTAATCTGTGGAGAGATGTTCTGCAGTTCTCCACAAATGATTTTTCAACTGCTCTTTGCTTGAGGGTTTTTTTTGTTGCTCTACCTTCCACTTTAAAAAACTTCAAAAGAGTTTTATAGGTTTCAAGTCAGGGGACATACTTGGCAAGGTCATATTTTTCACTTTCTTCTTCTTTAGAAACTCCTGTGTGATGTTTGCTGTGTGTTTGGGATCATTGACATGTTGTAAAATTCCTCTCATGCCAAACTCCTTGAGTCTGGCATTCATCTTTTCATTCAGTATGTGGGCATACAATCTTGCATTCACAGTGCCATCATCTCACATACACCTTTTGCACTAATGTAGCCCCATATCAGATCACTCCCACCTCCATCTTTCTCCATGTCGCACTGTGAGGCATTTTTTCATTCAGGATTTGGGCACACAAACTTACATTCACACTGCCATCTATAAATGTCTTCACTCCTACCAGCTCACACCCACGTCCAGGTTTCACAGTCAGCGGTGTGCAGTCAGTATGGTATAGACCTGGTCATGTACACTTGAAACATCCTGGACCCCATCTGATCCAAACAAATTCATTTTGATTTCATCTGGCCAAACGTCCTGCCAATATTCATCAGGCCTCATCAGGAAACATTTAGTGATATTGACCATGGGGTGTACTCAGTTTTGTTGTGTACTGTTACTAGTCACCCAGGATGGTCACACAGACCAAATGTTTGACAGTGTTGTCATAGAACATTCTCGTACCACACACTGTCATGAGACTCAAACTCAATGCAGGGGGCATTTGTGGTGAAATGCTCGGAATTGCTTACACAAGAAACATTGCTCATTTCAAGCAGGACGGACAGTAGAAAATGGTTTTGTGGGTGTTTTGTAAGAGATTATTCAGATACACATGGGGATAGCTGGGCTAAGTGTGATTCAGTGTAGTATTTAAAAAGGATAACATCAAAGAGGGATTTGAGGTGACATTGTATTTGGACTTTTAATCTTTTCAGTACATCATGTGTAACTGGGTGCTGCTATTACTGTAGGTCTGAGCAGCTTTGTGATGATAGCATATATTGGTATACTATTTGAGTGATCACCATGTTTTTCTCATTCTAGTTCAAGTGCATATAGTTTATATTGGGTTACCCTAATCATCCAGAATTTAAAACACATCAGAGGATCAATTAGATCCATACTTATTTGTGATAAGCCTCAAAAGAGTGTGTAGTCTACTCTGTGTATTTTCGTACTTTTGCAGACATGCATTTAAAGCTGTGGTTCTCAAACTTTTTCTGGCATGCCTCTCTTCAGAAGCCAAAAAAGGTTCACCCCACAATTTTCGTCAGTCAATTACAATGAAAGGGGAAGCAATTAATAGAAAGGGATCCATGTTGAATTTTAGGTGCTGGTCACCACCAGTGATACAATCTTCTCATCTACTCCCACGAAGAAAGCAAATACATGCTTTTCCCAGCATGTCAAACTGTTAACTATATCTGTAATCTACATTGAGTATAATACATCTGGTCCATGTCTGGTACACACTACATCAAACTGATGCACTGTTTTAGTTCATTAAAGTTTTTAGGTCCGGGATCCATTAGAAAAAGATGACTATAAGAAACTACAGCAGATTGATGTGCTATGACTGGGTATATGCGTTCCTTGTGCCAGTGCAGTACTCAAGCGCCCATTAGGTTTTCCTGGGCCTGCCAGCAGAGTCTTGAAGCATTTGTTTTGACCTAGCAAATTAAAATGTCTGCTCTTATCAATGCCCTCGGGGCTCGAGGGAAGGAGAGAGATGTCGCTGTCTGTCCTTGTCAGGTTGCCGGTCTGTTTTCCATCACTTGAGTAACCACAAACCTGCTCTCAGACAAAAGAGCACTTCTGCCCTCGATGTGTGTTTGTGTGCAGGTGTGTGTGTGTGTGTCTGTGAATGAGTTAAGGAGCGAAAAAGGACAATGTTTATGATGGAAAATCCCTTTTGTATGCAAGATAGAAGCTTGTCACAAAATTATAATTTATAAATGAAAAACTTCCAATTTTCAGTAACTTATAAAAGACAGGGACAACACATAAAGATGCACTGTAAATGTGTTGGTTCGTCTGCTTCTCTATGTCTCGAGATGATTACATGAGTCTGACCCTGGCTTCAGGATTGTCCCATACTTTTCTGGCATGAGATTTCTCTGGGTAGGGCTGGACAAGAATCTGAAGAGGTGACTTCTGTGTACTACATTAGTTTCGACATATTCTGGTGGACACTGGATTATTTTTAGATTTATTGTGTTTTGCCCACTTGCATGCACTTCTGCTGCCAGCAAACTGGATGCCATTGTGCATGTGACTCCTCCCAACGTTTTGTGTGTGGTTCTGCTGATGTAGTTTATGTTTTGGGGAGCAGCAGGGCTCCTAATGAGGATATATGGCCGTTGATACAGACTGCCACCCGGCTGCCCTTCTGCAGAAACGCATACGATTTCAGTTCTCTGTGTCTTTCTCTCGTTATCCCCCCTTCCCTCGGCCACTCTCCCTCTTTTTCAAATTTCTTTGTCCATTCCTTCCTCTTCTGGGTCTGTGATTCTTTCACCTTGGCTTAGTCTCATTTTTTCTCTCCCTCTCTTACACACACACACACACACACACACACACACACACACACACACACACACACACACAGGTGCGCAGCATGCTCCCTTTGCTAGCATGGTCCTTTGTAATCTGCACATGTGTGTTGAAAATGTGCAATGGGTCGGTCAAAGGTAAATCACACATGCTACATATTAATGGGCCGGCTGCTGCTGTCTTCACAATCACTGCTCTGCTAGGAAAAGCAGCACTCACTTGTTCTTCATCTTTCTTTTCCATTCAGCTTATTCCATTTCTCTTTTTTTTCACATCCTTCATCATGTCATTTCATCTTTTATTTTCACCTACTAGCCATCTGTTCTTCAAGGAGATCTCCCTCGCTACTTCATTCTCATTTTCACTATCAGTCATCTTATTTATTTATTTTTATCTCTCTTGGTCTGGCAGTCCAAACCTCCTCAGCATCGCCCTCAAACTAGCTTCTTGGTTTGGTATTATTGCTCTCCCTCTCATCCTTCCTCTCTTACTCTTGTTCTTTCTTTATGTTTCTCCTAGGATCGATTTAACAAAATGCAGAGCTCTGCTATTACCCTACAGGGACAGCCATTTGACAGATCCAGTTCCTGGCAGCATGAGCCAGCAAACACAATGGGGCATGGATGAAGGTAGATAGTCACTGACAGCTAACAAATAGGCCCATAGGACTCAACAGGATAAGATAGCCAACTTCTACACACAATAAATGCCTGATCTCTCCACTGATAGTGAATGAACCGAAGTGGCAGTGAATGAAACAGATATGAGCCCGATAAGGGCGGCTGATGTTTGCCATTAAATGAAGTCTGGATCTGCATGGAGTATTTCCTGACAGCACAAATGAATGCTAATTAAATTTATATATATATATATATATATATGGACAATCCTTTTTTTTTACCACACTGGTGTTCAACAAAAGATTTGATTCTAAGCCCACCAGAACAAGGCCTCAAGGGATCACTGTTTGGAACATTTTGGCGAAGTACGAGTTAAGAAGATGTGACATGAAACCTGAGCAACAGATGAGAGAGAATTTGGAATATTTATGTAAATCTCACAAGGCCTCCATGTTGCAACACTAAATAGATGCAACATGACTTGAAAGCTTGAAAAACACAAGAAGCAGACAATAGGTGAAAAAATAACTTTTGTTTGCACTTGTGCATACACCACCATGTCGGTAAAGCACAAATATTATTTTATATAAATGTTTTATATAAATTTTTGAAAAAAATAAATCCTTTTAAAAAGTTTGTTGAAACCCAAGAGATTTGGCTAAAAATAACTTTACTATTAAATCTTCAGGCAGAAGAGAAGGGAATGGGGCCTACTGTTATCCAGGAAAGTATTTCATTTGTCTTTTTTATTTCCTAAAGAATATATGGTTTAAACAAATAGCAGAGAAAAAATTGCAATAAACCTTTACTCATCATAGGCCCAGGAAGGTAGCTTTAATTTAGTGGCAATTAGCTACATTTTTGCTGATTAATTTCCTAAATAGTTAATACCATCAGGTGTCAGACTTCAGAGCTGGCTTTCACTCTTTATCCTGTAAAACAGATGGCCTTTAGTGGTGATATAAGAAAACTGTCCCTCCCTCATAGGGAGCTTTAATTTTCACTCATCAGTCATGGTTGAAAGGTACACCAGCAGGTGCTCAGTTAGAAGGGCTCTGGATGGAAGTGGGCAGTTTGGGTGAGATTGCTGACAGACATGGTCTAGTCAATCATTCTCCATCCATTAATGCTGCCAATAGAGCCCTGATCTTGCTCACTGTGTCATCAGCCCCTTTCTAACCCACTCCACCACCTCCACCGTTGCATCAAGACCTAATGCATTGTTTTATCCACTTTCAAATGAAGCAGAGGACAAGTTCAAAGCTGAGAAATGTCAGAATTCTATTCATATAGCAAGTGCAATATATTACATCTTTTTTCACTGGTGATATTGTGCCAGAAAAGAATGAAATATGTCCAAGGGGTTTAGACTAAAATCTGTTGAGAGTTCAGTGATCAGATGAAATGCATTACCTGCTGCATATGCTGTACACTATATCATTGAGGGTTTGAGGCTACTCTGTGGAAAAGAAGGCATTTACTTTCTCCTTCAAAGGGTTAAGTAGGAGAGGCAGGATCCTTGTCAAGGTTTGCACAATACCTGCGGAAGGTTCTTAGAAGGGCAGGAGTGTGGGATTGGCCAATTAGCAACACAGGGCCCATATAAAGACGTGCTAGAGGCTTGCAAATTTAATAGAGCTAACAGACAAGTAGGTGAAGGAGAATGAGCAGGAGAGCATCTGCTTATTAGCCTTGAATGTTTTTTTTTTTTTTTTTTTGGGCATGGTCCAGATGATCTTTACACCTTGTTAGCATCTGAATTCTGTAGTAGCCAGCTCAATCATCACATGAACCAAAGCTTAAAATTTATTCTCTATGATGTGTGCACATACAGCATTGTACCACCAGAATGAAAGGATGTACCAAAGCAGTTTTACCAGCAAAATTGACACATTAGTGGTTTGTATCTTATTTTCAGTATCAAATATGTTGGGAAACAACAGGATTCTTTACCCGAAAAGTAATGATGTAGGCTACTTAAAGTACTACAGTTTTCATACCTCTAATGACAATTATTCACACAGCAGCCCTTCATACCCTTCAATTGTTAATCTACAGTCAGGTGATTATTAGCTTAGCTATGTTTAGCATAAAGACTAACAACAGGGAGAAACTGTTAGATTTGATCGGTCACACATGACTGCACATGACCTTCCATAAAACCACAATTTTTTCATTTTACCACTTTGTCTCTGAAACAGATTTAGCAAACAATAACGTGTTAATTGGCTTGTTGATGGCTAGCTCTACCCCCCTGCATCCAGTCTCAATGCTAAGCTTGCTTGTCATTTACCAGTCAGATATGAGTGATATCAATCGTCATCTAAATCTCAGCAAGGAAGCACATAAATCTCCCTTTCGAAAATGTTGAACTATTCCTTTAACTATGTTTTTTTTTCATTTATCTGATTATAAGTAGCAAAGAGCTTGAAAACATCAGATATTCTTGTGAGCTTGGTTCACTCTGCTCTCCTGCTCTCACTTTGACCTCAGGGCTAAACAACCACAAAGCCAGTGGGAAATCGAATGCTTGCCCGCTTGTTGAGAGAGAGAGAGAGAGAGAGAGAGAGAGAGAGAGAGAGAGAGAGAGAGATGGACTTGGAGATGAAGCCAAGGACCGGAGAGTTATGTATAGTCAGGGAGAGCATCAGTAAGAGAGTGGTGGAGCTAATGGGGAGAGTAAGGGAGGGCCAGTGAGAAATACTGTAAAAGACTGGGAATAAAAGAGAAAAAAAAAACAGCTGTCTGGTTAGAGTAAAGTAGTGTGGGAGGTCTGAATGGACACGGAACCAATAAGAGAAATATAATCCACCTCTGCTGATACACTAATTTTATTTAAACAAGTAAGTTTAAAAATCAAAATAACTTTGAATGTATTTGTTGTGTGTTTTAAAGTTTTATTCTTATTGGACAGTACATATAGAAGATGTGATCAGTCCACATTGTTTTATTCAGTGCTTCATGTCTTTAAATTGGTGTTGCAAATGTGGTGGTCGCCTCACATGTAGGTCTTAAATTGGAGCCAATAAGGTAAGCCTTGAAAAATGTAAAATAGAGAATCCCTGCAGGGACAGTGAATTATTCACAGTTACTCACTTCTACTACCTATGTAGATTTAGAGAGTCTCTATGGTACTGTCTGCATACGTTTAATTATATGCAGACAGAGAATCATGAGGCTGACTAGAGACCTTGATTAATTCTCAGTCAGACCTTGAATACTGTAACAATACGGTTGTGTGCTGGCAGGTGATACAGTCCCTATATGAGCTACAGCAGATGAAGCAGTGGCAAGTATTTAGCTGTGAAAGGTTTTACTAGTTTTCCAGGACAAGTATGTTTGCAGAGCTAATTAACGATGATTTATCTGCTACACTGCATTGTGGGTAGAACCTATTTAAGCACTACAAATACATGCGGCTGAGAGATCAAATTGTAACAGGAATAAATGAGGGACAGGAGTGCACACGAGAGAGAGAGGAAAGGTGGGGATGCAGGCAAACAGACAAAAGGATTGAGGTTTAGAGACATCACACGTAGAACATTTTGAGATCTGAGACAAGACAGCAGGAGTCCTCAAACAGATGGCAGCTCAGGTCTGCTGGGTCATTCAGATCGGTGATCAGTGGAGCACAGTACAGAAGAGTGATTCAGCAGTAAGCCACCTGTGTCTCATGCCAAATAAAGACCAAATTGTACAGCATGAGAGCAGCAAGCTGATGATTACAAACCTAACTGGTACATAAATTACTGATTATTAAAATTTAGCAGTAATACATTGTTTCCTGTGTAAATAAGCCACTATCACATACCCTTTTTATAATGGAAAACAGTCATGTTTGGTTTTAACTGAGTTTATCTGAATTCACCTTAATGCTAATGTGGAACAGCTAACCTAACTTAACCTAAGCTAACATGCTAATCAAACTTATCCCCAATTCTCTCCACAGTTTATTCCTCGCCCGCTGTCATTGTGTACCATGGTCCTTGTCACTGTCAAACACACTTGTTTTCTCAAAAGCAAGAAAAGTTAATGGGAGAGTTTAATGCTAATGTGGATTCATTTTCTCCCGATCAATGGCTTCCTACACATGAACAATGTCACTTTGTCCGCCAACAGGAAACAGGATTCATGATGTGCTGAGCAAATACAAAATCAAGGACTTTTCAGAGTCTCCAATCTCATCTGTTTTGATCATGAAATGCAAGATTTGCCATGGAACCAAGCATATCATTGCACCAAATACTATAAGTATTAAGTATTAGTATTTATTGGTATTCTATTACGTAAGTATTAGTACATGGAAAAATGATTGATCAAATGTCATTAAACGCTTTTGATGGAGTTGGAACTTTGAAAGATCTTCATGAGTAGTTTCTCTAAAAGGTTACATCCACAATAATATGTTTTAGCTTTAATACGCATCACTTTTGCTTCGTTTTTGAGCTCCTAATACGGAGACTTTTGGAAACTGCTGCTGCCCCTGTTTTAGTTTGAAAACTGCAAACACTTGAGTTTGCTTCTTGATTGGGTCTTATCAGTCACAATGTATCCTTCCCTTATTCGTCGCGCACCTATCACATGACAAGACAAACGGCAACAAAAAAAGTGTTCATGTGATACGTGTTTTCAGGCATGTTAGTATGGACGGACACAGAGCTAAAACACTCGTCTGGACAGAGATCGTTTTTGTTTATTATGCCATTTTAAAATGAAAATGTGTTAGTGTGGAAATATCCAAAGGTTACCCACTTGAAATATAAAATCCAGTTAAAATAAAACACACTCTTCTGGTTTTGCTACTAATAGTGCTTCCTGCAATCTGCTGCTAGGAAATTTCTTTGCAATACATTTAGTAGTTAAACTGCCCACTTTAACCACATTACATTACATTCTCCTCACTCATCTCAATGGACAGTATGTGGAAATCTCTTGGGGACTATTGGCTGGTATTGCTGTCTGCCTCAGTGTTTTTTATATTACCAAAACTTTCAAATTTAGAGTTTTTTAGGAGCTTTGATCATATGTGAGTTTTAAGGACTGAAAACAACACATCACAGATGCTTGATTTAGACTGACAGATAATTGTAAATATCAAGTCAAAAACCACTTTTAAAGCATCTAAGATAGGTACAGTCGCTCGCTGACCTTAACCCAGAACCAAGCCACCACAAACACCACTTGTGACATTTCTGCCAGTAGACACACAACACTCTGTCTAACATGGCAAAAGTAAAAACACCTGGGGGGTATTAAATAAATCTAATTGCTGTAGGAGGTAGTGTAATGAACTGTGTATAGAAGAATTGCTGGTTTGTGATTTTAATCAAAGCAGAAACCCTGTGGCTGGGGAGACGAGAGAGCAGCCTTGCAGGACCGGGTATTAGCTCACCCCATACTGACACTTCAAATTGATGTTATCAACATGGTAATAGACCTACTTTTGCCAGCTCCCTTCATGCATTATGGGGGATGACAGCTTACTTAGGGACTACATAAACTAAATCATATTTCCACTAGATTCTCTGTCTGCTCACATTTACCTCAGTATCTACAAGCAGATGGACTGGCCTGTGTGTCTTCTGTGCTGCCCGTTGAATTGGCACCCTGGAAAATATGTGGCATAGTGTCCCTTTGAGCCATACCTGGAGATACATGTAGAACATTTAGGTTTATCTTGGATTAGATGACACTTCATTGGAGATTATTTTGTTGTAGTGGCAACATAACAGGATTTAACAGACACCAAATCAAACGGGGCACAAGCACACAGATATAATAAATTAGAAGAAATGCAGTGAGCCTTAAATTTTATCCAGGGTTAATACTAGTTATATGTTATTGTTCACATTCACTGAATCAATGTTAGTACTTATTACATTGAGTATTGTCAACATTCCCTATATTAATAATTGAATACAGTATGAGTGGAGTTCTACAGTAAAAGCAATGCTAGTTTTATATTGTCAGACCTGTTGATCTAGTTTCCAAGCACAAGAATGGTCCCATTTTTTAAAGATCCAGAATGGAGATCCAATATGAGCTATACATCTTCTATTCATACTCTCTGTTCAAAGAATTATGGTAATAAATGGACTGGAGAATGTGAAACCTTTGTAGCGCATGATACTGTACGTAAGTGGTGTGACGATTGTGAAACCGAGACCGAAACTGTGATACCAGAAGACGGAACAAGTAACACTACAACACATGTAAATCACAAAATTCTTATTCTATTTAACGTAAATATTACACATTATACCTATTTAATTGTCTTCCAACTATTGACTAATGTGACGATTTAGGTCCAGTCATGATCGAGTGATCACACCTGCAGTAAAAGTTTGGCTTGTTTAGTTTAGTTCATAATCTAAGAAGTGAACAGTTCCTGTAATTCACTTGTGCGGCCCATGACATTTAAAAAAAGGACAGAAATGTTGACCTCAGAGTTTTGTTGTCTGTAGTTATGTTTAAGTTAGTGCACCACCCCACTAGCACCCCCAAGTCACTGTACACATGCAGGCAAACATGCACACAACTACAAGCATACAAATATGGTTAACATCATGAATGGGCCTGTTCCAAGGAAATGGTTGTCAAGTGGCTGCCTGGAAGCCACCCACATGTTATAGCTTTGACAGTATGCACACCTGTGTAAAGCTGAAGAGGACAAATATAGAAGATCTGAGTTTTGCAAACCTATCTATCCCAGAGTGGTAAAATGCCATAAGTGAGAGTGTATACAGGCTTTTACCTATAGAAGATGCATCAGTGTCAGCCCCTACCAGGGGCCACAGCTCTCTTTCATGCCTGAGGGACTTCTCTTCCACATTTTGTTTTTTCTCTGCTCACTACTCATCTCCCAAAAGAGAATATTAATAAAAACTAGAGTACAGAACTAAGAACAAAGAGAAGTGCTGAGGATGAGGAAATTGGATCTTAATTCATGAAATGATTCGTAGTTTTCTGTTTAGGATTTGAGACAATAAGAACTCGTGCTATCAAACACTTTCCTTAGCTATATCTGCAGGTAACAATTACTGATTTTAAGTAGTTTTGCTGCCTGCCAGTTTTATCATGGCATCAGTGAAATGACAAGAAAACTGACATTTCATTGACATTTATTGTGCCTTTTGGCAAATATATAAGTTGCTAGATCCATCTATACTTCAGTTAGCATGCTTATCTTCTTTTGAAGTTTTTGTAGATTAGCTTCAGGACACAGTCCCTACCAATAAGAATAGAACCCTAATAGGACAGGTTAAAGCTAGAGTATATAACTTTTTTGTAATATTTTTTAATTTAAATATGCTACACAATATATCTTAATGTGGAGAGGTGCTGTCAAAGGCTTCTGTGTCCCAGACTCATCAGTGTGGCAGCACTGATGAGATATTTCCGTTTTAAGATTTTGAGTGAATCTCACCTCCTAACCAAGAGAGGGCCAAAGTCAGGGGTGGGACCTCACAGCTATCAGTCAAGATGTGAACGTGCTTCTGGTCTGCTGCTTCTCTCACACCGAGTCTTCAAGCTAGTATTAGTTGTTGGAGTACATCACTATGGCTGACTCACAAACTATCAAGCTCCAGATTCCTATATTAGTTGTGACAGCGGTTATGACAAGGATGTAGGCGAAGGGCTGGACGGAGTAAAACAGAGCAGGAGAGGGACTGGTGGGAGGAGTGCAGTCTCATGCTAGCACTAGCTTTATTTCCATTACTGTCATACAGTAGCTTTAAATGCCTTTCAGAGTGATATGTTGCACTATGAATGATGATCCTGGCTGTATGAGTGCATGATAAACTGGATAGAGTGAAAGAGGTGTTAAGACACTAGTGTACTCTAATTGTTTATTATGCTTGGAAGCTGTTGTGAAGGCGCTAACATACTGTGTGTTACTTATCTTTTCATGCAAATAAAATTATATATCATGCAAGTTCTTGGATATCATTAAACACTCACATACACAAAGACATTAAGAGAAGCATGTTTTGGCACACATCTCCTGCGGTAGATAGTTAATGAACTCAGGAATGTGTACTGTTGGCAGCCTGATGCACAGTGTGTCACCTTGGCATTTATCTACAGATGCTCATTACGGACTTTAAAATCGTGCTGCTTGTTGGGTGTTTTTGTTTTTTTTTGTTTTTTGGGGAAGGAGTGTGGCGCCTTAATGGACTTGATAATGGGGATCTGTCTTGTGACAGCCATTACCGCCTGAGTTTAATGTGCACTCTCAAGGTAGTATGTTGACATTTTCAGCTTGGCACATCCAAAGGCTTGGCTCGTCACGCACGCTGCTCCTATGTGTCCAGCCTTCCAAGGATAATGAGCTAATTTGTTTTTCAACAGGACAGTGCTAACATTAACAAGAGAGCAGATCGCTTGGGAGAGGCAGTTCTTCTTCAAAAGAAAGAACTATCACCTTTTATGTGAAGAATTGTTCCAAATGATACATTTTCAATCTTGGTTCTTGAAAGCTGAGACTGATTATTTAGTAGGTCAAGGTGGTATGTGCAAAATGAGTGTAAAAGCATAGCAGCCTTTTATCCCCAAAAACCTAACATGTTTGTTTCACAATGAGAAGCAAAACTTTATCTGTTAACATTTCATGTTACAGAATATACATGTGCTTTACTTAATGAACATTTTCATGTTTAAAATAGTATCTAGTGATTGACAAGTTAAAGACAGGCAGTCCTAATTACACAGTATGCACTGTCAATAGCAAATGGGTGATAGATAAGCTGCTGGCTGTTCATCTCATTTAAAAAAAAAAAAAAGCAAAGCCAGAACACAAAAATTTAAGATAAAAAAAGCTTGTTGGATTCTGGTGTTCTGAATCAAAAACATTACGGACAACAGGAAGTGGGTATAGATTGCCATTCTTTCAAGAGTAAAGGAGAGGAAAAAAAACATTGCATCATTTGCATTAATAAACATGCCATTGCACAATTTACTTAAATCATTCCAAAAGGCTTCTATAAGCTGCCCCCCGCTAAGAGAAAAACACTACCTAGAACAGAGAGCAGGCTAAATAAACAGTCATCCATCCACCTCACTGATGTTTGTTTACTTTTGCCCACACCATTACCTCATCTAAAGACCTTACTGGTGGTAATTGGAATTTCATTGATGTGTACCTCTTTTAAAACATGGTGACTGCGAGTAGAGTTTACAGCACTTGCTAAGAAAAAATAAAAATGATAAAAATCAATTGAGCAGATTCATATTGTAGAGACAGTATTTATTTAAATCTAATGATACATTTTGCAGATGAGAGATATATCTGCCTACCTTGTTTTATACAAAGTATTATTTTTGAGAAATGAAAGAGGGTTCTTTTTACTATTGGGTTTGATCAGATTGTGTCAGGCCAATACAGTAATATAGCAAACTGCTCAGATGATGCTGATGTCCCAGGATATGTTAACTGTTTAACTGATAGTATTAATCGGTCAAAATTCTTATTGTAGGTTAACGGTTAAGCGGTTAATTATGAACAACCCTTATTAGAGAGAGGTAAAACTATTTCAGTGGATAAAACTCTTACGGATGACATGATGGCAAACATTTCCATGTCACCAATACATCAGACAGAAACAGAACAACATTCAATATAGGCATGCCATTACAGTCCTCACTACATATTGACACAAATCCATTATTCACTCACTCTTCTGAATTTATGGGATCTTTAATTTGCTACATGCCAACCTACTCACCAGATAAATCACTGATATTATGCAGTATATAGTGTTTTACATTTGTTGGGTCATTGAAAACCAGAGCAAGTCAATTGCATGTGCTGGCAAACTAAAATCATAAGGTTAGAATAGTCTGGCTCTCAAAGGGAATGGTAGTGGGGCTGAAACAATTCCTTTAAGAATGCAAGTAAATTGAATATTAAAAAGTCCTTGTTTCTCATTCTGTCTCCAACCTTTGTGAGACTGAAATAACAGAGTACATCTACATGTCACATGTGGATGCTTTATCTGAAGCACCTGTCATTTTATGCAGTTTTACCATTGGGTGGCCTACAATGAGCTTCCTCACACTCCATTGCCAGAGCCAGAGGCTACATTACATAGGTCCTGTGTCTTGACATTGCACTGATGTATTATCCAACTCAGCAGAATGAATCAGCAACATAATAAGCTTAACCCATCAAGCTGATTTAACACTGAAGAAGAAGGCAGTTTGTTATTATAAGTCAGGTCTCAGTTAATGGTAGTGGTGGATCTAGATGAATTACTCTGCGAAGTAGGTGAACACCTATCTGCTATCAGGCTTGCATATGAACACATGTCCGGCTTTGGTTCAAGCTGTGGGAACAGGTGGCTGTGATCCTGTGTGCCAACATGAGCCTCAGTGGAGCTGGTTAATGTCTGCAGTATTGTGGCCAACATACTGTAGAGGCTACTGTCTGATTTCCAGCAATGCAGTAGATCACCAACGCTAGCCTCCTGTAAGCTATTCTCTAAGCAGCTGAGACTGTTCCTCTACAATGAAGTGACTAAAGCTTAGATTTAAACTGAACTGGATGTGTCATCCAACATGTTAAAAGGACATAAATGATACAAAGACTCTTGTGTACTCGTCACATGTGGGATTATTTGCTAAGAGAAATTTACAATGTGCTGGGGGAAGCCCAGTCATTTCAGATAGTCTTTTCCTCTTCTCTCAACACAGTTCCTGCAGAAAATGTTGTTAAAATATCTAACTTTTCTCCTGCTAAATGTAGACAAAACTAATTTTAACTAGGGCCTTTGTTTTGCTATGGTAACAATGCACACTGCTGCCAAAATATAATCACAAACAGTTGTGTGACTGTTTCTGCTGACCAGTACTTTGTCACATGACACTTTTTGGCTGGATTGGCCACAGACCAGCCCTACATCCGCGAGTGAGTGATGAAGTTACACCATTGGTCGGCCAAGTGTCGGACTTTTCACTTTGGCTTTTCTTACTCTTTGAAAATGATTTGGCACAAACAGTTTATATTAGATCCACTGTTTTCACCCACCACATACAGGGTCCAGCCCTATACTAGATTCACTTAAGTACAAGCTAGTTATAGCCCTCTGCAGTGTAGAACCTTCTATCCACTTTGAACCAACAACCAGCTGTGGTCCCACTCTGCCAGCGTTAGCCTCCTCTTGACATCCCAAGACCAATGAGTCATGTCCTCCTGAAGATGTGCAAATGCACTTCCCAGTGTAGCAGCGACTAATGGTGTACAACTGGTACCGAAACATTAGCTTCTGCAGACAGTGAGTCAACCTATAAAGTGAACTCAGGGTTGCCACAAGAATTTAAAAACTTGTATCTGTGAGATGTCAGGGGAAGACTATAAATCACTCAGGCATTTAGAGGTTATACTCCTGAGCCCTCAACTACCTCTTTACTCTGTTATCACATATACCACATGTTAGTCCTGTCAGGGAAATTAAAGAATAAGGGGCTTGGCAGGATTGTTGGGAATTCAGACTGACTATACATTACATTTTCCATTTGGCTCTGATTCTCATAGAAAAGGCATAAGCTTGTGCTCTGACAACTTTTTGTGCAACTGTTGGCTTTGTTTTGTTTTTTTTTTTCTTTTTTCATCATTAGTCCTCTGAAGAGCTGCCAGAATATCTGACCACTGTTGTTTCAATTGTGGGTTTTTAAAAATTCTGGTTGTGGACAGAACAAGAACCTATAAAAGATTATTAAAACAATTTTATATAATCCTCCAACATTGTATGCTCATATTCTACAACAGTAGCACAAAGAATGATAGCATCCTTGACTGAATTTATGGTAATTCATTATTTATCTTGCATGTTTGAGGTATTGCTCGAGATGCAGATGACAAGGGCAGAAAGACAAGGGCAGGTTGATAAGGAACATACAGGGTGAGATGAAGAGGACAAGTGAGTGGCAAACACAGAGGGATAAGATGACAAAGAAAAGACGGAGTGAGATATGTAGACAGGGAGAAAAAGAAAGAGATCGGAAGACTACAGACAAAGCGAGACGAAGAAAGAGATGATATCAGAGCAAATGACACATTACCAAGAGAGAGCGTGAGATGTTTCCTAATTCCAGCAGACAAGCAAACACCCAGCCTGCCCCTGTCCCAGTGGTGAATGCGTCATGATTATCCTCTGACAATGCTAGCCAATCTTTCTCAATAACACCATCCAAATCAATCATCACAAAACCCAAACACGTGTTTGCCATATAAAAACTAGGCATCATACTTACCTGTTTCAACAATCAGCACAGCGCTGCCAATGGCCAATTGTCCCAACAGGCACTGCTGCATGTAAGTTGTGAGAGAGCTAATCAGCTTTATAAAAGCAAAAAAAAACAAACACACACATCATTGCATATGCAAAGGACTATGTTATGCACATTAGACTGACCATATTATCCCTGGAAGGAACAGTGGTTGTGCTAAGTTGATGAGAGAACAAGTGACAGAGTCAAATACACTCTGGAAAAGGAAGGGGAGGGGGGGTGAAGAGATAAGAAAGAAACACAGAGTGGTGGAGACTGATTTCAATATAAGTGCAATTCCAGAGTGATATTTGCCTTCTTGTTTGAACAGAAGCATAAAGATGATGTTAGAAGTCAAACCACATTTTTTTTTTTGTTTAATAGGCCGTGACTCCCCACCCATGACTGCTCTGTGAAGCACACCAAAAGCTCAGCGCTTCAGGGTAAAAAGGGTTAAGTCACTACCAGTTATTCAACAGTTGAGCCTGATGCCACAAGACATGGCAGCTAGTTGTATCACATGTTGGTGTTGTTGTTTATATCATTGTCTGGTGGCATCAGTCTCAGTGTCAGAATAGCAGTCAGTGACTCAGCACTTTCTGAGAACCATGCATCGGGTGTGTCTCCCCAGTGTAACTATTATGTTTTTGTTCTGTTTCTTTACTTTGTTTACTGAATATATAAGGAGTAGACTATTTTTCATTAGGTCATGCTCTTCTTCCAGGCTTCAGAGATTTAGACTGCAGGCCTTTTTCTGTCACGTCCCTCGGGTACCAGCAGTCAAAAAATATCCCCTAGCATTAATTTCACAGGGCACAGCAGCTATCTTCTTTTGTCAGCTCCGATGTCAGAAATAATAAGAACCAGCTCTCAAAAGTATATTTAACATAGAGACCCAGGCGAGGAGACATGAAAGCACGACAGAACAAACTGAGTCTCATTGTCAATCCACAAACCATTTGGATGTCCAATATACTCTGTGTTTTTTGATTGATTGCAGCTTCTGCAGCAAAGGACACAAAACAAAAGCCGTGACACAAAGTCTCCGACAAAAAGTGACAGAAAAACACAAGACACTGTTTGCTTTTGCAAGCTACAAAGCCTTAACTGTATGTCTGTAATATGCAACTGGTTATTAGATTTCCCATAAAGCAGCAGCCAGTTCCTCTGTGAGCTTTTAAGGCCAGTCTGCCCATAGTGCAGGTCAGATAACATTATAAATGTCTGTAATTGGTTTTTCTATACACACAGAGTGAGAATTTGTTATTACAGTACATTATGCGTGAAAAATGGTAAAAAGGCCCTGTAAGGCTGCTTTAAATGCACCAATTGGGATGTTCTTCTCTTGCCAAATGGTGATGGCACAGATGGACTGACAGACTGTTCGACAGGGTCTATCAGCTACTGTGTGGACACCTCTGTTCTGGTCAAAACTGTCCACCTTTTTCCCCAACAACAAGCCCTGGGTTACCAAGGACATCAAAGCATTCCTGAGTGAGAAGAAGAGGGCATTCAGGTCAGTGGACAGGGAGGCAGGAAAGAGGGTCCAGAAAAAGAAAACTAGAAGGAAGCTGGAGCAGAGGCTGCGGCAGAATGACACCAGGGAGGTCTGGAGAGGCATGAGGACTGTCTCTGGTTACAAGCCCAGCAGTCACACAGTAGATGGGATTATCGACAGCCATTGAGCTGAATCGTCTCTCTTATAGATTTGACATACAGCCTCAAATTGACTACTTCGATCAACAACCACCCAGCACCAACAACAACACCTCCAACCCACTGACCATCTCTGCTGAGCAGCTGAAGAGGGCGCTGGTGCTGATCCTAACAGTGTCAGCCCAAGAGTGCTCAAGACCTGCGCCCTCTAGCTGTGTCATACTCTATTACTTCTTTAACCTGAACCTACGTCTGGAGAAAGTTGTCAGTTTTATGGAAGACATCCTGCCTGGTTCCTGTATCAAGGAAGGCGCGTCTCAGAACCGCCAATAGCATTAACCTCCCAAATCGTAAAGGTTTTTTAGAAAGACTGGTGCTGGATTTCCTCCGGCCACTGGTCCAGCCTTCATTGGATCCCCTCCCGGTCATCTACCAACTGGTTGTTGGAGTGGACGATACCATCTAGCTAGAATAATGTTCTTTGATTTCTCCAGTGTCTTTAACACCATTCAGCTTTCCCTACTGGGGAGGAAGATGAGCAACTGTAACAAAGCAATTTCTCTGCAATCAGTGAAGTTTATCTGATTCTAAAACTGGTGTGAAGGTGAATACTCCTGATGAAGTTAAGATAATGTGCCTGATAAGAAAAACATGATATAGTGTACCATGGCTTAAAACACCTACAAAGACACAAACTGTGCCTTATATTTATGCTGCAACACTGTCACCATCGCAATGAATTATTCTCAGCCATCTCAGGAATTCATAAAGTGTCAGCAATAGGTGGCTTTGCAGTGAGCGTCAAGAGGCATTGACCTTTGAGTTCTTGGTCTTGGAGAAAAGTCGATTTGATTTTTGCGATCCGAAAATAAAAATGTTGACATATTATTTCAGTTGCACTATCATGATTATTTAAAATAGATCATGTTAGATCATTCAATCTTGTGTGAGTAACATTAATCTTTATAATTAACTTTAATAAATTTTTATCAATTCAGAATAATCACTCCTTTTTTTTAATGCCAACACATAATCCATCCCGTTCTCGTGAATTTCTTCAAAAATGCGTCTTGACAGACATGGATGTAAACTGCAACTTGACTGGTTGGCGAAAAGCCGATAATTCTAGTAATTCTGTCTTTCATCTGTCAGAACTTTTTTTTCTACCACATACGGCAGTATACACAACAACAATATACTCTCTAATACCATTTCTCTCTATTACGAAGTATTTCTACTGGATTTCTTCCTTTTATTAACCAGATGATGGTTAAGAGTTGACAGAAGGTGACGGAAGAGAAATACCATGTTACAAATGTCCACAGCTGGACTTGAACCAGGAACGTTGCTATTAAATGGTCAGCATCTTAACTCCTAGGCCACTAGGACCCCTCTGTAATGTCATTTCAATACAAGAAACCTGCAATGAATACAACCTTTTGTGAAAATGTTAAATTTTTGTTGAGACTGTGTAAGAGAGTTACCAGTCAGGTTAATTTCAGAGACTGTAGCTTGTGGTGGTGTTGTATTGAATTGCATGATATTGTGAGCTGTTCCTGACTATGCCTGAGGACAAAACTGAAATTGAACATTCAGGCTTGACAAAGGTAATATTTACTGCAGGCTAGTGCATTGGGTCATGCTGCACTGTACAGGTCCTGTTGTTATTGTATCCACTCCCTTTGTAGAAACGGTATCTACTGTACTGTGTTTATTTCTACCCGTCACTTGTGTGGAAGGTAGCCTATAATTTACAGCGGTGAAATACTCCATCACAGTACAGGTGACATACGCAGTCTTAGCATCAATAGTATTGACGGGTATATATACCCTTATCTTGGTCTGACAGCAGGAGTGCAGGCAAAGGGAAAGGGCTATGGATGTTTATCTTCGCAAAAAATGAGAGCAAGACGAGATTGAGTGCGTGAATGAGAGAGATGAAGAGATGATCATTTTTACTGGAGGTACAATGTTGCTGCACACTTCAATGTTAAACTAAGCTGCAGTCCAGCTGCCATATAATACTGATCTCTCCCATTTCTACCCTCTGTGTGGTGAAGAGCTATAATACTGTGGGAAGCTGCCAAAAGCAGAGTGTAAGGACCTATTCATAATGAGGAAATGACACAACATCCAGTCTCCTCTTAGCTGAGCGTGATATGGATCATTTAAAGCTCTTATGAATGTTCCACCAGCTAAAACATAAAAAAACTGCACTATGTGCCATTTTTTCCCTGCTGAATACTTAAAAGCCATCAATGACTAATTTAGAAGGAGCCTATCTCGATCTCAGAACTACATGTTGTAACCTGGGAGGTCATGATACCAGAAATTTGGTGGTCAGTACCAATGCCAATGAAATTCCATGATTCTTGATGGAAATTCGATACTGCAGCAAAAAACTGAAAATGGAGGCTGCTGTGCTAACACGTGTGACACACACACACACACACACACACACACACACACACACACACACACACACACACACACACACACTGACTGAACTGTTATGATGGTAGCCTGCTAATGTTGTGAGCACCCAGCTCATGTTATGGGCTGCTACTATGTTAGCCTAAACAAGATATAATCCTTTGTGAGCGTTATGTGGGGAGTGTTGGTACAGACAATAATAGTAACATTTCAGAACATGTCGTTAATAGAAAGTAAACAGCTGAAACTCACTCACCTTGAATTCTGAATTTGTTAAGGTGCTGAGAGAAGTGGAGGTCTTTCCTCCTTTCATTTGAAGTGACTCCGCCATTCCACGCATTTTTGTTACTGTTTACTGTGCCTGCCTTCTTCCTCTCTTTGTGTTAGACTAAGATGCTTGTAGGATTATTATACTGCCCAGTCCTGGACAAATCACATCTCCAGTATCTATTCTACTGCAGGAAAAACAAGTACAGAATTTTGTCATCGACTTGGTACCAAAATATGAGTTCTTTATCTCATAATTTCATATTTAGATTTTGAATAAGCATTTGCTCATCCTGAAAATAACAAGGACAATACAGTCAAAGTAAAACATTCCGTTTTTGTTTGCTTTTGAAACTGCACCTGATTAACACAAAACACACATTTCATTCTGCATCACATATCACAAGCTGTCTGAATTAGATCAGTTACACCATTGTCACTGCAAGGTAGAGTGGCGTTGACAACATTGTAGAATTTATCCCAGTGGTGACTCTCCTCTTTGAATCCCAGGATTGTGCTCTGAGTCAGAGTAAACTAAATGAGACTGTCTCATTTAGACTGTGAAATCACTGAGACAGCCCCAATTTATGCAGTTTTCACTACAGCAGTGGTGTGGTGGTTCATCTCATGCCTTCATATTACATTGGTAAAATGAGGGCGAGACACTGATGACATCCTGTTTTCATGGGAAAACAGATTGTGTGGCAAGAAGTTGTAATGTCTTCTTAATGATTATTTCCCCTGCACCGCACACGCATAACTGAACTGGTCTGATGAGGCGAGGACATGTGCGGAAAAATACAGTGTCCTTTTTTGTTGATCAGACCTGATCTGTATGGCAGATGTCATTTCATACAGTTTCAATTATGAGTGTGGGGACATGAAAAATACTGCTTCCACTCTCCCAGCCCCTTTTCTGATTTGGTCACTGAGATTGCTGACAGATTAAATTGCATGATCTCAGTGTGATTGCATTTGTATAAGGGTTTTAAAAGTACAGTGTTGATTAGACATGTTTGAAAATGAATTCACCACTACTGAGTTCAGCATCCATCAATCAACCATACCATTACTGAGAAGAAAATGTCTGTTTCTCCACAACGGGTTTGATAGATTAGCAAATCTCTCTTTCCAAAGAAAACAGCTGTTGTGTGCATCTCCTTGTTGTTGCTCCTTTCAATTACAGTAGACTTGTTGGCTCATTTTAAAATCCTTCCATCCATCCACTTCCATTCATAGACACAGCCTATACTTTTACTGAAATTAGTCCACATACATAGAATTTAATATAATAAATCAGTGGCTTCGTATGCATGATGCTGGAAGAGGAAGCTATTCCTTCAAGGTGTATGTATAAGACTGCTGTTCCATGCTGACATTAGATGTCAGATAGCTAGCAGGACATGAGTGATGGCTACTGTCCACTTCAGGGGGAACATTTAAGAGTCATTATTCCACCATTATCATCCTTGCCAATGACTGTGGAGCACTCCTCCCTCCTGTCAGTGGGCTGTCTGCTGTATAATGGGCACGGGGTGTCCATTAGGAAGCCAAAATGGCTGCAGTCGCACTTTAGCCACAGTCTACTAAAAGTGGCTGAGGGACAGGGAGTAGGGGGCTACGTACTAGTAAACAAGTAAAAGGTAAAATAAATAAATGATGAATGTGGTACTGTTGTAATTTTGGATCCACTAACACAAAAAAGGCTTACAGTTATTTAGTTATTTATTTCACAATCATTTGATCTTGATATATTTTAGGGCTGCAACTCATGGTTTTATTAATTATTGATTAATCCCTGATTATTTTAGATCAGATTCTTTAGATTTTATTTTAGATCACTCAGGGAGAGAAGAGAGATTCCATTTAAAATCATATAAAAGAAGAAAAGCAGAAAATCTTCAGTTTTTAGAAGTTTAAACAAGAGAATGTTTGCCATTTTTATTTTATGATTTATCAATTATCAAACTTGTTGCTGATAAATTTTTGTTGATAGACTAATTCAATAATTGACTAATTGTTTCAGCTCTAATATATGTGTGTTTTTAGTAATACATGCAGCCTTGTTAAAATTGATTCATGCAGCAATCCCTGCCTATCTGTGCAGCCCTGTAAAGTTTATAGTGAGTGGGTTGTCTATGAGAAAACTTGTTAACAGGGAACTAGCTCTTAGGAACAGACTGCTCTGTTTTCAGTGCATAGTGCACAGTTTACTGGTGCCATCTGACACATTTTAGACATTTTATCAGTGTTAAAACATGCTCTAGATTTGTATTACTGTCAATCACGTGGCCTCCTACTGAGCAGAGCATTAGTATGTTGAGCAGTACCACAGAATATTTGCCAAGTGCCCTACTCCACATATTGGCCCCCCACATACAAACAGCAACACTCTTCCTTCTCTGCAGAAGCACATTGTCTTTCTTGAACTCTCCTGAGCATTCATGCAAAAAGCTACAAATAATCCCTCTACTTCTCTTGCACTCTTTTCCTCATCGCTTCTTGTTCTGCACTCTTTTTCTTGTTCTACTTCAATTAGAGCAACTACAGTGCATCTCCCTCTGCCTCCACTGTCTGACGTTCCTACTTTCCCGGCTCATCCTCAGTATGTTATTTAGTTGCCTCTGTACTCATGATTTACAGTGCCTTAATGTAGTCCTGTGCATGCAGTCAGCAGATGAAATCGCCATTTGTCACATTAATAGTCCTCCCCCTCTGCCACACATTCACACACACACACACACACACACATATACAAGCCTTTTCCAGTATGGCTCCATTCACAGAACACCCCCCCCCCCCCCCCGTCTCATCACCTTCCTTTTTTCCCCTTTCTCATCCCTCCTCCTCAGACCTCTCTCTTCATCCCTAATGCCTTCTCTCCACAGCCACCCTCCGTTTTCTTCACCTCCCCCTTCACACCTCGTCTAGTATCTTGTTGGATTTAACTCCATGGTGTCTTACCTGTATATGTTCCTTGTTCTTCTTATGATGCTCAATATCAAGGGTTTTTGTATGATGTAATATGGACTGAGACTGGGGTGCTGTTGCTTTGTGCTAAATTCTGCATTGACACTGAAGTCGATTATATAATTAGGTATTATGAAATGCAGCAACATGTAATGCAGCAGAACATTTAATTGCTGTTTTGTAGAATATGCTCAGCTGTTTGGGCTGAAATTGTAAGAGCCCCACTGTGTGAGAAACAGTGACTTGAATTTTAAAGGCCTGTCTCATGTCACATGCAAAATTAGTCTGTAAACTGTATCCCTGTAGTAGATGATTATGCAGCTCATTGCAGAGATAAAGTTTAAAATTAAATGTGAAAATTCTTGATTCAAACAGTTGCATTTGGATTTACATCACTTTCTCATTCATGCTAATTGACTATTTGTGTCTCTTGCATCTTGTTACCTAAGAAAGGATGAAAACATGTTAGGTTGAATAATATGGGCAACAAATTATGAATATGTATATGTATTTGTGCTCTAAGAAACTGGGGGGGTAGGAGCTGTGCTTTCAACTCACAAAGAAATATTGGTTTAAATATATATATAGATATCTTGTATCCTGATTCAATGCACAGTTGCTTTCAGTCTGTGTTAAACCACAGTGTGAAATTAGGATCACTATCTGTGTTCTGCAGATGAATGTTTCAAAACCACCTCTTATATTTGTCTAAGTAAAAAAGAGCGTATGAACTGCATTTTACCTTTACACTACACATAACAATGAAATTATGTTGTAAACAAAATTTGCTTAAAATGTGTTGTATAGTACTTCCTCACAGTGATAAACTCAGCTATCTTTAGTATGCACTGAACATATTGCCATTGTGGTTGAATGAGTCATCGTTCTATGTTATTGATCACCTGTAAAATAATCTGAACGGAAAAATAACAAATGCCTAATAGTACAGATCACTGCAACCTCAAGTCTACCTACCATTATTAAATATTTACTAGCACTTAGACAGAACAGCTTTTCGCGTCAATGTCTGGTCTATTAATAATGTCAAAGATGGCATTTTCATCTTTAAAAGATATTTGGCATTTTTCCCCGGTAGACATGCTGACCTACCTTAAGAGGATCTCAAACAGATTTTGCCCAAATTACATGTCTAAATAAAAATGTAGGGACGTTAAGACCCAACGCAGACACCACAAGCAGTGTCTGCAGTCCTAATCTGTACTGGTTTACAGATACCCACCGTGTGTACATGAAAGAGAGAAAGACTGAGGGGTCTGTGGGACTGTATTTGGTTTAGACTCATGGGAGGCGTCATTTTGCATCTAACCTTCTGTATCCAGCTAGGATATTCTCGATTTTTATTTGTCACAGATTCCTCCCACTCAGTCGCCACCTCTGGTCCGTGCTTTTTAAAGTACCACACTGACTCCTGCAGCTCTCTGATTCATCTGCTGTTTTCATGTGATTGTTACCTTTTAACAAGCATTTCTGCTTTAATCAGCTGTCTGGTTTTTGTCTGAGGACAAGGATTAGAGAATGCCCCCCCACTGAATCTCTCATCTACACATTATAATACAACTTCAGTACCAACCCTCTACTTTCTGTGATCTGCTCTCTACTGCAGAGGCTCAGGCGTAATCCTAAGTAGGATACACAAAGAGCCATCTTGAATTCTTAAGCCCAGTTGAACACACTTTCTTGAATAATGTGCAGCACTCTTAAAACCTGAAAAATGATTTTTGAAATGACAATCTTGTTGGAATTGATTATAGTTTGATTTGATATTCGAAGCATATCTAACCGTGTTTTATCTCGTTCCTTCTCCTTTTCACTTTTCCCAACCCAATTTTTCTCCATGTACCTGCCTTTTCCTATTTCTCTCTTGCTTTTCTATCACTTTATATACTTCTGTGTCATTCATCCTTATTTCCCTCTTCAAATTCTTGTAACCACCCCTCATCCTTCTCTCTGTTTCTTCTTTCCTCTCTCCAGCATGCGAATTGATGAACCAGGGGATCCTCGCTCTGGTTACATCAACAGGCTGTGCGGCCGCAAGTGCCCTGCAGTCCCTGACAGACGCCATGCACATCCCCCATCTCTTCATCCAGAGAAACGGGGATGGTTCACCCCGCACCGCCTGCCAGCTCAACCCCAGCCCAGACGGAGAGAGCTACACATTGGCTGCCCGTCCACCTGTTCGAATCAACGACGTCCTGCTCACCCTCGTCTCTGAACTGCACTGGCAGAAGTTCATCATCTTTTATGAGAGCGACTATGGTGAGTTAGTGAATATGCGAGCAGTTGATGGCTAAATATGTCCTATAAACATGACATTTGTATGTAAGATGATCTCTTTCATTCAAATGTAAATGTGCCAAAACCATCTCTAGTGTCAGTGGGAGATCAGTCCGCCGCTGAAGTTAAGCCGTATTAGCACTAAGAAATCATATGCTGAAAAGAATACACAGAGTTGGAACTAAGATGAAAGAACGTCACCACTCCCACACAGACACACACACATACTGTATATGCACACTGCTAAAAAATAAATCAAAGTTCAGTAGAAATTGTAAGGAAAAACAAGATCTTTTCAGTGCATTCACCATTAGTAGCATCCCCATGAAGAGACAAGTCTGAGCCTAATTGGCTCATTTGTGGCACTAGAGAATGAGAGTGTGTCCCAACAGTACTTTATTTATTCTCAGATGTTCTCCATTTCTGTTTCATTATTCTCGCCATGACGCCCCTCTGGATTAGACCTTTCTTGACCCACATTTGGCAAAGGCAAGGGACTGTGGATCGGGGAGTGACTGGCAAGGTAGTACAAGGGCAGAAAGATGAGGGGAGTATATTGCTGCATTGGCATTCCTCAGATGATACTTTGCCACTGCTGGCTTATCTTTTTACTACTTGCAAAAGTGCAATCTAGAAGGTAGTGTAAATCTGTTTTATTTTTTTCAGTACAGTGGAAGCTGCAGTCTATAGAGTATAGTAAAGTCAGCCCTCAAGGGAATACAGCCACCCACAATCCCTATACAAGCTTCCACCCCACAGTTTGGACTCCGCAGCCAGTCACAGTGCTCCATGTGAATGTATGTGACATGTTGTTTCACATTTGCACAGATCTGTTCTTGGATTTGCTTCTGACACTGGCACTCTTTGTAGAAAGAGCTCTCTGAGCTTTGACTTAGATTAAAATCCCACCATGGAGGAGCATCTGTCTAAACTGTCTGTCTGTCTGACTGACTAGGGTACACGTTAAATCCAGAGGCTCAGGAGTAGTGACGTCTTGTCACATGACCAACCAGCTCGTACATCATAATTGCATGTGCCGTACAGGCACTTCCGCATCACACTCGTTGAATCGTAGCAGAGCTGGTGACTCCAACTACAAACATCCATTGGTAGAAAGTAACAAAGGATATTTACTCAAGTCCTGTATTTAAAGTGATAGTAGTGATAGTATATTTGAAGTGGGGTTGTGTGAGGGACTTATCTATAGTCGGTGTAACACCTGCAGTGGATTTGGATTTGGAGGCAGCCAGGTGTACCAAATCTCAGCGATGTGCTGCTGTGGATGGGGCTGGCTACAAAAATGTGTTTTAGCCACTTAAAAAAAAGCCCACCAAAAAAACAAATATCCGTTGAAGTGTACGCTATATCTTTAATATTCGTTAAACAGCCCTTTCCTTTGGCACTGCATTTTCTCAACCGTTGAGTCATCATATTCCTACACACAAGCACACCTACAGCACGCACTGTTACGCTGCTGTCGGCCTGTCTTATTGCCTTTTCTCACTAGGTGTTTGTCTGACTAGCTGTCTTCCCATCAATCTACCTTTCCTTTCAACTAGCTACCTATCACACTGTCCTTCTTGTTATCTGTCCATCCATCTGCATTTTAAGAATTTTTGAAACTGTTTGTCTATGGTGCAATACAGTTCCATTCACTGAATCATATCCTGTCAGGGACTGTTAATGTATAATGTCTCATGCCAGCACAGTGCAGTTTAGCCTTCAGTTGCGAGTCCTGTGAGAAGTAACCTATGTCTAATGAATGAAGGCTCAGTTTAACAAGGAGGTGTTGGTGAGAAATAAAGGATGGGAATACTAGTTCTGAAAAACTAGCCTTTTTTTTTGAGTCTGCTAAATTAGGTGCGACAAAGTCGGCACCATTGACATTTGTGCTTGTGTTACACTGTTTAACTCTGCACTCGTTTAATTAAGGAATGTAGCGGCTAATTAGGACTCACATCACAGAACAGTCAAAATACCCGTGGTGCCTGCCTAGAAGCAGTACTACAGTGACCCACACCATAGCCTAGAGAGAAGAGTCCTGTCTGCAAATCTGTGTTGGCACTGAGTGAATGTTGAATTTATGCTCAGCACGTGTTAGTAGAGAAAAACAGCTGCAGGAGTTCACTCAGTTTTACTTAGATTATGTTCATGATGATGTTTGTTTGTGGTAATGAGTCATTTAACACATTATCAATGATAAATAAGTGTTTACTTTCTCAAACTTGTGCTGATGAGTATGAGTTGTATTTACTTTCCAAAACAGTTGTGGGTATTATGTGAAATGTTTTTCTCAAAAATTACATATTTTTTTTTTACACTTTAAAAAATAAATGTGTTTTTCTTTAAAACCCCTTTTCTATTCAAGAAAAGAAGCAACATTTAACAAATGTTAGATGGTCTCAAAACACAAGCAGCTGTACAAGGAAAATAACGGTTTAGAATTGTCGATTATGATTGAAAATGAGGAACTGATTGAAGAAGATTACAAATCAAACATTGGATTCCTCTTGGTATTTATGAGGTATTTTATGAAACCACATTGGTACTTTGGTTGATTGATGATGATGTTCGAGAATATCCTGAGGTAACCAAAGTCTGTAACCCTCAAAGAATCATAAAGGTGTTGAGCCTTACCATGTGCAATAAAGTTAACAGGAGAGTCAAGAAAGAAATGAAAAACGCTCCAGCTTCAGTGTGAATTGTCTGACCTGGACTTGGACTTACATTAAGTAACAGGGTTAAAAGGATACTAGTGATAAAAGTACATCCTGACACAGTGAATTTTCTCACATAAAGTCAAGCTGCCTTGTCTAAGTTTCTTCCTGGTAGAATGCATACAAATAGTTCAAATTGAAATTCCAAATCATGATAATAAATTCAGATTAAAAAAAAAAGAAGTAATTAAAAAATGTCAAGAATTAGAAAATGAATGATCTCACGTGATTAAGAAAAATTAGGGGTAGTCTTTAACTGTTAGAGGTTGGACCCCTGTAACTAGTCTTTCTCAGTTTCTCAGAGAAATACTGTTTGACATCTGAAGCTGATTCAACACATCACAGCTATTCTCAGGTTTCTACACCAGCTTTTAGTGTGTCATACAGTAACCTTTAAAATACTGCTGATCATCTATAAATATCTCAGTGGTTTGGTCCCAAAAATACTCTGTATGTCTCTGAGCCTTCTCTTGGGCATCTGCCAGTGGAAGTGATTTTAACTAAAAACAAAGAAGCAGCTTTTCATTATCATGCTACACATACACTCCACCTACTTTTAAAACCTTTTGTGTTCACCACTGCCTTCAGCGAAATCTTTAGCACCCACACTGTTATCCCCCCTGTGATTAAATCCTGAACTATACCTGCTTTTTTCTAAAGATATAAACATTTGTTTACATCGTTTTAATTTGTCTTCTGCTCCTTTCCCTGTCTAAGTCTTACACATTATGTAAAGCACTTTCAATTATCTTTAAAGTTGCTATAAAAATCATCTAGCTCCAGAATACTGCCAGTTGTTTGTGAATCAAAAAATACTTGATTTTCTGCCGTAATATCAACCACTAGACCCTGTGATACATCCAAACTTGGTGAAGCTGCTTTTAGCTATGATGCTGCTAGGAAATATTTGTCTCTTATTCTAACCTGAGTAAGGAAGAGTAAAAAAATTTAAGTAGACACAATTTGATCCATTACACTTTATTCAGCTAGAGGGCTAACATACTACTTAATAGAATTTGATTCAAATACATATTAGAAAATGTTTCAGCTCTTTTTTGTTAGCAGAAAAGTTTTAAAGATTTTCTTGTTTTTAAAGATATTCTCAAAAAAAAAAAAACTTCATCAGTTCAAGTCAAAAGACCTCTTGTTGGAACAACCCTTGTTTAACTTCTTGAGTGGTCTGAAAATTAAAAATAGACTTTCTAAATTGAATTAGCTTGAAATTAACAAAACTTACATATTTACATTAAGAAGAAAAGATTAGTTGATTCCACTAAATTTCTGTATAATGCTTTCTTCTTGCTTCTCCCATCACCTCCCATCTGCTAAAGCTTCGTAAGCACAGTTTGGAGCATCACATTGCTTCCAACACATACTGTCAGAGTGGTGATAATCAAACAGGGGAAATGAGATTATGTAACTTTACTCACAGTGCCGGAGCTCGCATCAAATTCTCAGTGTGATCTTGCCAAAGCCTTCCTGCCTTCTCTCTTCAGCTCTCTATCTATGTTTAGCATGAAGAGTACAGGAAGTGACATCCCCTTCACCAGGAAACATCCTTTCATGATAATTTTCATGTTCTTGAGCCATCTCTAATAACTGTAATACAGACCTTTTTTGAAGGTTCACCAGGGCTGAAACTACTTATTATTTTTTGTTACTGATTAATGTAATGATTATTTCTTCCAATAATTATGTGGTCATTAAATGTTGGGAAATAGTGCAAACAAATGCCTTAGAGATCACCTAAAGCCCAACCTGATGTATTTTAAGAGCTCACTTTGTCCCAAAACCAAAGACATTCAGTTTACAATATCGTAAGAGTGGTTGATTTATTTTCTATTAACTAATCCATTGATGGACTAATAGTTTTGTACAGAAAATTAAAGACCAAAAGCACTGAGCTCATTGCCCACCATACATTATATGAGTCAGTACTTTTAAGCAAATAAGCAATTGGTGATTAAGTAAGATGCTCCGTATGACTAGTAGAGGGTGGATATCCAACCAGAGCGTGACAGGACCCTGCCTTGTCCTATTGTTTCTTCTTTATATCCTCCATTTCCTGTTAATGTTTCTTTTTTAATTTCCCCCTTCACCTCCTTGTCTTTCGTTTTCTGTGCATCCTGACCTTTAATTTCCATCTTCTGCTTTTCTCTTTTATTCTTTTTTGTCTCCACCTCTGTACTCACTTTCTTCTTGCAAGACCAGAAACATCTCCTCCTTTTCTGTATTTTCAGACAGCTCCTCCAGTTCTTTCTTCTTCTCTTGCAGTACTTAGTTCTGTCTTCTCCTCTTCCATCTGTTTTACTTTCCTCTCCCAGTTCTCTTCTCTCTTGGCGAGCTCTGTTCTGAAGTTCTCCTCCAGAGAGTTGTAGGTTGTCCTCCAAGCTTCCTCTTTTCCTTGTCTTTCAGGAGTTTCCGCATTTAAATTTCCCTCTACTTTCAACCCATTTGAATGGTTTCAAGCGGGACACAGCAGCAGTGTCTATATTTGCAGCAATTTTCAGTACACATTAATGCATAATGTGCTTTGATTACTACACTTGTAGGATTCTTTTCTGGTGAAAAGAGAGATACATTAATCAGTTTTTTAGTGTTAATTTTGGATGGAAGGAGGATTTCTCCCATAACATACTATACATTTACAGTATATATGCATTAATATTTTTCTCACACTTCTATGGTCGTAATTACATCCTGATGTTATTTTATGTTCAGACATTCACATAAATGTGCACAAGTGGATATCAGTGAATGCAAGCAACTGCTCAGTTTAAGGCAAGAAAGAAGTTTGGTCAATAGTGCAAAATAAACAAGGCAACCATTCTATTCAACAAAATATTTTGTTATATATTCAGGGAGAGGGTAGATAAGTTTTTTCTTGAATGGACAGGTTTCAAAGAAACTCATTCTACTCACCTCCTACAGGGAGAGAAAGAAATAAATGCTTTCTAAAAATTGTATTTGAGTAAATGTCCTTGGTTACATTCCACCACTGGAAGCAGACCATGTCACAGGCCCCAGCGGAGACTGGGTCTTGAGTTGAGTCAAGCTTGTCGCTGCATGAGAGATTTGGGAGTTGTAAAGAAAGATGAAACCATGTTCAGGTTAATACATTAGAGGACAAAGACGGAGTTTCCCAAACATTTTCATGAGGTTGAGATTACAGAAGTGAGAATACACACCTACAGTTAGGTCTATATGTATTTGGACATTGGGCATGATCCAGTACATTGAATCTGAAATGAAATAATGACTATGGACTTCAAGTCAGAAGTCTCATCTTAAATTTATGGGTTTTTCAGATCAACCAAGTGAACCATGTGGTAATTATAGCCATTTGACAGACTGCCAGTTTCAGAGCACTGACAGTTATTGGACAAGTTCCTATAAACCTAAATAAAATGGTCACATTCAGCACTTAGTTGTAGACTTGTAGACTCTATCAATGACTATAGTGATATGTCTTCACCTCCTAAGTGAGAGAGAAAAAAGTGTCATCTTGAGATAATGTAAAATTAAACATCATCTAAAAATACTTAGGTGACGTTGGTCCAACAAGCACACTGTAACGTTCTCTTAGGCTGAACTCAACAAAAGCTTTATGTCGACATATGACAGTTTGATCAGCCTAATCTAAGTTGGGCTACAGTTTCAGCTCCACAGTCAAACTGCCTTGTTTACTGAAAGATAGGTAATATAATGAACTTAGACACTAATACAGTAGACAAACAGCAGAAACAGAACAGCGAAGATTAACAAAGCTTTACTTATATATCCCTATATCATTTAATACCTTTTCTTACGTTCCATCAAATGTTGTGTAGTGTCTGGAGCAACATGAATATAAACTGTAACTTGACTGGTTGTTAGAGACATGTAACTGCGAGGCCGTAATTCTAGTTTAACCTGTAAATAACAGTCTTAGTAATATTTTGGACTGTAGAATGTCATCAGCACTGCCCAGGGATGTAAAAATGATAATATGTAAATGTTTCTGATCCTTTCAGATATCATAAAGATCATCTTGTTTTTTGTTATTGGATATTCAAAGCTCATACCAAAACACTCTCGGAATGAACATGTTGAAAAAGGACATTTAGTATACAAATTCATTAAAAGCATGCTTTCTGTACCAAGGCCATTTCTATCAAATATGTAAATTGGGAGTGAACATGTGTGTGATGGTGTTTTGCTGGACTGCTGTGTCATCAATTCGTGGATGGTGCATTAATCTATAAAAGCAGACATTAGAAAAGATAGAGCTTTTACTTGCATGTAGCCTCGGGCATTGCACTGTAGCACTATGCATAAAGAATTGTCCAGAACATAATAACCTACATTACACTTATCAAAAAATTATTTTTTTCATAATTGTCATATTTCTTTGATCTTTAGTTTTTTATACTGAGAGCAACACCAGGCTCTGCACGAGTAGAGTACAGGGCGAGTTTTGCGTTTCATTACAGCTTTAAACAGCTGGCTTCCCTGACCTCAGGGGCAAAGTGTAGTTCAGTGTAATGAAGTGTGTCAGGGAAGCCAATTCATTCCAGTCTCCCCCACTGCATCAGTTGCATAAAAAGCACATTATGTAAACAACTTCTAAAGCGTCACCTCTTCTGGTTCCATTTATCATTGTACATTTTCTGCTCATAATTTGATTCTCTGTCGTGAGAGAGCATGTTCCATAATTTTGTTCACAAGTAACAGGAATAACATTATTCTTATGCCACTGTAGCTCCATAGTAAGCAGAGTGACATCCTGTTACGACTACAAAACATCCGTATGTGTTTTTGCCTTATATGCCTGCAGGCAAAAAAGAAAGAAGAAAATTACATGATAATCCTATAATAGCACATTACTAACTAAAAGCCCCTTTATGCCTTTTAAGATGAAGCTTTTTTCCATTATGTTAGTGTGTAGTTATTTGTTTTGTTTTTTCGTTATTTGTCCTTCTTTGTCTTTCTTTCCTCCCATAATTTTTTCTCTCTTTCTCATCAGTAACAGTTTTTTTTTTTATATGTTTATAGCCAATACTGTTTCTGGTGCTGATTTTAGCCACAGTGCTGACGGGTAGTTTAATGGCTCAGCTTTTTGTTTGAAAAAGACAAAATAGACACAGTGCATGTCAAGGCCATAAAAGTTCACGTCTCCAGCTGAAAAACAAACTCTCGCTCTGCCGTCAAGGACCATGCAGCCCTTTGTGCATTGTGGGTATTCTCCGCAAACCGACCGGGGTGCTTATATATCAAATGAAACTTTGATACACAAACAGTTGTTCACTGTTGTGTTTCGGCTGCATTTAAATTGCATTGACTGAATTCACAGTTGTGGGTTGAGTTCCTGTGCTGAATCTAAAGATGTGCTTTTATTCCCGTTCTGGCTGTGACTAAACACAACCCAGGTTCATACTTCTCTGCTTGTTTTTTTGAACTAACCATGTCTTTAAATAGACACCGCTCAGCAGAATGGCTGTAAATTGAATAAGTCTGTCATGCCATGCTTTATTTTAAATCTTCACACATGTCTGTGCATCTGGCCCACACCTTCTCGAACAGCAACTGAAAATACCTGGAATACAAGATAACCTCACCTCTCAATGTTCAGACATTAGATTGATTATTTTAAATAATTATTTTTAATTTTTTTAAATATGAAAATTTACTGAAGCTCTTTACGCTAACTTCTAAACCATTCAGATTGTGTTTGAATTTTCAAAATCTGTCTGTTCTGTTCAAGCAATGCTAACATAAATGATTTTAAATGATGGCCCTAGGGAGGTCAAAGTTTTCAGTTATTCTGTGCTCTTGGATGGATCCGATGGATAAAATCATTTAAAGTTGCCAGAGGGTAAATCCTAATGACTTTGGCGATCACCGACTTTTCCTCTAGCACCACTATGTCTCGTTTATAAGGTTTGTAATATGTTCTGCCTTTGTAAATGCATTTGATGGTGTGCTTACACCGCACTAACAATACTGTGTATGTAAAGGGAAGCCAGCTATTGATTCTGTGGGGGAGGATGGACAGTGGGTAGACTATCTGCAAACAAAAGCTCCTGTAAAATTGCCATGTCATTTTATCATAACAAGGGGAGCATAAAAGGCAAGTGTGGCATGATTATAGGAAATCTTCAAGAAGGGTCGATTTTCTTGAACATCAATAGGCTCCTTGGCAGGTCTGTCTGAGTTAACCTGCACTTAGTAATGACTGTAGAACAGCTACATCTGTCTCCGGCCTCCCTGTAGTGACTGGCTCTCTGTTAGAGGAGGAGGAGAGAATAAGGCTGGGATTAGATGTGAGATTGATTAAACTGCTTTTTGGTCCGAAGTAGGAGGAGGTTCCTAATGTAGAAGGTGCATTTATAATACAGGCATGATCTGAGAGTAGAAAAACAAAGGATATCTCCTGCAGAGTTGGTAGCTAGTCTTTAATGTGTAATGGGAGATCTGGGGTTAGTGACAGTTCTGAGAAAATGAAGCGTTGTGAGAACAGTGAAGACATTTCTTGAGAAGCTTTTGTGTAATGACATTTGCTTTCATATACCTCTTATTGTGTTACTTTATTTCATCTCAGTTAATGTCACATTTAGGCCATTAGGTCTGTAACACTGCCAATTAACTTGTCAGGAATTTCACAGAAAGTGAACATACAGGTGACCTTCCATTAATTGGCTTTCCATGAGAATATAGAGGAGATTAAGAGAAAGTAAAATAAACGAAGAAAGGGGTGTGAAGGAAAAGACACTGTAAAATACTTTTTTTCTGTTTTAAACAGTATATACAGTAAATATAGTACATACCAGTCAGGGATTTACACCTGATAGTTTCCTGTATTAAATCTCATGTGGAAAAATTCACTCGGAACCATTGAGAAAATGTTAATTGCTGTGGTGGTAGGAAATTACAGGAAGTAGGAAATATGCATATGTTGTACATGTATGTAGCATCGTTATACCCCTGGCTAACAAATGATGATTACCGGTTAGAAATGAAGAAATAAATTCTGCATGACCACACAGAAGCATTTAACCTTTTTGTGAGAGAGTAAACAATTGGTAAGGCCTAATTTGCATAGTTCTGTGTTGATGCTCAACAAAAAGTGGAAGTTCAACAAAATGTCTAAGGCCAATTTTCTGAATATCAGCAGATTATTTTAACCCTAATCCTGACCTCATTTTAAATACAAAAAGAAAAAAATAAAACTTCAAATTACTTCAAATTTAACCCTACAGTCTTGTGCGGGGCTGATTATTTTCTACTTTTATTGATTCCTGTCTCTACATTATTTCTAGTTTTTTATTATTGCATTTTTATCTTTCCAATTGCTGCATTCTGGTCTAACAGGCTCCCTTATAAGCACACAGTATTGTATCATCCAAAAGCATGCCAGCCAAATTTGAATATGGCAATTAATTTCATTCCCCTCTCGTACTAAAACGCGCCAGCCAAAAATGCAATCACTGTACAGTATCTGTGAGACCATTCACCAGGCCCAGACTGAGATAATAATTCAGTCCGGGACTGTAACTCCAGCCCAGCCTGCTCTGCACATTCAGACCAGACTGCTTATATTGGAACCATTTTGTTGACAGTGTTCTACTTCAGTTTTTATAGACTTTGACCAACAAAAGAAAGCGTGATGTGGTATATTCATGCCCAAAGTGTAATAGTAAAAAGCTGCTTTCTACAACTTGTGACAGGTTTATCCTGTCACACCCTGAGGGTTTCATATAACAGATTGCAAGTTAAATAATAATATGTGCAGACCTCCTGCTGTCCAAACAAAACCAAGGACAAAATATTGTGGCTCAGAAACACACTCAAATCACAGTACAAGTTCAGAAAATCATTCACCCTTGTTCAGAAAACAGAAGAACACAAATCCTTACCTGTAAATGTGTGCAAAAGCAGAGAGATCATGCTCATTTGAAAGGATTTACCTCAGTTCAAACAGCAGATAAGTTCAATGACAGTTACTACTTGCCAAAATATACACTCACAGAGCACGTCAATAGGAACACCATATAAATACTGGTTAGAGCCTCCCTTTTCTCTCAAAACAGCTTCAGTTCTTTGTGGCATGGATTCAGTAAGATGTTGAAAACATTCCTTTGAGATTCTGTTCCATGTCGACATGATTGCATCACTTTATTTCTGCAGATTTGTCAGCTGCACATTGATGCTAGAATCTCCCCCATTCTACCACATCCCATCCACCTCAAGGTTCCACGTGTAGTACATTCAATGCGTTTCTGCTCACCACACTTGTAAAAGTGGTTATCCGAGTTACTGTAGCTCCAACCAGCATGGCCATTCTCCTCTGACCTCTCTCATCAAAAGAGTGTTTCTGTCTGCAGTACTGGATGTTGGATGGATGTTTTTTTTTGTTTTTGGCACCAAGTGCTGAATTGTGTCAAATTAATAGTTTCAGAAGCAGGAAATGAGAAAGTGAGAGAACAGCAATAACCTTTTTCAACAGTAACTGAGACTAGTGACAGTAAAAGGGGATTATTTCATAAATATTACTAATCCACAATTTTTTACCTTTACTTTTTTTTTTAATATATATTTCCAGTTGTGTGTCTTGACGGGCAGAGATCCCACCATGAGGTTAAAGGCAGGGCCACTGTAGGTGCAGATCCGAGTGAATGCAGCTCCCCTGTGTTGTTTGTTTGAGGCCGTTCCATCAGTGTTGTGATCTACATGCATGTGATCTACGTGTCATTTACATGCTCCAAAACAGCACCCTATACTCACAGATAAGAAGAACCTAAATATGGTTCGAAGACAGAATGTCATTCATTCCTTTTACATGTATGTTTGTATTCTCTGATTATTGACTGGCTGGATCATTTGCTCACTCCACTTCAGTCCATAGATCATTTCTCTTGTCCTCCAACATGCTGCAAGTTGCTTCCAGAGTATGTCTGTCAGATGAATGGGTCTCATAACCATGCTGTAAGACATATTTGATACATTTTGTTGTCCTTTCATTCAGAGCATTAATATAGTAATACTTAACTTTAAAATACTTTGTTAACATGGTATAGAGTATAGATCTGCACTTAGTAAAGACAGGGTGGATTGAAATTGAAACATTAATTTCACTCTCTCTTCTTTCTCTCTGTTGCTCTAATTGCTCTTGTGGCAGTACATAGCACACTCAGCACCTGATGCATTTCAGATTGGCAAAAAAAATCTGTATTGCATATAATTAACTGATGTTATTATTGCAAGAATAAGAGTGATTACTTTAACAGACTCATCTCCGTTTTGAGTAAACACAGGCTGGTAGCGTAGCCACTTCTCTGGCTTTTTTCCGCTTGGATTGCAACACAGCTTGACAGCTCAGTAAAAACCTCTGAGCCCTTTGATCATGATATGCTCATTTCTGTATTGCTCCAATCCGACAGGGAGTCCCACTTAAGTTACAACTCGAGTAAGATAGAGCTGAAAAGGACATAAGAGCAACTTCATTGGGTACTCTCAGTTTGCCTTGATCTATCTATCCCGTCCTCTCAAACAGATACTGTTAGGGGAAAGATAGGTAAGGGACAGAAAGAAATAGTCATGAGTGAGTTGTCAGAGCGAGAGACACTGATGCAGGGGGGCAGGGAAGGGGAAAGTTTTGATATCTAAAACTTTCAGAAGCAGATTTGTGTTCAGAAATGACGCTCGGGTAAACATGTCGAGAAATCAGACCTTTAATTCCACGTTAATCCTCTTTTCTGCAGCCCTGTCCATGGCTGACACGGTTGCCCCATGGAAAAGCCTGCTACGGGTTTGGAACGCCGGCTTTGAAGTCCGGTGTTTCTATCGGGGTCCTAGAGTAGTTATCGCATGGTAGCTTTCCCTTGGCTCTTCATGGGATTAAAAACTCTTGTTTGTTTGTTGCAGTATATTTCTCCTATTTCCCATTTGAGTGATACAAGGTTTTCACCCAGCAGCTACATTATGTCACAACTCAGAATTGTTTGTCTTTTTTGGTCCGTTACCCCAACTCCTTGTTGTGTTGATCCAGTCTGAATTGGATGAGTGATAAAGTCATCAACTCAACAACTTGTTAATTTGTGTGTATGAGTGAGTAATTTGTTTGCTTATTGAGACACCACAAATTTACAAAAGGTTTATCCTGTCACACCCTGAGGGTTTCATATAATAGATTGCTCACACTGAAGAACGGAATAAATATTAAATCAGATTCTATGTTTAGTCTATAGTCAATATCACCAAATGTTACTGCAGCTGAATATTGCATAAAGAAAAGACTGTAGCCAAAATTAATTGCAACAGTCCAGTCGTGGGACTGGAGTGAAGGAACTGTGATTAACTTACAAATTGTGTTTGTGCTGTAACAAAAGGAGCGATTACTCAGAGGTTGAGTGTTTTGTCCATTGTATTCAATGTAAAATCACCAGGGGTAAACATTTCAATTTAGAGACAATAGTAAAGGGGTGTGTGAGAGTGTGTGTTCGTAAAGGAAAGAGTTTTCAAAGAGTGTTGCAGTAAGTGTTTGGCGACGCTTCAAAATGATGAATGATTTAATTTCATGTTATGTTCTGCCCTTTGAACATTTGTATTCTGAAGAGAATCCAGCGGCAACTGTGAGTATTTATGTTTCCAAAAAAATGAATTGCAATAGAAAAATGTCAGGAAAAATCAAACATTGCATCTAATTCTTTATGATTTGCTTCATATGGTACTTAGTCATATTGCTACTTCAGTTTGCCCCGAGTTGTAGTTGTAGAAAAAGGGAGATGTACCAATATGTTGCTTCACTGCTCAGACCAGGTCAGGAGTTTTACTATTAGCCTTATTTCCAGTTTTGGCCTCTGAGCGACGAAAATCTTTGCGGCAACTTTATGTGTGTTCAAGCCAGTTTGCCTTTGTATGCCACTGTACATTGTCTTTTGTCAGCAGTAAAGCACTAGAGCGCTTGATGACTCATCAATTCTCCAGAGATGCAACAGGGGAAAACCCACACACACACACACACACATTCATCAGTAGTGCCAGAAAGAGGTCTGGCACTACTGATTTCACCTAACCTCTCTTTAACAATGCGGCATGACTTGGCACATGCTGGGCTGCTGCTCCCACCGTGACTGCTGGGATTGGTGTGCTTATTGTGAGCCCTCTGCTGCACATCACCTTTGATTTGTGTGTGCTGCGCAGGCTTCTTTTAAGTGGTTTCCTGTATAATGAATACACACACACACACACACACACACACACAGAGGTCTCTGGGTTCAGCAACACCTGTCTGCAGTTTCATATCCTGTAAATCCCAGGAAACAGAAAGACAGGCTTGTTCTGTTTTGTCATGCTTTAGATCAGGAGCAAAGAACGAAACCTGCCTTGAAGCCCTTGGAACGAAGCCTGAAAATATAGAGTGCATGTGCAGGTGTTGAAAGCACGGGTTGTTAACCCGCAAATCTGATTAAATTCTCTGAGAATAAAGTAATGTATAACACAGCACCTGCCTAAAGTGTTATTTTTACTCTGTCTCTGTCTGTGTGTCCCCCATCACTCACTGTCTGTCACTGTTTCTCTCCTTCAGATATCCGGGGTTTGCAAACCTTTATGGACCAGGCTTCTCGGTTGGGTCTGGATGTGTCCTTGCAGAGGGTGGACCGCAACGTCAGCCGTGTCTTTACCGACCTATTCAACACAATGCGCACTGAGGAACTCAACCGGTATCGTGACACTCTACGGCGGGCCGTGCTGCTCATGAGCCCACGAGGTGCACAGGTGTTCATCCACCAGGTAGGCAAGACTTTTCTTCATCAAGGGATCAGCAACTCAAGCAGAGTGACAGTCAGAGAGCCAGACAGAAAACAAGCATTTATTCACTAAAGATGATGACCAATGAATAGGGATGGGAATTGAGAAGTGGTCCAAATTGTTCAAACCATGGGAATCATATGCCACCGAGTTTATCAATCCCACCACTGTAATTGGAGAGCCGTTTGTGTGTGCCTTTCAAGCCATCCCAGGTTTGCCTGGTTCGTTCGTTCCATTTTTTTCCCCTTTGTGCATATACTGTGTGATATACTATGATGCTGTGAAGAGGCTCAGGTTCACTACAACTGGTGCTTTAGTGTTGGTCCACTTTGCTACGGTTTATTGGAATAAACCGTCTACATAAAGCCTAAGAACAACAAAAGCGACTTTTTTATTTTATTTTTAATTAAATGACCTTCATGCCAAGTCAGTGCTATCTCAGTGATCAATAAAAAAAAAAATGTTCAGTTCAATTATTTATTAAACCACAAATTCTACAATAACTAATTAAACAATAACAACAACTGCTCCAAAGCTAGTTTGCCAACAAAAACAAACAAGCTATTGAATCCACAGAAATACGCACTACAGTAGGGGCGTCAGAAGGAGTGTTGACCCAAGGGCAGGAATCCATAAAACAATGTAACATCTGCACGTTCGCTCGCAACTGACAGGCAGCGCCACTGAACTGAGAAATGAACAGATCTTTTAAAGAAGATAACTTAGTTTTGAGGAAGAAAATACACATCCTTTAGTATAGACTGGCTAGCACCTAGAAACAACCCTACAACCCCACTGAGTTAACTCCTTGATCCTTGATCAAGGAGATACCACCTTTCCCTGTTTATTCTCGCCCACCGTCTGTCTTCCCCTTACATCACCAACACTTCATTGTCTTAACAACATCTTACTAAACAACATCTTACCTGTAATGTTAATTCAGTCTAGGGGCCCTGCCTGCCCTATCCATATATATGCTGATCCAACCCCCTACCCCCTACCCCCTATAACGTGAACCAAGGTGCTACACTACTCTTGATAAACATTATCTTTTGTTATAAACTTCCTTTCCTGTCTGACCAAATGTCTGTAACCCCAGGTATATGCAAATACAGTGTCCATTCCTTTGTCTTTCTCTGTATAACTGGGCCCCTGCCCTACACTCGGGGTCAGTCTACTGCCTCAGACCCGCTCTGTGTCAGTTGGCTCACCGTATCCTGGGATACCATTAAACTTACTTCCGTACAGCAAACTTCAATCTAAGGACTTTTCTTCAACAGTTTACATTGGGAACTTGCCACTACCACACCAGTGACCTTTCCCATGTCAAAACTGTTAAAATAAGATGTAACTACAACCCATCTGCACTCATGTGGTTCTGACAAAACCCAAAGCAGATGGCAGAGATCAGACTGAGATGTGTCTTGCCTTTGATATTTAGTTGGCCCAAAGAAAACCACATTTAAGGTGCCAATATTCTGCATCAAATGTTACAAATATATCTTTGGACAGAAGAAACAGTATTTCTACAGTAAAACATTCACTCAGTCTCCCTGCACTGCTAAGGAAGGGAGTGTATTTACTGTTCTGATCAGCAGCATTGCATATAACCCCAGGCAAAGTTCAACAAAAACAAAGTCAATTGTGTGGAGCCGTAGAGGATTTGTGTCTTATCTTAGCTCATGCTGTTCAAACTTGGAAGCTGTTACTAACCTTTCCTCTATTTGCTCCTTCCACATGTTTGCTAACTGTAGCAGCTGAAATCAGTGAAGCACTTTAGAGTTCATGGTTAAGACACTGAAACACTTATGAAAGACTGAAGATTTTCCAGCTCACATGAAAAATCTATAATACAAATTAAAATTGATCTTGTAAAGCATCTGTGATGTGTCAGCATGTGACAAAAATAAGATCCACAAATTTCATATAATTTGAATCAGCAGGAGGAGTTGGATCTGTACAGAAAATTTACTTGACTATATAAATTTAAAATATGTTAAATGTCCATTTAGAGTTAATAAACATAATTATATAACAGCATATAATATGCATATTCTTCAAAAAGCCTTGACTTTAAATTTTTCCTTTAAAGAAACAAAGGTTTTATTGAGGACAGTGTTTGATTTTGTTTTGTTTGGGTTTTTTTTCATTTCAATTTGCTCATTCCCAGAACACTGAGATCTCTTGGTGCAAAACCTTTTCACATTTCCTTTAATGTCACTTCCCATGAAAGAAAGACTAAACCTAAGCTCTGAGCTATGACATTTCTATAGGCCACCATAAGTAAACGTATCCATCTTATTTAGTGAGGATGAGTTATTGCTAGAGTATAGATGGAAGGAACTAAAAAAAATTATGATGATGTATAAAAAATGCTTGCCAATAAAGAATATCAGATATATTTCAATATTTTGTCATTTTATTGCATTTGGAGCTCACTTGCGTTTAAAGATCACTGTAAGAAAGAGAGAGAATCCTGACACATGACAGTACTGTGCTGTATGTACTGCAGTGCTAAAAAACTGACATAGTCATCACACATACATGTGATATCAGGGTCACATCATTTTCACAATGATGACATTTCTAAAGTCAAGATGTCAGGAGATGTCATGAATTATTTTTGTCATGAATTTCTTTGTGGCAGCAACAAACATTACACCAGCCTTCAGGAACTCTTTTAGGGCTGAGTAACTCTGAGAGAGACTCACTATAGATGGACTTAAAAACATTTGCTAGATTGGTAACATTAAGGCTGCAGACAACCCACAACACAATACCCTTTCCCTTCAAAAAGAATATCTGATGGAATGAGCACATAATTGTTTTTGTCCTCAAATATACAACAAAAAAAAACACCTTTTCAAACCTAATATCATCAAGACGTTTATCTATGTATATCCCAATTTTTCAGCTTTGATTCATTTAATCTTTCTATAAAATACTGAAGAAAAACAAATTAAGAGGGCACTGGATGTCACAGATACCTCCATATACGTGCCATTTTATAATAATCATAATTTCATTCCAGGTCAAACTCATTTTGTTCTCCACAGATGGGCAGAAAAGTACCTGTAAACAATTTTTATGTTCATAATCATCAAAAGATCAATCAAAATATAGATTCAGTGTCCCTCACAGTCACCTTTTCTGCTACCTGCAAATGAGAAAGTTTATGAGACAGTTTTTAGCACAGTCTGACATCTTACCCCTGCAGCAGGCCTATAATGAATGCATGTCTCTAACTCCCACCTGCAAACATTTAATATCACAGTCAGGTCGCCCCAGTAGCTAACCTGGTAGAGTGCGTACCACATGTCAAGGTCCTGACCGCAGCAGCCCAGCTTCAAGTGCAGCTCGGGCCCTGTGCTGTCTCTCTCTCAGCCTGCCTTTCCTGTCTCTCTCTACTGTCTCTGCCAAAAAACATGTAATATCCCAGTTGGTCGCTCTCTTTAAGGAGAATATCTCCTCTGAAAATCTCAATGATGCATGCGGCAGGGAAAGTGGCTCTGAAATACCTCTTTAGGAAAAAAGGGCTGAGTGGAATTAAGGATTGTTCTGTTAATGTGAGACTTCAGTTCATACAATTTAAAACTATACACCTTATACACTATTCAAAGGTCAAGCTGAATAAGAGCTACCCCTTCGTTTCCTCTAAATGTGACAAATGTGAGTTGGAGGATGGGACTTTAAGTCACCTCTGCTGGTCATGCTCTAAAATGCATAAATTCTGGGAGGAGATATTTCAGTGCTACAGAGGAATACTTGGGAGGCAAGTCGTGCCTGACTGTAATTTTGCTGTATTAGGCTGTTCTGAATACTACTTTCAACTACCGTATGAGCGTTAACTGGCTCTCATATTTGACATGGTTATGGCTAAAAGTTTTATTTTGAGGGAATAGAAAATCTTCATCCTGTCCTTGTTATAAAAAATGGCTCAGTATATGATTTCCTGTTTGTACTTGGAGAGTTAAGATACTTTGTCTAATTGTTACTCCAACTTTGCAAATATTTGGAGACCCTTTGTGGAATATATTAGAGAGAAGGGTGTCTAACAAGGTCTATCAGACTCCATGTATTTATCTGTTCATTCATTGTTGTTCTGACTGTTTGTGGTTTCCTATGGTTCATGAATACCTTTTTGGACATTTGTTGCCATAGCAGTAGGTATTGCCTGCTCAGCTTTTTGGTATTCATGTACAGTTTTCTAACACTTTTATAAGATGTTTTATATATTCTGGCCTTCGTGTGGGTGGGTGGGCTTTGGGTGTTTGTTTTTCCTGTTCTTTTAATCCTTTTTTCTGTGTATTTTACAGATTGGAAAAACTCCAAATAAAATATAAAAAAATGTAGAAAAGAGCCTTGACTAACAGCAACTCAAAAACCTCACTTACATTCCGCTCATCCTCTTTAAATGCTCTACCATTAATATAAAAGTGAAGCACTTGTAGACAAATAAATCAGTGAACAGGTTGTGAAAACATCAAGGCTTTCAAGTTTCATTAATGATATACGGCTTTGATCTTTTTCTGTACTCCAGTGAATTAGGTCCACATACACAGAATGCTGCAGATATCTTTTCTTCTCATAAGATCGCATTTAATCACATCAATTATATTCTTTATTATTCCTTATACAATTAACATGAGGCATCTCGGGGACTAAGAAATAAGCACAGCTTCACATTCAGCACAGCTCCCAAATGCTCCTGTGAATATGTTAATATATTGGAACTGGTGGAGATTTGTTAATTCACCAAAGCTTCATTAATATGTTGGTAACTGTTGTCACAGAGCGTTCCTGCTCCCCACCAGAGATGCTGGGGAGAAAATGTAAATATGCTAATATCTGAATAGAAAATGATGATGAGGCCTCAGAGAGTTAAGTACTCCTGAACTGTTTCAGCAGGAAAGGAAAAAGCAAAGTTGCCATGGTGACAGAAGTCGACTGATCAAGAATTCATCTTTTTTCATGATGGTTATCAATGATAAAATGTGGTTAATTACTGGGATTATTGGTATTGATCGTCTCAAACGGTTTGTGCAAGGTATGACAAAATGTGGTAAGGCAGTGTTGAGTATTGTTACTGAAACTATATGAAATTTATCTTCTGTAGAAGTGTAGCGGTGCTGTTCACCACAGAGATGTGCTCCGTTTCCTGCTCTTTTCTGAATTTGTCAGTTGTGATTTTCACAGTTGGTTCAGCTCCGTTATTTTCTCTTCTGCTCTGTCCTACTCTTTCATTAAACATATTCACAAAAACACACAAAACAATTGCAAAGAAATGCAAAAGAAATTATCACAGAGATAGAGATTCAACACAACTACAAAAAAGAGGCAAAATGAGACACAAAATGACAGAAAAGCAATGCAAAACAGCTGCAAAGATATGCAAAACGACCACAAAGAGATGCAACATGACTATCGAGACACTAAATAACTAGGGTCTAAACCATTATGAAGAGATGCAAAATAAGAAGAAAAACAGCTATGAAGAGACCCACAATGACCACAAGAGATCCAAGATGACGACAAATGCAAAACAACTACAAGGTAATGCAAAATGACAACAACTAAAAAGAGACACAAAATGAACTTAAAAACTACAGAAAACTGCTGCAAAGACATGCAAAATGACAAAGAGATGCAAAACAACTGCAGACATGGAATGATTACAAAGAGCTGCAAAACACCACAACGAAAAAAAACTCTAAATGACTACAAAGAGATGCAAAATGACAACTGAGACACAAAACCACTACAAACAACTCGGCCCCATCACTTTCAGTCTGGGTATCTTACTCCTGTGTGTGGGGGGTGGGGTCGGGGGGCGTGGGTGGGGGGTGGGAAGGGAGTTTTACATGTGTATCCATGCCTGCTTTTTCCTCTGCAAGGTCGGATGGAGGTGAGGAAATAATGTCCCAATATGCATTGGGCAGATGAAAAAGAGTCACCTTTGTCTGGCTGACAGTTCATCAAAGACTAATATAGCTAGACCATATTCATAACTTTTAATTTCAAGTTCGTAATTCGCCTGACTCATATTAAAGGACATAAGTGCATTAGCAAAAGTCATCCTAGGTCACATATTCTATTCTGTTCTTCTTCTGCTCTGATGATGCCCTACTTCCCTGAGTAACACATTCTGTCACAAGTCAGTTGTCACTTCTCCAGTCTACTCTCAGGCCACAGTCGTTTCTCATACTTCCAACGTGATGCATATGTCATTGACAGTGTCTGTGGCTTTATGCTGAAATTCTGGGCTCTTGTTTTCTCCCGTCCAGACAGTTGCCATCTCGTTTCTTGTTCACTTTAGCCATGAGAGGATGCAGCGTCTTCTGTCAGCTTCAGTGCCACCTCGTTCCTGACACCCAACTACTGTCTGTTTCCTTCATGATAGGGGAGCTTCACTTGAGTCACGCGAGCCTTTTAGAGAGCCATAAAGTGGAATTTTAAGCTTTCAACTGTCCCATTTCTGTGTCCTTGGGTTGTATTACATAAAACTATGCACATTTAGGTATGAAAACTTGACACGTTTTATGAGTTACCAAAGTCACTCTCCAATTAACTGTCAACAGTGCAGGTCCAAGCTATATATCTCTAAGACACCCAAATTAGATTTTTGGCTCTCTGGGCTCTTGCTTTTGGAGGAAGGAGATCATTTTTACCAACACTGATTAAAATGCTTTAAGCAATTGGAATACCAGTACTGAATATGAATTCTGAAAATGAATAGTATGTCTTAATATTGAGACTATTACATGTTAATATTAAGAATATAATATGAGTAATATATACTCAAGTGTACTATTATTAGTAAGTGAGCTTGCAGCTTTTCAAGTTCTAGTTATGGATTAAGTCTCATAGGCCTGGGAGCATTTTAGTCTGCATCAGCCTTTGTAACGTAATATAAGTGAAATGCTTCCTGAGTCCTTATTGCATCTGCTCTCACTATGCTCGTAGGACGGTGTCCTCCTTAAGGTGTTGATGTGAGGGGGAAACAGAATGGGTGCAGTCAGTTGGCATGCCAGCTCTGCAGGCCAGTTGATAGATGGAGCAGAGACTTGGTGAAGTCTGCCTCCTGTGTCGCGGCTACACCAACTTACAAGAGTGACAAGCACTGCTGCCTGCTGCCAGGGAACGTGAGAGGGAGAAAGAGATGCTGCATAGGGTGGCAGGAGGGTAAAGAGAGGAAGGCAGGAACACAGAGGGAGAGAAAGAGCAGAACTAGAAGGGATACAAAGGCAGAGAGAGATATAAAGGATGGGGAGATGGATGTAGGGAGGAAAGGTCAAAGATGAGTAAAAGATGGGGAGCTAGAAGGGGCTCCAACATAATAAAGCACAGCTGCATGAAACAGTAATGGGCAGAATCTAATAGACGAGATGGCAGTGAAGAGAGTGCTGAGAGGCCGGGCCTGAGTGCAGTAGCCGACAGAAAACCTACCTATTTAAGAAAGGAGGATTTTAAAGCCAGTCGGAAAAGATGGCTATTGTGTTCAGTGATAATTAAGGGATGCATTTTGACAGCTGTAAGCATTTTAATCTGTAGCCTATGAAAGTGTGAATGCTTCCCAGGTTGCACATCTAATGTGGGAAAGATGAAAACTTGTTCACAGCTTTATCATACCTTCCTGCTACAGTGACAGCTGAAATGAATTCAGCTGGAGGGAGGTGCAGTTTGTTTTTCTAAAAAAAATAGACGATGTTGTACCTTGTTATCATCTCTCCTTTTGAACCTAAATGAAAAGTCGCCTCCAGCACTCACTGCAAGATCATCTGATGACATTTGAAAATACTGACATATTGCACAGAAAATCTAATTATTATGATCATTTTGATTTGGTAAGGCCATTCAAGCGTTTCCGATAATTAACACTCTTTATTGTTAGTTGTATTTTAACACTATTTCAAAAATGTTTTTCTCCTAAATTCCTTTAAATGATAGACTGTGACATTTTCAGCCAGTCTTAGCTGCTTTGTTTTTGAGTTATGTTTACGCAGCAATGAAAAATTGTCAGAACTGCTGTCTCAACTGTGGAGGATATACTGTCTTATACACCACCTGTCTTTGAGAGTAAACATTATCATTACTCAACTTTGTTAAAAAACATCAGATTGAAATACAGATATCCTGAATCTGTCACAGTATGATGAAAATTGTACTTCTTTTTCTCTGTATATTTGGTTTTTCCATCCTGAAGAAAAGCATTTTTTTTAAAGCAGACATTCCCAGTAGTGTCATCAGGGCTCCATGTGAACTGCCAAAGGATTCAAGACACACATAGAGTCGCCTGCTAGACTGGTGATAATAGATTACTCTATATTTTCCTTGTGCCTTCTTTTATGTTGTAGCTGAGTATTTTGCTTTTTCCTTAATCTCACTTTATTTCTACCAACTGGAACATCTTGTTCAACATCCAAATATTTATTTCAGAGAGAAGGAGGCAATATGAATGCAATCACGGTTTTCAGCAAACCTGTGGCATGAAACATGCTTTTACTTGCTTGTCTTGTCCCAGAATAAGTTGAACAAACATGGTTTGATGTTGAAAATGATTTATTTCAGTACACAATCATCCATGTTTGTTTTGTCCACTCATTTTTTTTATGTCCTCTTAACAAAATATTACCACCTAACAGTGAAATAGTGACTTTGCTGCAACTCTTTTCTGAGCAACAACAAATGCACAGAAGGGCTTTCAGAACATTTCTGTGAACCCATCTGACTGCGCGCCATATGAGGTTGTGGTGTTGGAAACAGATTAACTTGTCAAGACTTGAGACCATGAATTACTGATTAAAAATGGACCCTTGTGACACGTGAGTGGGAGATGTAATAAACACATTTGCCCTTGCTAGAAATTGTGTTTTGATGTCAAGGACTCTTCCATCTTATTGTCACAAATGCTTGTGGATGGCGATTTAAAAGCGGCCTGAGTTGACATGTTATTATGGGGTGCATAGGAAAAAGACAGCAATGATCGTTTCCTTTGCTTTGGGAGTTTAGTGCTGTTGACATGACGGCTTCTGAGGCACAACACGCACACACACACACACACACACACACACACACACACACACACACACACACGTACATGCATGCAAGTCTCCCCCACACTTTCATCCACATCTTTCTGACTTGAAAGCCATAGATGACTCTTGACAGTAAGCTCTCACTGTGTAACATTTCTGTGTCCTTCCAATTGTTTTGTCAGTCAGTGTCACAGGTTGAAAACATTGAGAGAAAAAGGACTGTTTGAAGACTGCAATCCCTTTAATGTAATGTTGACATGGTGCACAAACCATTTTTTTTTTTTACATATCCCAATAATAGACTGCAGACACACAAGAAGTGGCAGAATTTGAGTTAAAAAATTTTTTTACTTAGTCTTATCTGCTATGTTTCAAACCAAACGTTACCCCTTCTTATTATCTGCGGCACTTTAACTTGTAATCAAACCGGGCAAAAGGTCTAAAACCACTTTCCACCCACAGCACCTCTTATATATATCCCCTGTGTCTAGACTGTCTTCATTTCCTGTGCCCAGTATTTCTTCTTTTGCTCACTTTTCCAATTTTTTCCCCTCACCTTTATTGTTGCTCCAGTTTTTGCCACCATTCTTCTTCTTTTACGGATGACACAACTTACTAAGATATGAGACAGTATCAAAAATCATGATGATCAGTAAAGCCTTGTAGCTGTACTCATTTTACCGAGTCCCTTTTTTCACCTCACATTTTTCAGAGTATTCCAGCCTGCAGCACAGTTGTTTCTTGGCACTTGGACTTTGCTGCTCCCTCAGAAAAAATAAAGCTGGCCATGACTTGGAAGTGTTTATCCCAGCATGACTCATTAACCTGACACAGAGAGCATGGTGTTGGTGCAGGGGACCGTAGTGCTGGCACAAACAACAGCCTTTGCATTCATGCACACACACAGAAGGACGCCCAAACACATGCACACCTTCACTGCGTCACCCCTCATTCCTTCCCTAGATCCATCACTGCCAGTTCTGTCTACACCCCCTCCCTTAGTGCTAATGAGTGAGGCCAGGTATAATTAAAAAGCTCCAAAAGTACTTCTCAGCCTGAATTTTTTCTGGGTTTTTTTTCCAGCATGATAAAAAGAAACACTTGCACCCACCCAGAAGATTCAATTAGACATGACAAATGAAGGCCACAGTGTGTTACTGGTCGAGTGGCATCATTTGGAATGGGAGGCTGGGAGAGTTTATAGATGTGACAAAACACAGCAACACATTAGAGATGGCTGGGACTTAGCAGGGGAGTCCAGGTAAAGTTTTAAACAGAGGAAACATAATGAGAGCTTATTTGGTATCAAGATTATCTGTACTGTATCGACAAAGGATAGGTGCAGTCTGGAATCGCATTTTTGATCGCATTGTTCCTTAGAACAAAAATCCTCTTCAGTTCATGGGAAAGATGAGCCCATTTAAGAACCTATTTTAAGTTCAGAACATGAATATATACTGTGTATATATATATATATATATATATATATATATATCCAAGTATAAAGGGTAGCACAGTTTATATTTCTACACTTATTTAAACATTAGAATATTGCTGTAAAGTCCTCACATAAAAAGATTTGTATGTATGTATTTGCATATCTTTGTTATGTAATGCTGCAATATATTATTATATAGCTTTTTAACATGTGTGCCAATGCAAGCTATATGCCATGATTTTTTAAATATATATATTACCCAAAAGTACCTCAAATACCCATATTTTCCATTTTTTTTCATCCCAGTAACTCAGTTTGGTGTCTATACTTAGCCAAGTTAATACCATGGAGCAAGGGCAAACTGTAGTGCACACATAGAAACCCACTTTGTGTGATTAATCTAACCAAAAACTCTACTGCAAAATAAAAATTGTGGACTGTGTTGATGTCTTGAAACTCAAAAGATCTTGAAGAAATGTGGGGATTTAAGGGTGCTATTTGGTGCTGAAACATGAAACAAACTCTTTAAGGTCGACTCTCAGGATTAAGTGTTGCATTACAATATAAAAATGAACCCAACACCTATATTATACCATCATTCAATTCAAAAGCATTGTTTGTTATACCATTCCTGTCTCATAAATGGCCATGTCTTTCAAGCTTCATACCCCCTGTAATAAATTTGAATTTCCAAGCCCAACCTTGTTACATCACCAAGGTTATTTTCTCACCCTCAACAAAGCTCCACTAGAGTCACAGAGGACACTATGCAGCTGCTTTCACTGGCTGAGTACTCCTCCCTATGATTAGTAAACTGATCATGATGTATAAAGTTTGTTTAATTTCCGCTTCTTCTTTTTTTTCAACGTGCGTCTTTAAATACCCAAATGACAGCAAAATAAATCACCCAACACATACCAGTAAAGTGCAGGATGAGTTTCCAGTTTGCCCAAATCCACCAATTATTAATTAATTAATCTCAAAAACACACATGGACAAACAGTAACTAGTCCACCAGTGTATGGTTACTGGGACTCTGATTTCTGGGATGCAGTCATCAGATCACTGTAACCTCAGTGATCATTTGTTTAGAGGCCAGAGGTGAGGAGGTGTGGAGTTTATCTCGCTTACCGTCCACTGGCGTTGCTCCCACCAGGCTTAACGCTCCCACCTCTGGACCCCTGTCCTCTCCCTCTGACCCTCCCTGCTGTTCCTCTATTCCATTTTCCTCCCAATAACAGCATGACAAATTGAGCCTGCCAGAAAACGATCTATCATTGTACGACATCTCATCCTCTTCTGCCCTCTGTTCCATCCTCTTCTCTCTCTTTGTCTCTCTTTCCCCTTCTGTCCCTGTTACAGGACATTCCCTCTTTTCCTCTTTGTATTTTCCCCATCTTAATGGTTTCATGTTTCTCTCAACATGGGCACTTTATCTTTCTGCCCTTGCTTTTTTCCCCTCATAACCTCATCTCCTTCTGTCTCCTCTCTTATTGTACTGTATACTTTTGTCAATGTCTCCATTTCTCTTTCTGTTCATTTCCTTCCATTTCCTCCTCCTCTGTGCAAACCTGTTTTGTTCTTTAATACTCTCTATTTGTTCTGTCATCTCTCTGGTTGTGTTACAGACAGACACATTATGGTATAGATTCATACACTCTTTACATAGGGGTGGGCGATATGACGATATTAGATCGTGAAGGATTACAACGTGAAGACGATCTTTCAAACTGCAGAGATCGTGGGATCGTCTAGGGCACATTCTATAAATTGCAGTTCTATGCTGATGCACCGACGCATCATAGCGAATTACGGGCAGTGACGCGCTTTCCTACCCGCCTCCTTGTTTGTGTGTGTAGCGGTAGCACATGGAGAGCGATGGCTGAAAGCCCAACGGAGTTGGTCGCTAAAAAGATTCCACCTCCATTATATGGAATTGGTTTGGATTTTCCGCAACTGATCAAGCGCAAGCAAATGTAATTTGCAAAGTTTGCACAGAAACCGTTCGCACGTTGGGTGGTAACACGACGAACCTGTTTAATCACCTGCAGAGGAAGCACTAAAGCACTAGCACTAGCAACTGTTACACTAAAAGAGATAACCACAGTCACTTTAGTTTGTATTTTTGCGTTTCAATAAGCTATTTAGTGTTTTGATAAATAAATCCTCTTTAAATAACTGTCAGTAATGTCTTTGATTGATATTTTACTTGCTGTTACTACTTTTGCAACAGGGCACTTTATTAGGATGTTGTTGTTGTTTACCTTAAACTTTACGTTGTTTGCACATGCAGGCAAAACTGCGACTATTTGAAATAAAATCTGTTAAGAAAGGTTCTTTGGCCTAAATTGTCTGTTTTTCTTTTTCCAATTTAAGATCGTGATAAAATCGAACTCGTGATTTTATTTTTAGAACATCGTGATATGATATTTTTGCCATATCGCCCACCCCTATCTTTACATGAAAATAGTCACAGTACAGTACAAACAATGATAGAGGCTAACAGTAGCAGATGTGTTGTTGTGTGTCATTTTGTGGCCTTTGTATACTCCAACAAATAATTTCCAATCCCATCCCTGGCTTAAAGCAAAAACAATTTAGTTGGCTATGACTAAATTCAGCAACTCAGAGTGATTTATCCATAATAAGCCAAGTTTTATTACCATGGAGCAGGATGAAACTGTAGTGCACGCAGAGAAAATATTAATTGCCTTGCGTGATTAATAAATGCTCCAGTTTGACAGGTAAATAATAGATGGCTCCCTCTCTGTCCATGATCAATTAAGGGTACCTCCAGGGAGCTTGTGTGAAACTCAGCAACACTCCATGGCCGTGAGTTTGAAATATTCAGGATGTATTTTCCTATGCATACAATAGGTAACCTCCAACGGCACAGCGTTTTATAACAAAGTAGTTCATTCCACCAAAATCTAAATAAAACCACCTCTTCAGGTATCATATTTCATGGGAGGGCAGAATAAGCAAGAGAAATGGTTGTATATCGAAACTCTGGTATTAAAATTGAAACCGGGGCAGTTGGCAAGCTCTTTACTTGATGGATTGTTATTACTTGCACAAGTATGATTCATCTGCTGAAGTTAAAGAGCTTTTCATAAATAATTTGCCTTTTCATAAGTAATGCTGGAGAATTAAAACTGTGGTGTTATTTGAGGTGATGGCTTATCCCTTCACATTAATCAATGTCAGGAGACTTTTTAAAATGTGGGGAAGGGCCTTCAAAGGGTAAACAACTCGAGCATTGTGTTACTGATGACAGTGGAGCTGTTGGTAAAGGTGATTATCATGATGATGATGATGATGAGGAAGGTGATGAAAACAACACTATTGGCACTGGAGCAGTTGAAGCTAGTTCTTAGCCTCTGTGATCACTCTGAACTTGTCCTTTATGTTCCTGCTTAGAAAGAAAAGGATATATTAAATACAGTCAAGTGTATAGAACACAAACTTTTCTCCGTATTATGTATTTTAGTGGCAGCACCCAAAACACATTCTTTTCTTGACAGAGGGTAATAAACTTTGATTGATGTTTGTGATTATGAGTCATGCTTAGCATTATTGAAACAGTAAACCTCTTGGGCAATTCTTATTTCTTCAGGAGGGAAAACAGTTAATCTCATAAAAGGCACCCAGCGAAGCCTATCTCATTTATCTGGTGACCTCTAAAGTTGTACGTAAGTGTCAGAAACAGCAGCAGTAGCAGAGTTGCTCCCTCACAGCCTGTTGTTCTGTGTCTGTTTTTGTAAATCAGCCAACATGAGGACTGGAGCACAAACTTCAGCTGGTTAGAAAGTGTTAAGTTCATTGTATGTCCAATAATTATTTTTTGGTGTTGCAGAGGCATCAGAGCCATTTTTAAGTTTTTGCAAAACACTCATGTAGTTCATATTCTTGTTGAATTGGAATAGGCAAAACACAGTTACTTTGTCTGTATACGTTAATAGCTTTATCACTCTGTACATTTGTCTCCCTGCAGCATAATATGAGATGCAATTATACCAAAACCCTACAATATTGTTGGAAAGTTCTGTCTCTGTGAAATTGTTGCTGTGGGCTCAGGATTATTGCCTGGCTCCCAAGTGGCAGACTCCAAATACAGTAAGAGTTATAAGGGTAATTGCAAAGCCAACCACTTGGAAAACAAGTACTGCATTGGTACCCAGCACACAGCCTATCACAGTCCAAAAGCTCTGGAGAGAATGTTCAATTAAAGTACAGCCCGAGTGAAAAGAATATAAATACCTGAATAGCAGTTCAGGTGTCCCTTTTCTCTTTCTGCACCTGTATTACTTGCTTACTTTTTCCCTTTCCTTATTTTGCTCTTGCACAAGTATGTATGAGTCAGTGTTCAACATGTGCACATGCATATTCATCTGTTCCTTTGATGTCTCATTCGCAGGTCTGTGTTAACACCCACATTTGGAAGATGTGGCCATACACTGCATCTCATTTATGCCTAACTACTGTAGGTGGAGATATGCAGGGACTATAACCTGTTCTCAGTGTCCATAAGAATGTGCAGTTTATAAAAGGGAGATTTTCCAAAAATACACCAGGAACATAAATCATTTTATGTAGGTATTTTTCAGTATCTTGCTCATGTATCAGGCAGTTTATGTCTTGAGGAAATTTCCACGGCAGCTTGATATTGCAGCTTTTTCTGACTTGTTCGTTTGCCTCAAGTTTTTTGGTTATGAAGACATTCACAAATAAACAAGAAACTGTTCTAATTTAGTGCTATTTAGAGACAACATTCACAGTTAGCAGTTTACAGTAACACATCATTTCATCTATTATCAAATTCCAACAACTCCAAAAGGAATATATATTCTCAAATATCCATAATCATGGGTATTATGGATTCTCCCAATCATTCAATGAAGCTATTACTTGGGCAACAGGTTATCACCACCTCAGTACTGAAAGCTGCTTTATCCCACACGCCTGTGGGAGTTGCATAGGGCTGCGAGTGCCTCTACAATTGCAGTAGCATATTTGCAATGCATTGGAAGCGTTGAATGAAATCCTTAACTGATTTTGCTGTAAAAACCCAAACGCAAAGAGCACTCATGAGAGAATCACTGTAAATGCTAATGTATAAATGAGCACAGAGAGACATATTTTGAACTCCAGTGTCACTCTCTGCCAAGAATGTTGTTTGATTTATTGTGCCAACACTTACTCATGATCATGTAGTTAATTCAAAGTGGAAATATTTAGAACACTGTTAAATTAAAATTCGGACAATGTTAGAAATGTATTACATAAAACTCGCTTCTTTTTGTTTTTGGTTTGATTCATCTGCCCTTCCCAACTCTTATTGACTTTTCTCCCAAGGGTGCTCCCCACAGCTTTTCATTAATTGCTCTCACTTCTTTTCTCTATCTCCATGTTTCATAAAATCTTAGTGAATATTTTTGCACAGATGCATGTAGACACTCATAAGCAGTCATGCAGCCTCACACACTGGTGTAGCATGACGGATCGAGTTCAGAGGTCTCCTAAACTTGGTGGAAAATAGACATCTGCTGTCTCATTATATACATAATGAGGACACACCCATGGAGCACAAAATGTAATCATAGTTACAACAGAGAGGTGGCTAAAGGTAGTTATTGTCCACAACTGCACCGACTGGGTGGCATTTAAAAACTGACGAAAAGCAGTAAAGGTTTTTCTGCCCTTTCCACTTACCAGAAGAGTTGTCATGTACCTGCTGCATTCAGCTGAAAACTCCAGTGCAACGGATTATATAGACTTTGACGAGTAGGAATTCCTCTGTACATGACCCTCTTGCCTTGTGTGTGTTTCTTTCGTTCCTTTTACTCCTTTCATTCTTTATCTCTCCCTGACATTCTCTTGGCAGTTCAGTGACGGGGCTTGGTGGTAAACTGGAATCTAACTGACCAATTTGTTGCCTTGTGTCCTGTAGACTGCCTTCCACACACAGTGGCTCATAAAGCAGCTAGAATTGGACAGTGGGGGTGTTATTGTGCCAATGATATCCAGTGTGAAGTTCGTATAGGTTCATGTCCAGATGAAAAGTCTGTGTGAATGATCCTTTTGTAAATCTTTGAATCAGGTGACCTGTATTGTCAAATTATCTATATTAAATTGCACAGACCAGGTTTGTCCCTTTTTGCCAAATTTCCAACCTACACTGGCCTCACCTTACATTAGGGCAAAATAACTTGTCTTCTGTTGTTCTTATATAACACAGATCCAACTACTCTAGGTATGGTATAAACAGTAGATATTGCAGTTTCCTTTGTTGTATGCATTATGTGTAATTATTTACACCCAGTTAAAGTGGACTTGATTTCAAAGCCTTAGAGATAACTGTCAGAGTTTTTCATTAAACATCTTTGTAAGTGGCACTTGAGACTTTTTTCATTACAGCTGATCACTCAAGAGGTTTACATAATGTGGCTTAAATACATGTTGTCAAAAAATGAAATAAAGAAAGCCTACATTAAGGGAATGGAGTGGAGCATTAAAACGGAATGCGACACAAACATTGAAAGATACTGCAGATACATATTAATCACAATTTATAATATGCTCCCCCAGCTTAGAGAGGGCCAGTGAAGCATGCCTCTAAGCCTGATGAGAGACGCCTTTGGAGGGGAAGGGTTATAGCAGTGCTGTGAGGCTTCAGGGTGTGTGGCAGCAGGGGTATAGATGGATGAAGAGGAGGTAGTCTGCTGTCCAGGATGCCCTGTACAATCTCCTCAAGATCCTTCTTTCAAACAGGCCTTTGCAGCCCTCTATTCAAAAAGCAGTAATTGCATCATTTTTCAAGCCCCTTGCCTCTGTCTGATTGTGAGACTGGTGCCATTAATCAAACTAATGGAGAAGTAAGTGATTTCAAAATATAGGCTTTGATCATGCACCCTCTATCCTCTCCCACAACTCCGCCTTCTCCTCAGCTTTGGGAACCCCTCTCCTCCCACTTTCCCATATCTTTCTTTTTCTCACAGCACTCAATGTGCACTTCACTCCATACTGTATGGAAAGGATTGCATTAGTGTAAAATGTATTTTCATATTGTGACCTTTAAGCCTTCTGTTAATGTATGGAAGAGGGTTGGTTTTGCGCATTCTGGCAGTGCTGTGACTCTCTGGCTTGATTAGAGTTGATTTCAAGTATAGCAGTGCACCAAACTGCGTATATGAGGTTGTAGAAAAATCATTGTGGCCTATTAACGGGCAGTATGTCCCAAAGAGTCACAGTTCAGACACATTTATTGATCTTGATGAGACAGATTAAATTAAAGTGTTTCTCAGGTGTATTGAAAAGCTTGTGCCAGCTATAAAGCAGGGTAACTATTACTTGAGGCCACTACCAGAGCATGCTGGCAAATTAGATTCCTTCCAAGCAACATAAACCACTGCTTAGACAAAAACTCTCTTTGTATCTTTGATGTAACCACAGTGGTCTTGAGGGAACACAAAAAAGCATGCAGAAATGCTTTATTTACAGCACATTTTCCCATTTTATTGTCTGTACAATTGCAGCCTATTCAGACATTGCTTTAATTGCCCCAGAGTGTTGTTTACTAGGAATTAATGTCTATACAGGCTCTATAAAGGTACTTGTGTCCTGGATCAAGTATCATACATGCCAGTATTCATGCTCTCCTCAGCCCATTGTTGTATACACAAAGCCGATTAAACATTTCAGAAAACAAATAATATATCTCATCACAATCTCTCTCACCATTGTTAGGGGATGTAGTTGGCAAAGTGCCACTGACGCCACCTCCTCCTCTGCCTTTTCTCTGCAGCCTACCTGTCTGTCACTGCTGTTTGGAATAAGCATTATGTCTTAAACTTTCACACTCCCACTCTCCGTAACACCCTTTCTTTCCCTATGGTGTTCTGAGCAGCTATGCCTCACCCTGTGTGGAAATAATTAGGATAGGATTCATGTTCATCTCTGGCCCAGCTAACCTCCCACAGTTACCTCTCTTGCGCCCTCTTTTCTTATTTTTTTCTTATTTTCCTACCCACTTATCTTGCTTACATGTGCCTAATCATGCAGAGTGTGGTGCATAGAGCCTCTCTATTCACGCTGACCTGTGAAACTCAGCAGCATGAAGACATCTTCGATTTCTGAGAAGAGGCAAACAGCTTCTATACAGACCCACTGGGTACAATACAGCAATTAATAAAAGAGCTCTATTTAGTGATGGTTATTAGGAGAAACCACCATGTACCTGATGTACTTGTTTGTCGTTTGTTACGGTCTCTCTTCTGGTGCCGTCATGTTTTCTTTTTACTCTCCGTGGCTTTTCACTTCAAAATATCCCTGTTCACTCCACTGACGATTAGAGGCAGCAGGAGCTTTTATACTGGAAGAAAGACTGTCACAAGCCAAATGTTTCAATGCATCCTTTATTCAATGTCTGGGATTTTTTTTTTTTTTTTACCTTTATTTACTTAGACTAGATTTGAGCTTGATTTTTTTTTTCAGGAGTTCATTGCCTCTTACTGACAGACATCTACATTACATCAGGTGGCTACCCAGTACATGTACAGTCTCATACCATCAGCCACTGAGCGCTATTGTAATTACCTTGCTTAATGCTATCTAAAATTCCAGCTGCTTTGTCAGCTGCACATTCATGCTGCAAATATCCAGTTCTATCACATCCCAAAGGTGTTCTATTGAATTTAGACCTGGTGACTGGGGAGACCACTGAAGTTCTCTGATCCCAATGCATGTTCATAAAACCAGTTTGAGATGACTTCTGCTTTGTGACATGGTGCATTATCATGCTGGAAGTAGCTATTAGAAGATGTGAAATTGTGGCCATAAATACCTAGGTGTGCACCTGGACAGTAAACTGGACTGGTCCCTGAACATGAATGCCATCTACTGTAAGGGGCAGAGCTGGATCTTTTTCCTCAGGAGGCTCAGGTCCTTTGATGTCTGCAGTGAAATGCTGCAAATGTTTTATCAGTCAGTGGTGGCCAGTGTACTTTTTTATGCTGCAGTCTGTTTGGGCGGCAGCATGTCCGACATGAACACAAGGAGACTGGACAAACAAGACTAGGTCTGTGCTTGGCAGGAGTCTGGACTCACTCAGGACTGTTGTGGAGAGATACATTCTGGCAGGACAGAGAAGCAGCTACAGGTGCAGCAAACGTCTCATCTCACTGCGCTGCAGAGCAGAGAGGTTCAGGAGATCCTTTGTTTCCACTGCCATCAGGCTGTAGAACACCTCAGCCAAAGGAAGTGGACCGATTTAATTAATATTATTATTATTATTATTATTATTATTATTATTATCAACAATGAGCTAATGGACACATGAATTTCCCCTAGGGTTTAAATAAAATATCCATCCATCCATCCATCCATCCATCCAAAGAGATTCACATGGTCAACAACAATTCTCAGACAGGCTGAGACATTCAAACCATGATTGATTGGTATGAAGGGGCCTAGAGTGTACCAAGAAAACATTCCCCTACACCATTACACCACCAGCCTGGACTGTTGACACAAGGCAGGTTTGATCCATGGATGGATCTGTTGATGCCAGATGCCATCTGCGAGCCTCAGCAGAAACTGAGATTCATCAGACCAGACTATGTTTTTCCAGTCTTCATTTGTCCAGTCTTAGTGAGCCTGTGTCCACTTCATTTTCAGACTTCTGTTCTTGGCTGACAGGAGTGGAATCTGTCGTGGTCCACTGCTGTTTTAGCCCATCTGGCTCAATGTTCGACGCATTGTGCTTTCTGAAGTGCTTTTCTGCTCACCACAGTTGTGAAGAGTGGTTATGAGTTACCGTATCCTCTGTCAGCTATTCTCCTCTAAGCTCTCTCATCAGCAAGGTGTCTCCATCCACAGAACTGCAGCTCGCTGGATGTTTATTGTTTTTCACACCATTCTGAGAAAAAGTCTCTCTAGAGACTGTTGTGAGTGAAAATTCGAGGAGATCAGCAGTCTGAGAAAAATTTAAATCAGTCTGTTTCATACCAACAATCATGCCACAGTCAAAGTCACAGAGATCATATTTTTCCCCATTCTGATGTTTCATGTGAAAATTAACTCCCGACTTATATCTGCACGATTTTATCCATTGTACTACTACTGAAACTTTAAAAAAGGACTTTGCAGAGGCTGAATTGTGTCAAATTCAAACTTTCAGTAATATGCTTTTTTACTGCAGCTGAGGTCAGTGAAGGTAAAAGGTGATTATCAGAGTTATTAAATGATTTAACTTTTTTGTATTTGTCCAACATGTGCATATCAACTGCAACAGAAGCATTTAATCTTTGTTTTTAAGAAGAAATTGCAGTACCTCTTGTCCACATATGCTTCATATGCTTAAGACAGTTCACTGCAATTAAGTCGGCAGTCCACAGGAAAAAGTTTCAATTAAAATGAGAAAACAAATAGTGAAAATACAATAAGAGATGTGGATGATATGCCATAGAATCTTTTTCTTTCAGGTTTCTCACCTCACCTTTGTTTTCACTTTCCTCTCCTCCTTCTGTGAGTAGTGACTTTGAGGCAGTTTCAGAAGTATAAGAGTGTGATTGTGTACCCTCAAGCAGAGATTACAACAGTGTGTGTCTTTCGTCGTCTGTGAATACGTTTCTCGGTGTTCTTACCTCGTAGGCAAGTGCTTCCTTAGAGGCAAGAGTGAGAAACAAGTCCACAGCACATGAGAGGACTGAGAGGCTTTGGCAGCCATGGATGTCATGTAAGGACATTGCTTTGTAGCAATTATGGTGGTCTTTAATGAGAGGGCTATATAACTGTACTGTAATGCTCCACAAGGACCCTTGTGCAAGGACCTGTGTCTTAGCACATAATCAAACTGGTTTATTTCTGGCTACACAAAACGGAGCAAGCTTGGAAGCTAGTCAGCTTTTATGTGGAACAAAACAGATGAAAGTGTCACTCGCTTCTATTTACTCAAGACCCTGCACACAAAACGGTTTTAGAAATTAGAATAAAAGAGGAGAGATTTGTTTGTGCTCCTTTTTTTGTGAGGAGCCACGTATCCTGCCCTGAATGCAACATTGACTAAAGGGACAGCTTAATTATTTATATCTTTCCAAATAAAATTCACTTACTTCTCTCTTAAGAAGTGTTTTTCGGGTGTGGACTCCAATGTGAAAGGAAAGTTATGTGATTCATTATTCTAAGGTAATGGCCTTTGAATGGTGCAAAGTGCTTTTATGGAAAACAATTATTGTATTTTGCTCACCTGAAATGACTCGACAAATGTTGGGTAATGGTGGCATGCATTATTCATTTGCATTAAAATATCATTCTTTTGCTTATCTATTGTCTTTGCTTGGATCTAGCCCAATGAATTATACATTTTTAGTTGACTGACTGTAGTGACTGTTGCAACTCCCAGGTCTGCAAGTTTGTTCTCTCGACCACTGGTGTATATCTCTTCAGTCTGCTTCAGTCCTGTGGAACAAAAAAAAAGGGGGGGGGGGTTGGATAGATTGGAGTCACATCTGCATGTTGCCAAAAAAGCAGTCCACACGCAGCGTACAGTTGCTTTGTGTTATGGATCATAAATGTTCTGTGTGAAGTTAAAAGATCTTTTTTTTTATATCCAACATACATTTGTGTTGGATTTATGCAACTGAAAACAGTGTCTTACTTTTTACAGTACATTGGCTATATATCTGTGTGTCCTTGTGTTGTAACTGTAGTCACAGATGTACTAAATAACTTTTGGTGAGGTAATCAGTTTCTTCCATGGTAATTATCCTGGGTTATTACATCAATCAGCTGTGCAATAAAAACTCAATTGCAAATATCATCAAAGATCCACAACATAAATTTCCCCCAGGTGCAGGGTTTTAGTTTAAGCTCAGTGCTTCCCCAAGGGCACCCTGCAGAAATGCAAAGTAATTCATCTTCTGCTAAGATATATTGTTCAAGAAGTGTGTTTTGGTGTCTTGTTAAAATGCTAACTAAGTTTGAATTTCGTTCAAAGCAAGGCTTGCTCACAATGTCACACACTTACTGAAGTGCTTTCTTTTTAGACTATATAATTATTTTGTCCAGGCTAAAAAATTTGTGATTATTATTTTCAATATTTTGGAGTTCTGTATGCCAGCCGGGGCTTGGGATTCCTATACATAGCAGAGTTTAACGATGGACTAAACCCTAATCAATCAGTCAGTGTGGCTGTTTGGCACTAATCATAGTGTTTAAGGCATAGTGTGACAAGAGCATGACAAGTGTTTTTTTTTTTTTAAAGTAAGATTTGATGCTTCTGTTGTGTTACAGACTTGTATTTTGATTGTTGGAGGAATTATGTTGACTGCATTATACACAAGAAGTAAAAACTCTTTGAGAAATAATAGCAATCACAAGTAGGCTAATGATATGTAGGCAAAGAAGGTAAAGCTTTGACTAATATAAATATTTCATAGAATTGTTTCCAAGATGAAATTATTAATGGCATCAGAGGAAAATAACAGGATGCAGCTTAAGTACATTTGTTAATTTCGCCTCTTTATAAGACTGTCTCAAAGAACTTGTGGTGTGATGGTTTGAATCCATGCTAAGACCATGTCCATTGCACTGTACATAGCAACAACTGCTTCAAAACGCTCGCCCTGAAGTTTCTTATGACTTTACTGAATGCCTGCACTCAGGAGGTTCTTCAGCCTTCTGTGGTATTCATAAAATGTCACACCTAGGCTTAATCCGGTTAGTGACTGTTAGAAATCCCCCTCACAACATTAAGGCTCACAACACATGCAAGTCCACAGAGGGACCACAGCAGGGGGACGGTTCAAGAATAGCCAATACATATTTTGAGCTTCCAGCAGTACAGAAATGTTGTTGTTTTTACAGAAAAGAAATGTTTGTGTTTAAACCAATGTTTGAGAATACCCCTTTTTCTTAATTCATGTGACAACCAATTTGGCTTTTATAAAGAGTAATTTGTCCATACAAACATCAGTTCAATGATTAGGTAAACGCTGTATAATCCAGGACTGTAGCACATTACTGGTGTTTTCATCTTTCATGAACAAATTTGTGTTTGCAGCCTACCTAGCGCAAAGATAGTGACGGAGCAGATGTTATAGATGCTACTATTGTGATGCAATAATCTCTGTAAGAACATGGTTGATGAAATATACCACAAGCACAATTTTAAGGTTCCCCTAATTTTAGTTCATATAACGAGGTTAATGTGCCAACTGTTGATTCTCCTGGTGGGAACATCAGCTATTCCACTCATAGCTATAGCAAGCCTGTGGGAAGCCAATAACATACAGAGAGAAGCTAGCAGCCTTAGTACCATGGCAGATGGGAGTCCTGATTTGCTTTTAATTCATCACACGTGTGCCATCTTCTTGGGAGGGCCACCTGGTCTTGAATACTAACAGTGGGAGGTCAGAAGAGATTTGTTCAGGTGTTGGATTATCACTAAGAACTGCAGATCAGTATCCAAACTGACATTTCTTTCAGTTTCATCAGTTGCTTTATCTTTTGAGCATCGAGCATTAATTGATAGTGAGTTGATAGTTATGACTCCAGGCTTTTACCCTTACATGGATGGACTAAAATTGAATATTTACATGTGCACCTGTGTTAAAGGTATACCCACTTGTATGTCTGTACCAGTCTTAAGGTATACTGAGGGCACCTTTGTATTCCATGCTGTTGCTGATGGAGCAGATTAAGTGGTTTTAAGGTGCGTTTCCACAGCAACGGTGGTAAATCTGGGTTCAGAGGGACTATTGTGAATCTTTTATGACAGGCCTCATTATTCCTTCCTGGCTTTTTTTTTTGTGAGATCTTTACACCGAAAGAACACAGAAAGTGTGACAGCTACCAAAACCTTTTCATTGTCCGCTGTCTTCAAATTAGATCCAAGCACTGAGACTCTGAAAGGCACCTATATACTTCAATCCAACAGGAGCCTTTGGTTGCTATGCACCCAGGCCTGACCTTAAAACTATGGTGTATTGGCTCAAATAGGGACAAATCTATTGTCATTGAACATGCACACTAAGCAAGAGTAAGAGAGGGAGCAGAGATTGTGAGAGGGAGAGATGAGGGTAAAAATTAAAAAAGCCATGACTGCCTTCTGAGAGAATTTCAGAGACGATAACGAGAATCAGTGCATGAATTTACTCACTATACTATGTATGATGGATAAATGGAAAGACAGATAAATGTTAGGAGTGTTTGTCTTTCCCTATCAGACGATACCCAATCTACAGTCAGATTACCCTAAAATGAAAGGGATGAACTAAGTAATGATATGATACACTGTGATTCAAAACTAATTTCATTCAGCCACAAAGGTTTTGATTTTTTGATTTTTTTTTCAACTATTCTTAATGTTTGACTAAAATAAATCAATTATTTCCACAATTGCTATTTTATATGCTGAACCAGAAAATTGTTTTCGGCCACACAAACAATGAGACATTTCAGTTTCAGTTCCAATGCTCATGAACATCGTTTATCTCAGTTCCAGAGTCAGTGTCGTCCTTCTATATTTTCAATAATGCTGTTTCAAATAAAGCAGCACATGGCCTCAGGTACGTGGAGGAGTTGGGCCCAGTTAGAATTAGAAACACTTCTGTCTTGTTGAGTGCCCCTGTTGATAAGTACTGAGTTGAGATGTTTGAATTGCCACTGGTATATTTAATTACACAAAGAACACTGCAATGTAAAGATTACAGGAAGTTTTATACACAATAATCTGACATTTCTTTTTGTGTGGCAATATTGTGTACATATGTCCTCTAGCAGGTTTGTGATTGGAAAGATCATATTTCATATTTGCACCCCTATAGAGATTTAGATAGATGAGTAGTGAGATAAGTAAAGATTCTGTCATTCATATACATAGATACATGATGACTGCAATAAGTGATACATTTTTAATGAGCAAATCTTGCATATTGTTGATTTTAAGGGGATGAAATTCTAAGTAGCTATCATTCAGCAAACAGACTGAGTGAACAAATAACTGTATTTATTTTTTTCCAGCTGTTAGGAGGTGCTTATTCTTTCCACATGGTGATACTACAGATGCTTGTTTTGAAGGCAGATTGAATTTAGGTCATTATCTAAACTGTGATCATCGCACAAACAATGTCCACCATAAGCAAGGCATTTTTTTTTTTTCTCTCTCCTTTTTTTTTTTTTTTTTTTTTTTTTGATGCTAGACTTCCTGCAGGTGGAGTTGTGATGTAAAGATACTGCATTGACTGCACATATTAGTGGCAAACAGCTAATTTTCACAAACGATAATTGTAATTAGCAATTCAAGTACAGCTTGGCTTAACTTTTGGTCTTACTGCTGTTTTATTCACTCACTGATTAATCAAGCTCTTAAAGTAATTTTACAATGGCTTTTTAATAAGAAGAAGAGCTGCAGGTTAATGTAATAGATGGCACATTTGATGGAATTAAAGCTCTCGATTAGTTTCTGATTACTGCAAACACAATTAATTAAATCATAAAAAATGTTTTCATTATCTTTGCTTTGATGAGAGCAGCAAACCGTTACTCTGCAGTGTTTCTGTAAACCTGCAACGATGCTACTTATTTAAGATAGAGTGGGTGAAAGAAACAACATGTTAATGCATGTTGTTTTCATGCCGTCCACTTGTGCTTCATGGTGAACATCCTGTAGAATCAATATCAATCATCATTTTATGCCTGATTTATGACTGAAGTCTAAATAGAGTCTACATAGCTATCTATCCGGGACATGCATGCATTCATACTGTGCATACATGCAGATAGTATATGCCTCTATGTAGTGCATGAATACTGTTGAGTATGTTCAGCTGTATTGTGTTACACAGAGGGATGATTCTGGCCTTTAGGATACCCTCATTACCCTTAGTGGTATAAATAGGGTGGACAAAATACCTATCAGTATAACCTAATACAGTTACACAATAGCACAAACTACAGCCACCATTAAGTTGAATCAACACCTGTCTAAAACAGTTTTACCAAAAAATGAACATTACAACTAAGGTTGTATTGCAAGATTGTTGTAATAGATTGCATTTGTTGTTAGTTAAGTGTACCTAATAAAGTGAGTGTATAAGCCAAATTGGCTTTCCAATATTTAAAAGATGATTTTGTAGTGTAACAGATAATTGTATTGAATGAGTTTATTACACTGAGCTCTCTCATCTGCTCACATTCATGAGATTCTTCCTCAGGCGTCTGAGTCTTGCCCAAACCTCCCCCCACCTATTTTCCCATCCTTCTAACCACAATTCTTCTCAATCCCTTTTCTGCTGTCACGGTTTTAAATTGGAGTTGGCGTTTTTCTGGCTGCCTTTGTGGCATTGCTACTGTATAAGAACATGCCTGGGGTACTTTGCCTCTCTGATTAGAGATCTTACCGTCGCCAGGCTGTGGCTGTATCAATAGTATAGAATATTCCTCAGATGTCACTCCAGACTCTTGTCTATGCCTCCTTCTCCAAAACCACATTTCTCTCCAGAGTTTCACTGTTACATCATCTCTTGTAATGAATGGAAAGAAAGAAAACACACAAAGGCGAAATTACTCTGCCTGAATGTCGATAACATTTAAGGTCTCAAATGGATTTTTGGGCTTTGGTGTGATAAATTTGAAGCAAAGCAGAAAACCCTTGCTTAGTTCGACTGCAATAGGACTACGTGCGATCAGGAAAGGGCTGATTAGGTAAAATAATGTAGGAATTGTACTGAGACACGAGGGGCTTTTGTACTTAAGAGCTGAAAGTTTTGAATCCTAAAGAGCAACTTCCTTAAGCACTGTAAGCACAATAGGTTTAGTGATTTCTGAGCTCTCAGGATCCAGCGTCTTTTCAATGAGTTTTTCTATTTTCCACTGAATGGAGAACTGTCTGACCTAGGGGCCACTTATAAATGGAGGTGAAACAAAACAAGTTGTGAATGTTACATCTCAGTATAGTGTTCTGTTATATATAGTATATATCAAATTCTCTTGAAGTTCAAAACAGTAGTCGTTCTTATCTTTTCCGTCTTAGATTGATACTGAAGAAAATGGCAAAGATGATTGACAACAAGTGACCTCACACTGATCACCTTTGAATTCAGCAGAGCTTTCAGTCTGCCACAGCAACTCTCAGACACTTATGTCAGCAATTATGTGTTTGTCACATTCAAACAGTGGCTCACAAACAGCATTTAGTTTAGCAGGACTTAATCTCTAGAGTGTCTACAGTTGTCAGTGTTTCAGATGTGCTGTGAACTGAAGCTGAACCTCTCAAGTGGTGGTTTCTGTTGTGCCCAAGGCTTCAACAAAACATTGCATCCCAGCTGGTTCATATTAACTAACCCACACTACAGTACTTGGCTTTGTTTTTCCTGACAGATTTTGTCTGGAACAATGAATGCAGTTCAAGGAGCTGTCATCTCTTTTGAATGTCGAGATTGATCTTCAAGCAGACAATAGTTCTCATTGTCAGATTTTATTTGGGAACAGAGACACATTATCATAATTTGAATTAATGGATTATTCACACATGAAGGATTCTGTTGATAACTTCCTATCGTACAGATTACAGAAACCCCCAGTGATAATTTGCTTTTAACTCAAGAGGTTTACAGTGAATCGTTGTGCATGTGAGGTCACAGCTTCACAGGCCGCGTTCTACTGATGAAAGAATGTGTCAAGTTATTTCTCTTGTCAAAGCAAACAGTCCTGTTGTCTTAAATTAGGTATGGTTCAAGTGCTAATGTTATTATCCATGTGGAAAGAAATGGATGTTTACACGGCGATATGGAAACTAACTGAAATAGTAAAACACTAAGAAAATAATGCTTCCATATCTATACATTTATGAAGTCATTTTACTAAAATATTGCTGTTCAGTGTTTATTTCCACAAAAAAAATCCAAACTAAATCCTCACATGGACCCACACACAGAGGAACCTACAGTTCACTTTCATCTATCTGTTTCTACTCTTTCTTTTTGTTCACCTTTTTCCTAAAGTGGTCCCTACAGCTTTACCTTTGGCACCAGAGCCTTCATTGTAAATCTTGCTTTGTTCCACACCTGCAAACAAATGCACACACAGACTGACACACACACACGTATATATATATATATATATACACACACATACAATACAACAGGCCCTCCAGTGTTATGTTGTGCCTGAAGGTTGTGCAACAAAGTAGTGAAATATTTTCTTTCTTCTGTACCTTTGACACATTTGAAAGTCGCTTGCAGTACGATAAATGCCTAGATTACATACATTTGAAATAGTGAGAATTTTCAAATGTTTTTCTTTTGTACACTGATCTGGACCCTTTCAATCAAAATATGATTCAATTCAGCAGAATGGTTTCACTAGTAACCAAAATGATCACTACAATAAATGTTGTCAAAAACAAAACAATTGATTTTAAACTGATTCATTTTATTTGGTGAGGGTAATCCCCATGACATGACATGCATCTTTATTCACATTAATCTGTACTCACTAAGTATAGCATCTGTCTGGTTTTCACAGCATCCGTTGAGAATGTTGTTCTATCCATTTGAATTTCAGAGCAGTTGTTGAAGGCATGTGGCATTGCAACCATGGAGGTGAATATTGCTCTTGCACTGGTATGGTCCTCGTGCAATTTGATATGAACAATCTGGAAATGAGAGGAGCATTAAAATCAAATCATGACTCTTCCAAGGTTAGACTATCGATTAGTTTTTGGTGCTTTGCTCTGCACAGGCTGTTATTGATGAGCATGCTGTTGTTGAGTAAAAATGAGGCAGGGTTCTATCAGTTCTATGCTGTTGTTGTATGCATATCAGTCTTCATTGCTGTGTGTGAAAGGGATTCTAATGACAGCAATTTGCAGCAGAGACGCTAAGCATGACAGATGTCAAATGTGTGCAGTCGTGTGACAGGTGGAGGAACTCAATAATTAAATGGACAGTTTACGGTAATTCCAAGAGTGGTTATTTTCACCTGCACTGAGAGGGTTTTGGTAATTTAGTGAATTTATCTACACTTCAGCAACCAGATTCTGCCCTAACCCAATTTCCTAAACATCAAAGAACCCTGGTTTCTCTAATCGACGTACAGAAACTTTATTTTCTCTTTCTTTTTTTTTTTTTTTCTTTTTTTTTTGGAACCTGGTGTAACTCGGTTTATGCATTTCCCTGATAAAGACTTCAGACAGGGAAAGCATCACTGTAACAGCAGAGCAGCAGGATAAGAAGACAGATTACATGTAGCGGTGCGACTGAAACCGAAATGTTCACAAAGCAACGAATATGTGTGTTCTACCTCTTCAAATGTGACCATGTTGTAAAAATCTAGACACAGTCATGCTTTGTCAAAAAGCTGTGCACTCTCACTGCAGAGCTGTCCTCAGTGAAAAAGTGTAGTTCCAAAACAAATACTAAAGTTGGTGACTTAATTTAATTTAGATAGCTGCAATAGCAGAAACTGTTGGCCAGTTTTAAATAGTCTTAACTCACTAACTCACTCAACTCACTATAGGTCACAGATTTATCCAACACTAGCACCTATTTTTGTGAGCTCACACTTTCTATGTCACTATCAAAATGTATTTTATAAGGTGAGGTGAAATTAGTATGGCTAATGAAGTCCCATATCAGTGGGGGGTAATATGTACTCCAGGCTTCATTCTCACATCCAATGTAAAACTTTTCACCTTGCATGTAGAAGATGTGCTCAACATTGCATTATTTATAAAGGCTGTATGCTCCAGGCCATTCCATTATGTTTTTTCTCCTGGACCCATCGGACCACCCTCTCTGTGATCTAGGATGTCTAGATTTATAAATGAAGCTGCAGAGATACCTGAGGACTGGCACGTACTATTGTAAGCTCACAGTGAATTACACACAAGGTTCTTAAAATGGTCTAAATTGTCCCTCCTCTTTCTTTCTCTTTTTGTTCATCACTTCAGGCTGTGGAAACCAACCTGGCATCCAAGGACAGTCACTGGGTCTATGCCAATGAGGTGAGGTCAAACACAAACACACTTAAGCACTTTGCACCTGAGTGAATTTAGACTTCATTGTTAGTTTGCTTCTGTCAACACAGAGTGTCTTATGCTGCCAAAGCACGCACAGACACGTGAAAACCTATAAGGCTGTCAGTCTGTACACTTTCATATTCAATTTGTTTAGCAGCACATCATTTGTTTTTATTTTATCTTGGCTGCCTAGGGGACTGGTCCTTTATTTGATATTGTATAATTGCCCTGCCTTTAAGTGTTCATGTTAGTGTGTCGTCCCCCCCCCCCGTACAAATGCTCTGTGTGTCTGACATTGACCTAAATGGACTTCTAAAGTGGCTGTAACAGCACAAAATTCAGGTACACTTTGTGAATACAGAACAGTAGACTGTGTCTTTAGCTTTAGTGCCTCAGCGCTGCATTTCCATTGATTCAAAGTGATTTGGAGATAAAGGGGAGTCATGGGATTGGCCCAATGCTAAAAGCAGTTGATGAAAGACATTAGATAAAAGGTTGCTCCCAGCTGATTTCCCTTGAATATTAACATTACCGTACTTAATAGGAGCTTTCTCTCTAACACACACACATACATCAATGTCCATGTACTTTAATGAAATATCACCTCCTCACTTATAAGAACATCTGAACTTGTGCTCAACATCCAAAACATGACACATATTGATCCATAGTACACAGAGCATGATTAATTTGTGTATGTTCCTCAGATAGCCATGTTGTTTAGGCAACTATCATAGAAATATAAAGATACTGTGGGACTGGGGGGACAACAGAATTTGCTGCTGTGGAAAATTAACTCTTGATACAGAAGTTGAAAAAGCACATGGGCCACAATACATATTAGACTTTAACCAACAAATATTTAATAGTTGTCATTTATACTGTAGTTAGGAATTCACTGTGCAGCATTTCAGTATATGTCAGTAGTTTAAATATTGATTTACAAAAGTTAATGAGGCTCAATGTGTTGAAAACCTTCTGTTATCTGGCAGCCTAAATTACCTCATTTTAGACCATAATGAGTTTTATTTTTTTTTAAATGACGGCCTTGTGTTTTTGAATTCGTTTTCACCATTGAATTCAGCATACACATGACTGAAGTATTGATTTACCACAGCTAATGAGACCTTGGGTTCTTTGAAACTTTTTCTGTCTGCCAGCTTAAGTCATATTATTTCATCGATGCGTCTCCAAAAAGGCATTTGTAGTCTGAGACAACATAATAAGATGGAGACAATAATTCTTAATTTGAAGCAGTATTCACATACAAACTGTTACCACAGACCTGAACCAAGACATTAGCTGTAATTGCATCAGACACTAAGACAGGATGAATTAATGACATGTTCATTTCTGTGGCACTTTTGTGGCTCACTGTAGAGTTATCTCACCCTGGTTCACATTTAAAGAGAAAAGTGTGACTGTTTGTATCTGTGAGCTATGAAATATATCCCCATTCTCATTTCTCTGTCCCTCTGTCAATATATAATTTTCATTTTCCTCTCTTTCTCTATCTCTCTCTCTCTCTCCCGCTCCCTCTCCCTTGCCCTTGCCCTCTCTCTGTCTTTGTAAAGACTGAAGAGATTTTCTCTCTCACAGTAATTTTTGTTTATCCTTTTTTCCCCCCTCTCACTCTATCTCAGCCTTTGATTTCATCACCCAAGATAAACTGCCCATGAAACTGACAATCACCTTCAAATGAGAATAACACAGACATGTTGAAAAGGCTAACAAGAAAATTCAATTACTACTCATGCCGACCTATTTTTCTCACATATTGGTCTTCAGGGTTCTTCTCATGTACACAAGAAAATAGCGTGAAACTTCAGAGCATGTAACTCATCCACCATCTTCTTAAATCCTAATTTTCCCAGAGCACAACAAGAGAGCCCATTTAAATTGAATCCAGACATGTATCTAACTGCAAATGATTTATCTACAATTCTTGCTCTAAAGGGAAACAAGATTTAAAGGAAGGTGCAAAGCTACTTTGTTTTCATTAGCCTGTGATTTGATTTCTAAGACGCTCTTAACATGGCTGATAGCATAAAGAGTCTTAATGAGTTTTTTTTTTTAAAGATTTTTATTAATTCAAACACATGAGTGGACAGATAAACACAGTGATTATCAGAATGAGATTCTTTGATTTGTAGATATGTAGTATGCCTGCGGGCAGTTGCTCTCATTCGGCTGCCTGTTCATGACTGAGTTGTGACATTCATTTACCTGTGTGATGTTGAGGCTCGCTGTCGTCGGCTCGCTGTCGTCAGCCCACCCCGTCAGCTCCCCAGGCACCTGCCAGCCCTTCACATTCCTCACAGTGAAAGCCAGGTCTCACATTTCATTCAAGTCTCACAACAAGTGGTTATGGTAATCTGCCACCAGTGGCAACATGTGGCTCGATGAATGTAGTTGTCAAGGTAGAGATGTGATACGAACACAGAGTGAGATGGATGATGATGATGAGCAAGTATCATCACAAGTCGAAAAACAATAATGTGTAAGGGACTCACAGGTAGACAAGAAGGAATGAAACAGATGCTGGGTCCTGGAAACTATTTTTATTCAGGGCTGTTGTGAACATTACACTTGCTTCATGCAGTAACTTGAAAATTATCAGTACAGTAGCTTAAAGGCTGTGGATCACTTATGGATGCAAGAGACTGATTAAAAAGAATGGATGAAATTGAAGCAGCACAGACTGAGATGTCCCGACCTTTAGTCACTAGTATAGATCAAAAACACAACATTTTTCCATTAATGCAAGTCAATAGCATTTGTCTATAAACCCTCCCTGACTGGTATATGCCATGTTTTTCAAACATGTCACTCCTAATTCGCAATGCAGGCTTTCTGTTATAAATGTATAAATCCAAGCATGAGCTAAAATGACTCAAGTGATGTCACTTTCCAATACTCCCTCCACAGCCACAGATAGGTCAAATAGGTTAAGTGCCTTTGTAGTAAGAAAAAAAAGTTTGAAACACTCTAAAATTTTCTCCCAACATAACTTCTCTTCACTTGCAAACATTTTCAGTCTAGGGAAAATTTAACTCACTTTGGGGAAATATGGCTTCAATCTGAATTTTCAGGCAGAACCTGAAACTTTAGTTATGTCCCTCACTTGTAAGTTGCTTTGGATAAAAGCGTCTGCCAAATGAGGAAATGTAAAAGTAAACCCTGTTAATTATTCGACCATCAATATAATCTCGGAGTCAGCACATTCAAACTAACAACAGTTTCTCTGGTTTATTAGTCCAGAGTGTCTGTAATGCACAAACTAACTTAAAGAGGGTGAGAGAGTATTAGATAGAGCAACTAGAGAGGAAGTGAAAGTAAATTACAGAAAACGCAGGCGGTGACTTCATACTTAAACATTTGCAGCAGGTGAATAACCTGATATGTGGCCTCTACTGGAATGCAGCTGGAATCACGTTTGGATAGAGATGCCACCTACATAGAAGAGAAGACAAGAGTGGCAGTGAGAAGAAGGGGGGCTTCAAGATATCTAGAGGATAGTGTGTTAGGGTGGCTGTGAGTGTGCATAGGCACATATGGCAGTTCCTTCTTTGATTGTGTCTATCTCACAGTGATATATGGAACTGGTCATCTGATTTAATCCTATCTCAGAAAGTATTCCATCTGTCTATATCTAGTCCAAGAGGTCAAACAATGGTCATGGCATGGTAGCAACCGCCCTGCTGCCAGAAAGGCCTGTGGAATCTCCGATTTGGCTCTCCAGTGCCATTAGCAATTCCTTAATTTGATTTTATCATCTCCTTTCTTCAACAAGCTTTGATCTGTCTTTAAATGTAAACACTGGTCCAAGTTTCGGAAATCAGACAAATTTAACAACTAATTTACTGCTGCGAGAACCGAACTAAGCCAAAGTCTTAAAGCTGGAGTGAATATTTGGAGTTTGCCTGGAATACATCACACCTCAGATGTGTTTATCTTGTGTTCTGCTCAGAGACTTCCAACATTAGTTTGAGACTGACACTAATGCATTTTAAAACCAGAGGAGTGGGTTTGAGTGGCACACAGTTCATGAGCCCTAAGGGTATGAAACTTATTCAACACTCAAATGACCAAAATAATCTTTAGGAAAACAGAGAAAAGCTTTGAAACTGGAGTGTAAGAAGTACAGCAGGACTTGATGTGAGTAGAAGGGCGCTGGGATGACAGGCAGGCGTGCGTCTCCCTAAACCACCCACTAAACCAGGGTGCTGCAGCTGCTGGCACACAGAAGGTTGTCTGCATCTGACACTGTCTAGTGGACTGAGATGGATTGCACATCCAGGGAGGATTTGTTGTTGTTTTTTTCCCCTTCGAAGACGGGACGGTGACACCTCAGAATGTTTGATGGATTAGGCGGCTGTGCCTGCTGTGACAGACAGAGTTGACGAGGACAGTCATGATATGACTGATGTCCTGGGTAACTGCCCAACAAGCAACTGAGATGGAAACCCTATTCTACTGACGCAATCTCCACCGCAGCAGCCTGCGGGACGGGAAGGTGGATTACTGAAGTGGCCATTTACGAGATAAAGACATTTTTCATTTAGCTTATTGCTTATTCAAAGTAGTGTATAACATTGCATTTATCAAAACATTGGATTTGCTGTTATGGTCCTTTCCTTTGTACCATTAACGGCGATGAGTATCCACCCAGAAACCCAATTCATATGTCAAAAAATGATGTACTAACCCACAAATGGTGACCACCGGAGACATCCGTTGTCATGGTCATAAATCTAAAGGAGTCCAGACAGGCGTCTCCCTTCACCAACCACCTTATCTAAATGTTACAGCAGTTACAGTTACAGTCATTTAAAATCATTAAGGTTATTAAGTGGACAATTCAAATTACACACCGCATGTTTCATTAAATAGACCAACTGCACCTCCAGGCTGAAATTTAGGTCCCATCATAGCAATAAAACCCTCAACAACAACACATGTATTTGTACAGTTGGGCCTGTCCCTGCATTACTTGGTATGCTCTAAATTGGTCTCATTAGACTATGTTATGAGGATGTAATAGGATAGCTTACACAGGCGCACTGTACTTGTAAATGAATGCAAACTTTTTTTTAGTCAATCTTATCTTAAGTGATAACACAGTCATAATGCTTCTCTCCTCACACTTCAAGTCCCTGTTTTCTGCTGGTTTGATGAATTTCTGCCTCAAAATAAACCAACGTGCACCACAATGGTTAAAATGGCTCAGCTGAGGAGATGTTGATTTAGATCATGTGGTGTAGTGAAATTTAGCATGAAATTACATCGCATTTCCGGCTGCTCAGACCACATCTTGTTGCAAATGGTCCTTCCTTTGTTTCAGTTTCATTTAAAGCCCTTGCCCTTCACGCAATCATGAACTGTGAGTGGCCAGAGTGTTGCTATGTTGTTATGTGCATGAAAACATTCATAGATATGATTAACTGAATTGACTACATGCTACTGAAGTTGTTGGCTTTTTCCCAACATAACCTCACATCATTGCAAACAGACAAGACAACTGAAATGTGTTCATCCCTCTCCAACTTACACAGCTGCTCTCAAAAATGACATGGTCCCACCCATGGGTACGTGACTCACGTTTTGCACTAGTGACTGCTTTTTCAGCCTGGTTCAATAAATTTAAGAGCCATATATTTATGGTGTGCCACAGTTCACAGTGATGCACCCACCATTGGATATTTAATTCATGGGGAAGTAAGAGTGCCACAAAATCAGCAGTCATGAGTTTAGTAATCAGTCTTTTCTGGCGGCGTTTTAGAGCATTAATAAAGCCCAAGTTTAATCATCATTAGTATAACATACCAATCTGAGGCTTAAACAATCACCAAAAAACTGACTAAGAGGTGACTGTTAATACAAGTCTGCAAGTGCACAGTAACCTGAAGCAACAAGAACTGTTATCCACAATATTTTTCCTCTACTGTATATTGACCATTGTCATAAAATGTATTATCTTAGTCCAATTTAACACATAGTATTGTTTTACTACTGCAGCTATTAGTATGTGAATTTTAACGCAAGATGAGACAATTTTAATGTATGTGTTGAATGTGCTAAATACTGACATGGACAATGGCTGTACTATATATTTTTTTATAGACAATATGGCAGCATTGTCTCTCACTGTAATATATGGTTTTTCATATGAATGATGTATTACATTTGTCCTCACTCTGTGAAAAACAAGTAAATATATCATCTTTCTCTCTCCTCTCTTCATCATATGCAGATTCTAGCCGCAGCACTTAATGATCAATTTTCAACACAACAGAACTGCCTGAATAGAACATTGCAGTGATTTAACTGCGCAACCCTTCAGTTCTGCATAATTTCTCAGAGAGTTATCATGTCTATTGTTTGATGTGGAAGAGGAAAGTCTCAATTGAATATAAGGGTTGATGTACTGAAAAGTACACCTAAGATATATCACTCAGAGTCTCACAAATCAGAAAAGGCTTGTGCCCTGTGTTATTTGATGTTTGATATATATTTTTTCCATTACAAAAGGACAACAGGGCACCAGTTATTTGGTCTTGTCATCAGATATCTGGAAAATAAAGTGATCTTGAGGCTATGTTCTGCCAACCTAATTAAAATTTTCTAAACAATGCACTGGAACTGCATTACAAAAAGACATGTATACAGCATGTTTATAGGCAAGAACAACTCAAATTAATGTCATACGCACAGTGCTCTGTTCTTCCTCCCTGCCTCGCCTTACTTCTCAATTTAGTTGCCTGCAGCTTCAAAAACCTTACTTCTAATTAAATCGCTGTCATGATTGTGGGTAAATTTTTTATTTATTTCTAGTGAAAGATTAATAACATTGACGGAACAGCACAAAGAGGATAATTTAGCCTATCTGTCAGCTGAACTTGATTTGATTAATGTATTTTGGAGCTTCGGCTGTCATTGAAACATGGCCATGCTGTATTCACTTTTTCAGATATTTGAGTGGGTTACCACCAAGGAGCTTAACAGCCGAACTGACTGTGGGATAACTGCAGATTCTAAAAGCAGTTATATACTTTTGTCAGTAATAATATTGTTTTGTGACTTAAAGCTATCATAACCACATACAGTACACCATTTAGATTAATCATGTTTCTCTAGTGATTCTAGTGCTTTTAAAAACATTGCAGTCACAGGCCTTGATGTATCTATTCTCTATTCTCTTTATGTGCTAATGGTACACGCTAATGATCATTTTTGCGTATCTATTTTACAAGTGAAATATATCATAGTGCCGTCCAAATTGTGACTTAATGGTCTGTACTTTCTCCTGCGACAGAACTTAAAAGGCACGCATTTCATCAGCCATGTGCCATTGGTCAGTGGCAATGCTGGGTCAGTTTATGACACAAATGTCACCCATGATGGTGACAGAACACTTGGACTGGGTGGCACTGGAAGTTATTAGCTTGGACGTGAGAGTTCGGCTCAGTGAACCGTGCAGCATAATTCATCTGATTAATGTGTCATGGCAACTCATAAATATTCATACTTTCCACCCGACTAACTGTGAAGAGTCCGAAAAAGAGTCAGAGGATAAAACTAGATGAGCTAGAATCACCTGAGGAGTGTTTTACTCACACTGTGCAAAGATGAAAGATCTGTGAATACTGATTCTTGAAGAAAGAATCTGTGTTTTCAATTGAGTTTGCTCACAATAAAGTGGTTTTGCACAGAAAATAAAAAAAATATATATATGACATGAGATATGTGGATGAGAGAAGGTTTTGAAAAAATGTTGTGAACAAAGCAATATTGACTGTCAACTGAAATAAGGTAAACATACAAAGAAAGACTAAGAAAGAATGATGGCAACATAATAAGAGATTTAAATCCACATCAGGATGAATGGAAAGAGAAGACAGAAGCCAGGAGATTCAGTATTAACACTGAGGGAGGACAGAGACCAGCAGTAACATCACAGAGGTCGATGCCAAAGGGAAAGATCAGAATGTCTGATTAGGAAAACAGATAGAGAGCACGGATTCAGGCATGTGTGGTGAAGGATTATATCAACCCAGAGCTGCTTAAGTTCTGACCCGACAGTAACCTCACAGCTTTATTGTCAGATAGTATATGAACCCAGTGTTTCCCAAGAGACTCACTGTCTGCCTCAGCATTGACCATCATCCTGCTCTGGAGACCAGCAGGCAGATCACTGTCTCATGAATATTGATCCGACCCTTATGTAGGTCTCCACTGACTGTCTGCGCATGCATCGCCCCACTCAAGAGGGCCAAGGGTCACCAGCACTATTATTGTGAAGGATATACCTGAAATGTTTGTTGATTTATCTAATGTGAATAACATAATGTGCAAATTTCCTAGAAGTAAATTGTAGCTTAAAATTCCACATATGAAATTAACAATTTATTAAGAATGTTTGTGTCTTTCGGTCTAAAAATTATTTATTTATTATTTATTAGATAATATAAGATAATGCTGGGAGATAAATGATGTGTGAATTAAGCTTTGAATGATCACTGTTAATGTTCACTGGGTTCATGTCCAACAAACGTCAACAGAAAAATAAGACTGGGTGTTAAAGTGTCATTTTCAACCCCAGCCTCTATCAGTTGTCCCCATTGTGCTTGTTGGAATTATCCCCCTTTTTACCACACTGTCTCTTGGAGCTGATTGCTCTATAGCCGCTCAATGTGTCATCTGATATTTTAATTGCTACAGAACCAGGTACAGGCAGCGCAGACCCCTCAGAGGTTTCTTATCCAAATTTCCACTCAGAAAACTGCTTTTCAAAAACTGCAAATTCCTCACGGCACAAAAGTCCCAGTCTGATTTAAAAAAAAAAAAAAAGTGCAAAGTGCCACTAGTCTTTAAACTAAACTCTTCCTGTCATCTTTATCTTCAGGAGGTGAGTGATGCAGACATCATGGAGCTGGTCCATAGCTCTCTGGGGCGGATGACCATCATTCGTCAGATCTTCCCATTATGGAGGGACACCAACGTTCGCTGCATGAGGAACAATCATCGCATCTCCTCTCTGCTCTGTGACCCACAGGAAGGCTATCTGCAGTCCCTGGAGGTAAAAACTGTTTAAAGATTTACTAGCTGGAAGCTGCTGAAGTATTATCCCTCAGATCTTGTTTGTCCATCATTGGTGAATTAGGAAACTTTTTATATTGTGGCAGACAGTAATGCAACATACTCGCATACAGACAGGAAAAAATGTATACATTCAGTTTCAACTTTCTGTGCCATATTTGATTTGTAATTCAAATGATTTCACACTTTGAAGTGGTACTCCGCCACCACCTCCACCAAACAGTCACCTGCTGTATGCTTGAAAGGTGGCTGTAGAAGGTACGTTGTTTCCTCATTGGCACAAATGAGTTGCTGTAGTCTGTTTGAAGGTGAGAGTTTCTCCGGAAACAGGAAAAAGAATCAAAATGTCCCAAGCGAAACCAGACTAAGCTGCTTTTGGTGGAGATTCTGAGCTTTAAGGAGGGTAAATGCACAACATGGAAGCAGTATGATGGATGAGGATGTATTGAATGTTTGACTAGTGGCAAGGCTGTGTTTTTTCTGTCTTGTTTTCTATCCCTTTTGCTGCGAGTATTTATGGGACAGCGAGTTTGTGTTTTAGAAACAACCAGCATGTTTCATCCACTTTCTCCAGCAGCCAACAGGAGGAATACTCGCTATCAACGAGAGTGACAGAACTATAAAACAAGCATAGTGTGGTCTTTTCTGTGTGTGTGTGTGTGTGTGTGGTGTTGTGTGTGTGTGTGTGTGTGTGTGTGTGTGTGTGTGTGTGTGTGTGTGTGTGTGTGTGTGTGTGTGTGTGTGTGTGTGTGTCTTCATGGCAAAATGTGTTCCTGGAGACACCTACTGTGGCAGGAACTACCACAGAGGTGGTTCTGTGGCCGAGTGTGAAGATGGGTGTGCTCCGACCCTTGAGAACTAAGTACTCATGTAATAATGTAGTAATGACTACTACTCATGGGATGCAAATGGTGTGATCCATTGTTGCAAGATGGTGTCCAGGTTCGTTTTGTATGAAGTACAAGTGCTAAAAGGGGTCATGAGCATGTTTCCTGCTTGATCACACACACACCTTACAGCATACAGTATGTATGCAGCCACGGTAAAGGACACTATAGACAAGTATCGGCTGAGCGCCACATGAATACAAATATTAGCTGATAATGTATGCAACTGAATATGGATTAAACTCCCTAGATAAGGTAATTATGAGGGACATGCACGTCCATGAATATAAATGACTGCAGCTCAGTGTGACTGGGGAATAAATGGCAGAACAGAGGAAAAAATGTTTTAAAGTAAATAAAAGCTTGTTCAAAACTGCTTAAAACTGTGAATAGATCCAAAATGTAACAAAAACAATATATTTATGAATTATTTATTAATATTATAATATTACTGACGTACCACAAGTTTACCAAAGGCTTCAAAAGTGGAAAGCACTGTATGCTCTAAAACAGATTATGCTATCTATGATTTGTATTAAGGATTTGTCAACCAGGAACCCAGCCTAAGGTAAATTTACGATGACAATGAGGGTCAATAAAGAAGATTTGCCCTTCTGCACCATCACAGCTTTGTTATCTGTCTAACACAATGTCATTCACTTCTTTGGGTCTTTGTTGTAACCTCACTCACCCTACCACTTATTACTTTCTATTGAGAGTTAAAAAGCACCTCCTAACACCTCTTAGACTTTTCTTTTGCTTAATCCATCTGGAATGAAATAGCTGTGCTCTCTGTGGCTCTATTGAAATGTTCATTCCTTTTTATCCATACTCCGGACAGATGGCAAAACCATGTGGTGTGTGCACCCACAGTCCTCAATAATTCACGTGAAAGAGGGTTAAATATCGGGTAATGGCAGTTAAAGCATTCATCAGAATAGTTAAACACTGAGGTCTCAGTGCTTTCCTCTACTAATCCCTCTCACACACACGCACAGAGCTGTGGTTTGACCCCAGAAATTACCTCAACATAGCTTCTGAGTAAGTGACCTCGAGGCTGGTGAACTATGTGATGTCTTACCGCTGAGAGGCTTGGATTGAAGTCCAAACGTGTCATGAACTGAATGCCTGGAGTGGCAGCTCGTATTGCTTCCATGCATCTTCTGCTGTGGAAGGATTTGACTTGACTTGACCTAGAAGACCTATCAAATCCACTGTCACACTAAGACAGGAGGCTGTGGACATGATTCCTGACAGGATGCACTGCAGTTGGAGGGAGACAGTTGAGCTGATGGCAGCTCTGAAGTTCATTAGAAGGACAGCAGAAGCAGCAATATTTTTTTTTCCCTCTGTTGATTTTACATCACACCACAGTACTGTCAGTGTTGTATCGTACATATCATCTCACATATTATCAGTGCACTCCCATGATTGTTTAGCACATCAACCCCAGTTTTCCTTAAGTGTAAACATATGGACAGTCAGAGCAGAGTTGCTGGTTATGTTAATGTGTCTTTCTTCTGTGTTGTAATGAAAAAAAAATCTGGTCTCGCCACCAAAGGCAGCTGTGACAGTGTCAGACAAAAGGACAAACTGCTCACCATTTGTCCCCATGCTCTCCATCCTCTCTCTCCAAGTAAGGAGACAAGCTTTTTATTCCCTGCTGAGATTTATTTTCCACCATCACAGGCTGAAACCAAACTGAAAGACAACTGCTTTTGTGTCACTGCTTCATTCATACAGGTTCACCATGGAGCAGTGTGATATATGTTTGTTTTCCTTGTTGTATTCAACAGTGTAGTGTTCTGTGGTGCATAACACAAACTACCAACCAAATCCAAGAATACATTTATTCAAATGTTCTGCCTCTTTCCCCAACAGGTATCCAACCTCTACCTGTATGACAGTGTTTTGATGCTGGCCAACGCCTTCTACAGGAAACTGGAGGACAGGAAGTGGCACAGTATGGCCAGCCTCAACTGCATGAGGAAGTCCACCAAGCCATGGAATGGAGGCTGGTCCATGCTGGACACCATCCAAAAGGTACTTGAATTTGAAGTTACCATTTTTTTTCTTGCTTAGCAAAGCTGCAACCCTGTATTTGCTATTCTGTGAGAAATGATGAATCTTCTATCATTGATGATGATAGTTAACTACAAAAAAATGCACAGTTTTATGAGAGGCATAAGTATAACGGTGGTTTATAAAGTGAAAGCACGACTTAGAAAAGTCTATTGAACTATGATCCCTGCTGGAGACTCCTCATGTTCAAATTCATTTACTTTTAAAACACCCTCAAGGAATCTGATTATTGAATGTGATCTCCAGGTTTGGCCTCAGGATGGATTTGTAGCGGATTCTGGGCTTTTATCTTTGTTCTTGTCTAGCTCTCTGTTTTCATATTGGAATAAGGCCACAAATACTAGACAGTAGCCTTGATTTCAACCATTTCAGTCTGATAATGGATTTTTTCATTGTTGTAGACAGTCACACTGGTTTAATCTCAGCTGGGACATGCTGGAACAAAGGTTCTCTCATCACATTGTTGTGTTGGTGCCATTCAGACTGAACTGTAAATGAACCTAAATCGATCTGATTCCTGTTACAGTTCATACTTCTTTTCAAAATGCACCAGAATTTTTCATAAAAGGTCTCAGCAACAAAACAACATTTATCTTAAATTATTTAACTTCTTTTTGTACTTTACCTACAAGCCTGGTTGAATGACATGGCACACATAAATCATTCTTTAAATGGTACATTTAAGGGATGATTTGCATAAATCATATGGTATTAACTTGAAAACTTCCGTTGATGATTATGTACTGTAAAATGTCACAATCCAGATAAATCGATGCAAACACTTAATTGTATTAAATTGTAATGAAAAATGTAATGTGCAGAGGGGTTGTTATGTACTAATTAATGCCTGCAGGCTTTCCTTTGCCTTTGCAACACCTAAAGATTAGAAACAGAGAGTAAATAGGAACATACAGTAAATACTGTCTGCTTGTTGTTGCTGTAGGGACGGATCAGTGGACTCACAGGACTGATGGACTTTCGTGCTGAAGGTTCTAACTCTCATGTTCAGTTTGAGGTTCTTGGAACCAGCTACAGTGAGACGTTTGGGAAAGATGTGAAACGGGTGAGTCCAGAGTATTCTTTTTTGCATTTTGTTTGTTTGTCTCTTCAGGACACACCTCATGGGACATTTGCTAACATGTTTTGAGGTTTTAGGCCAAATTTTACAGTGTGGCATATAAATAAACAGATAACGTTAAAATTATAAATTATGTGCAAATACTTTGTTTTATGTCCCAGTGGGAGATTCAGTAATAGTGGGTTTTGTTTTTTCTCATTTCAGAATGTCAGAAATAACAATGTAGCTGCTATTTGTTAGTGTAATGCATTCCACAGCAGGGTGCCCCAACTTTCTCATTTCACAAAGCAACTGCGCTGTGTCCCAGTAATATACTGTATGCATTAGACCACAGACCACTCAATTACAGCATTTGTATAGAAGTCAGTTTTATAAGCTTTTTGTTCGTCAACGTATTTGCATGAAGTTCATGAAGGGAACAGCAGGTACTGTGAAACCGCTGATGAAAGTGGCTTTTCTTCTTTCTTAGACATTGTCTCGATGTGACCACGTACTGTGTGAGGGGAGAAAAAAGTGAAATTAAACTGTTTCTCATTATCTCAAGGACCCCCTGTAAACTTCTTAAGTTTAGATACCAACTTCCAGTCCTTGAGAATTAGTGTCCTGCAGGTTTTTGTTCCTATATAATAGTAGGTTTCCCACACCTGTTAGGTAGATGCATTACATAACAGGTGTGGGCTACCAGGGAGGAACAAAATTGAGTTCCACCTCTACTAGAAACCCTGGATATCCAGTGGAGTGACTGATATGAACAAGTACTGACTGTACAGAAGGCTTTGAACTGTCAATTGTTTTTACTGTCTTGTTGTTTTTTATATAGAGCTCTGGTTCTCAGCCTTAATCCTCAGGATCCAAAGCCCCGCTATTTTTTGTTTCTTTTGGATGTCAGGCAATTACCTTAGTGGTAGAATAGAAAATCAGGTCCATTCTGAGACCTGTGGTCACAGGGTTTAACATTTGACAGTGAGGTGTCAGGTATGAGGGTGCCCTCTACTGGAGCTCCTGAATTAACCCGATCCCTCTCCTTCAATCTTCCATCTCACAACATCACCCATCTTGGCTTGTGAGGTGTCATCTCAAGTTGAGTTAAAACAAATTAGATGTGTGCTTCTTACTACTAACTGTACACACAAACAAGGAGAGTTATCCATGCCCAAGTGCTGCACTCAGGCATTTTCATATTTTACTAATAATGAGTAGGATATCTGAGCTGACCGTTAGCACTCGGATGAGAAACCTTTTGAGTGTCATAGAGCTGAAGTGAAGGATGGAGAGCATTATTTGTGCACTCTTCTCGGAGCCGTAATTTGTTTGTCGCTGTGGATGTCCTGATTCAGTCAGGGACTTCTTGCAAAATGAAGAGAAATTGAGTTTCTTGGCAATCTATGTAGAGCAGGACTGACCAGAAGCAGTAATGAAGATTTAATCACCACTCAGTCTAACTGAAATCATGAAGCCAATTCATCATAATGTGGCCATTAGCATTAGCTAGGAGTAGACCCACTGCACACAGTGCCATGTGTTTACACACACACACACACACACACACACACACACACACACACACACACACACACACACACACACACACACACACAGGGACATACATACACATTCATGTCCAACAGTCTGGCATTTATACAAAGGAGGATTCACATAAACAGAGGCGACCCAAAGTGCATTCACACACAAACCTGTATTGTACACACTGTTTTGGACCTGAGACATTAAGAGAAGGCAGCCAGGCAAACAGAGAACAGAGGCCAGGGAGCACACTAACATGTGGGCGCTTGTATCTCAAAATCATTAGAGGCAAAAGGGGACAGCAAGGCCAGATAATGGGATGCCAAATGCATTCAGTGTTGTTGTTCATTACCTGGCATGTCTATCTGCGTGTCTGCCCAATACTTGGCAGAACTATTTACCGGGGGAAAACACATAAACTCATGTACCTTTCCAGTGTGTTTCCCTATAATGGATTGTATATATATGTATTCAGCGTTTTCCATTCTCTGTGTTGTGTAAAGCTGGTGTGTACCATCAAGAAATGCCACACCATTACATGGTTTCCTCTGCAATGTACTGTAATGTCATGTTTCTTTTTGAGTGGAGTCGAACTGGGATTGCATGTCCTGCTCCACCCCCCGACCCACATCCACCCATTTAGAGGCATCCTCATTTTGTCCCTTTTCTCCCCTCTCTTTTATCTTTACCTCTCATCTCATCACCCATCCACTGCATCCTCCTCTCTCTGCTAACTTCTTCTCTTCCCTAACCCTTTCTCCTCATTTTTCAGCCCTGGTTTCCTCCCTCTCCATCATCGTTTATCTGCATTCGGTCCATTTTCTCCCCAGCCTGATGGCTCTTAGATGAGGCGTCTTTCTGGTTAGAAACTGTAATGAAGACTGAAATACTATTTCCTGGATCGCTACTGTGAGTTTTCTCCACCAGCCAGCAATGCTGCAGAGTGATCGATGCTGTTGTTGTTGTTTTGGTTTCCCAGTTTGCTCTTATTGATGTGTCAGTTCGTCTCTAAGCAGATATTGCTAATGACTTCCAGCTTACGCGAAGCTCTTCATAGAGAAAAGTCAATTCATTTCAATGTAATTGTTCCTCCTTGCATTTGCTCTTGCATGCATCCTGCAGTAGTTATCTCTAAACATGTCCAGAGTAACAGCGTTGGCATTATTTTATTATTCAAATTCACATCTTTACTATTTTATAGCAAAAAAATATTACCCTACTACTGTATGGCTGCTTGTTATTGTGAACAGCCTCTGAAAGGGCAGCTCCAAAATTCTCCTCATTCAATTTTCTGGTCACAAAGCACATTTTTCATAAAAGTATAATATACAGTATACATTAACACTCACATGCCATGGATGGCATTTCTAAACAGCCTTACCTGTGCTGGAAAAAATGTATGGCATGGCTGCCTGAGACATGTGACTGTGCCATTGGCCTTAGAAATAGAAAAAGTGAAAAACAGCCTCAGATTTAAAAGTGAAAGGATTTTTCTTTACTGTGGTGGTGACTCAGTCAGCTACCATGCCCTGTCAGTACAATGTTTTAAATTTACGTCTGGGATTTCTGTTGCTCATTACATGCATCTTTCCATTTCCTTCCAGGCAGTCAAAATGGCTGTCTCATCAGCGGCCTAAATCTTGGAGATTTAGAGAACAGCTTTGCCAGGTTGAAAGAGTAACACTCCAGAATAGATAAAGTACATCCATCCAATTCTGGTTTCTAACATTGTAGCCATGTATCGACCAGAGCAGGCTCACATTTTGTTGTCTGGTGCTAGAACAGAACCAAGTGTCCTGACACTTGGTCACAATCGACTCGACTCTTGTCACTAGTGTCGGGTGATAGGAACCAAGCTTTCTTACTGGCCATCATCACCTCTTCAGCCTCTGACAGTTGACATCTTCGTGTGTGTCACATTGCATGTTGTGTCTAGAAAACTGCAGTTGTTGATAGCTGATGTATTCATCCTATTCCTTAACCCTGTTTCTCACTGGCTCACAAAGTGGAAATGGCTCTAAAGGGCGCTTCCCTCTTGCCAACAATAGATCTGCAGGGGGTTGATAGGGCTGTTGATCTAATGATTAATTTGCCAGGCACTGAGAAGTCTAGCTTTTTGAAACTCACTTTCTGGCTCCTATAGTGTTTTGAATCCTCCCCTACTTACTTGGATTTTCACCCACAGGAAGATTAATAACAGCACCATGAGCCAGAAACGTGCATTTCACAAACAAAAACAGCAAACAAGAGAGCAACATTATCATTACTGTATTTTGCACCATAATAAAACATTTATACATTTCCACTAATTATTTTTATAATTTCTGTCATTAAATAATTATCCATCTCTAAAGTGATAATTAGATTTTTATATTTAATTATTTCACAATCCGCTGTAAGCAGTGCCAGACACCTGTTTTTACGGTCGACAATCAACATCAATAAAATAAACAAATTACTCTAAGCTCCTTTACCATGTCCAATTTAGCAGTGTAGAACACAATATGGCTGGTCAAGTGATTTTTCCACATATAACTACGTCTCAGCAACATTATCATTTTGTAACATGGTAATACTGTAATATGTTGAACTGTAAATGTGTGCAAATTACCTTTTCTCACAAGAGTCCGCTTGAAAAGGAAAGCATTAACCGTCAGTACCCACTTAGGGTTGTTCCTGCTTCCACACTGGCAAAAAGGAAATCCTCTTGAGAGTCTCAAATAATTGGATGAAAAGTGGCTAATATTTCTTCACATCCCTTAATTTGTTCTCTCTCATGTGCTCCAATCCATCATAAAAACAATCCTGAACAAATGTTACCAACCATATAGCCACTGAGTTCATTTAAATGCACAACATCACTGATGGTACCTGCTCTTTGTTGCTCTCACTTCACAAGATGAGGTAAAAAATCATTTTCAGTTCATAAGTGGGTACGATGAGTTGTAAACAGAATCTGTAATTCTTTATTTTTTAAAAAATTTTTTTAAGAGAACTTCTCACTTTCATATGTTAATTTTTAGTCTTTGCAACAATATTTTTGAAGCCTACACTGTATGCAATGAGCCACCAGATCTTTTTTTGTCTCTCTTCATCTCTTGCACGCAGTCTTTTCGAAGCAACACAACATTTTACTCTGAAACAGACGGTAGGATAGAGGATAACTCCCTGTACACGGCACTGATCCAACTACTGATACAGATTTTGTGCCTAGTCTTTTCTTCAAGGTACCATGTTGTATTTAAAACCACACATAGGGAACATGTGCAATGAATAAATGTGGGAATGAAAGAAAACGGGAAAGTGGGATCATTGTGAGCTTTTATTTTCCCACTTTTTATTTTAATTTCACTTTCTGTGAGTGATTTCAGTTCCATAGAGGAATGAACTCTCTTCCTGTTCTCATGTTCGTTTTCCTTTTGCTCATTTCTGTTCCTCCTCATCTCAATTTTACAGGTTTTTATTCTTTTACTCAGTTGACCATAGTGGTATAAAGTCAATCCTGCCTCATGTTGAGGGTAGAGTGATAGACTAATTGAAATGGCCAGCTTATATTATAGATAACACCCCTGGCACTACTCCAGCCTGGAACATATGTACTGTATGCAGCAAACACAATATAATTACGCGGGTGTACACCTATGCATGTATATTCATTAAAGACATATATACGGTACAAATATATGTTGTATTATATGTATATGTAAAATTTAGTAAGAATAACAGTGGATTCTGGGACACATGCAGTGACACACCTGACACATGACATAAGCGGTAAATAAGGCAGGATGTTACAACGTGACGCATATATTCCACACACTTACACAGGCATCTTGTGAGTCCGGTTAGTATGGCAGACAAAGCAGTGAGGGTCAATAAGAGGCTTGGTAGCATGATGGGCTTGTCAATATGTAAGCACCTGATGAACTGAACTAGCAGAGGAAAAGGAAACGCAGAATAGCTGCAACTAGCTCAAACTATAGTTCCACATCTATAATGACAAAGTGTAAATGGTTTTATGAAAGGGAACTGAGTGCTGGCTGGGATTTTTTTTTAGGAAACGCTGTAATTGTGGCGCTATGAATTCAGGGCTATTTGACTTCCATCCCTTTGTTGTTTTCAAACGGTCATTGGCATTTACTCAGCCCCATTACAGATGATTATTTTAAGGTATTAAGCGTCTTAACCATTAGCTAAAGAGCCGCCTTGTTATTGTTGTGACTTTTTAAACAGGATATTTCAAAATCTCATTAGCACGATATTCTCCATTGTACTGGAGATCCAGAAGGAAACAACTGAATGTTTTGATCTCACTTACAGTAGGTACACTCCTGGTGACTGATTGATATGCATATTTATAGGAAGGCGATCTAAAACTTAAATCCTCAATGAGCTGACACTTCAAAGAAAGAAGCAGGAAGGAAGCAGGAAAAAAGCGAGAAAAGCCTCTTTTTTTAAAGAAATTTGGCATCAAGCAACAAAAATAAGTTTTTCTTTCATGTATCGTTAAGCATATTTTTATATAATACATCCTTTCTCAGCAGATATATGTATCCTGTTTCACCATCTTGTCCTTGAAAATCTCAAATGAATTCCCTTATTTGTTAAAGGAAGATGCCTGTATAATTTGTTTACATTTTGTAGTAAAATTCATCCACAAATGACATTTTCAGAGTTGGCAATCAAAGAGCACAGTGTGTCCAGTCAAGTGTTGCTCGTTCATATGCAGGTGGTGTGGCTCTGCTGCATGCATTGTTTGTGACCTTCCCACTGGTGTCTTGATGTGCAAAGCTCTGTGAAGTAAAAGTGTTCCTCTTTAGTGTTCTTCAGTTTACAGAGCAGAGATTGCTCAGTGTTCTCTGGTGAGGACGACGCTGGTCATGGAGAAAATAGCTGTGAAGCAGGCAATGCACACTGACATTTCGCCCCACTCACACTCCAGCACACACAAACACACAGACACAGTCACATACATCTGGATACACAGATGAACAAGTATACAAGCTGTTTTTTCAGTCAGATTGTGCAGTACTTGCCTACAGAATTGCATTCATTACCCACGTATGACTCAGGATTTACTGTCATATCAACAATCTCATTTTACACGTTTCTGAGCAAGTGCAGTAGGTAAATACATACTGCATGACTCTGCATTGTATTTACAATGAACAACATTGACATTCACATAGTTCTTAGATAAAGACCCTTAGGAGGTACATTTCATGAGTGATCCTGCATGGGGAGGAAACTGTTTCTATACACCCACACCAGCTGGCAGGTTATACACACCATTCACTATCAGCCTGCAGTGAAGCTATACATGCATATCAATGCAGTGTAACTCTTGAGACTGAGTATTTGGAGGATTACATGCTCCGCAGTTGGTTTGTGAAGAACAACACATTTAAGTGATAATTACATTTTTTTTTTTTTTAAGTTTTTGTGAGCCTCTTTCACTGCCACACAAGCTTCTATTTGATTCACACTTGAAAGCCTTTATTTCTGCCTTGTGTATCTTTAGTAATTGTTTTCTCCTGGTTGTATAGTCATTTGTAATTTCAAGTTTGCTTTTGAAAATTGTTTCATGGACAGAGATTTATGTTTGTTCATTTTTTATTTCTCATCAGTCATGACTGTAACCAAATGAATCAGGACACCAGGACAACAAATTTATTTTTATATTCTTCTTTTCTGATATTTCCCGAACCAAACTCAACTGCCTATGTCCAATCAAGTAAAAGAGCAAAGGACCCTCAATATTTTATGAAGCTAGAGTTCAAAGTTAAGTGCAGGACTTGTAATGAAATCTTGAAGCTTAAAAATATCTCTGCTCCGGTTTTGATCACTGGTACCTTTTTCTGCTTAATATTGAATTGAAGGTCCAGAGCAAGTTTCTCGAGGGCCAACAGTCTTTCAGCATTTTGTATAAACCTCCCCTCACAGATGAAAGTTAGTCATGTAAGCTGCCTATTAAGATTCAGCAGGTTGTAAATGTGCCAAAATGAGACGTGCAGTTTCTCCTGCACCAGTTTGAACTGAAGCGGTGGCAGCAATAACACGCAGCGTGAGAGCTTCACCAAACTAACTCGTTTACAAATAATTTAAGAAAGTTTTCAAAAGCATTTCATAAAAGACTGTTTTAAAATGTATGCTGTTAAATTTACTGAACTAAATCTACTAGAAAAGTAACAAGTAACAAAATGTTATTGCAATACATCTTGTTGATCAGATGACCCCTGGAACAAAAACAATTATGTGGATATTTTAAATTGAGTAATTTAACAAACCCAAAAAATTGCATACCTTTTAAAAGCTTACTGCTTTTTAATGACATCTCTGTATGTTGTGGAGTACAGTGCATTTCTGTGGGAAAGGAATTTGGATGAGCTTCCTGCCGTGGGGGCATACAGGCTGGAGACTGAGGGGTGCTGAGGCCAGAGAGGCCTGTTGTTTGGCCTTGGGCCACCATTCTTGTCCTGTCAGCTCAAATCTCAAAGACCACTCCAAATGGTGTGTCAGATCCTTGAGAATCCTTGTCCTGCTAGCAGCACTGATTAAGAATTTAACAAACATCAGCTTTGCAACCTAGGACATAACTCAAAACGTTGACCGTGTGGAATGAGATTTTTAAAGATGAGAGATAGTTTAGATTCAAGGGACAAACTTAAACTGAGGTGTAACAAATGAAATTCAGTGAGTTGGGGTTTTATTCTGCAATTTTCACATGATGAGCATGATGTCTAATTAAATATCTAATTATTTAACATTGTCCTATTGCTCTTCCATCTCTTCATCATCATCATTATCATCTTCTTCATCCTTATCGCCACCACCATCTGTATGATTAGAGTATAATGTAAATTGCTTACACACTGTGTCAGGACATTACTACATTCAGTGGTGGAGGTTGAATGGAGGGTCCTAATGTCTCACTAATGGCCAACGGTTGTTGTCTTGGAAACCAGCTCAGATGTTAATGTAGACATCAGCCACTCAGTGCTGATTATCACTATGAACTGGGTCACAAAATGACAAATAGGATGATTTATTCACTTGTAGGTCACTCAGTTTGTTATCCTGCCGCAAGGTAGTCATTCTTTAATTCTATTGACAATGGACATTTTAATGAGGTGTTGGGCACCTTTTCCCCATTTTCATCTCTTTTTCTCATCTATGTGTTTTTTCTCTCTTCCTATTAGCTGGCATCTTGGGACTCCACTCGTGGCTTGAATGGTAGCCTAAAGGAGAATCGCATAGAGAGCGGTATGCAGGGAGTGACACTCAAGATTGTAACATTACTGGTAAGTGGGAGTAAACTGAATCTCTTGGCACTTGACCTGCGTAGGAGAATATTTGAGAACGAAAACATACACAACAGCATATTAACATGTCAAAACAAGCAGAAAACATGATTACATGCACTTAAAAAAAAACATGGGAATCAACAAATAAAGTCCTGGCTGTAATAGTACTGTGTCAGAAACCCCTGGTTCTTACCTTCACTGAGGTAAATAAAGATGTTCACTATTCAAGAATTTACAGTAATATACAAAAAAAACCTTGGTTCAGTTATCGCATGTGCATGTGAAGCCAACAGGAACGATGTAGGATCTTGGAGAACTGGACCTTGTATAATCTGCTTTACACTGTTTGGTCATGTTCACTGATATTTTCTCTTTTGGAAAAGAGAATATAAGGTCCTCTTCTAGAGCACCTAGAATCTAGAGCATCAGAAAATAAATCCTTCATTGCAGCAGTTTTTCTTAAACTAATTTCACCACTTCCAGCAGCAAAGCCTTCCTCCTCTCCATCTCACTCTTCTCCTCCCACTTTCTCCACTTTTCCTCCTCTTCACACATGATTTACCTGCACCATATTTATTCACATAAGTTCTGCTCTGCTCTCTCCTGGCAGTGTCACTTAATCAAATCATTTGCCCCCTGCCCACTTAAACACATCCCCCCTCTTCAGTCTCTCTCTCCCTGTCTTCTTTTTACTCCTCCTTCACCCATTTAAATCTGCCCTGACACTTTCAACCCATAAAGAAGAACCACTGTGTGGGTGCAATAAATTTAAAATGGCAATTTCCACGTTGATGAACCATAGCAGTTGGGCCATGGTGCCATGTGATACAGGTCAACAGTTGCTGAGGAAACTGTTTTATTAAGATGAAGTTTAACTTAGATCACCTTCGAAGCTCTTCATGAAGGTGTCACCCCAAAGTTCTTAAGATGACTGAATGTGTCCTCGCCTTAGTCGCCAATCTGGCCCCGAGGAGATTATGGTGCATTTTGAGAAATGACATCCCTGTGATTCAATACACACACATTCTTATGCTTTTTCCTCACTTTGAGGGTAGATCTTAGCCTTAGAGACAAAATCAGTGCACATTCACAGTTCTCAACATTATCATTATGTTAGTATTGTATTTCCATAAAACTCCTTTCAGCAATTGTACAATATTTGTTTAAACAGGAAGAACCTTTTGTGATGGTGGCAGAAAACATTCTGGGCCAACCCAAGAGATACAAAGGATTCTCGATTGATGTCTTGGACGCCCTTGCTAAGATCCTGGGCTTTAAGTACGACATCTACCAAGTTGGAGATGGGAAGTATGGCTCAGCACTCCCTAATGGATCCTGGAATGGCATGATGGGAGAACTCATTGGAAAGGTTAGTGTCTTTTCTTTTTATCTCAGTCTATGTCCAGATGTTTGTCCAAATCCTGTTTCTGGGAGTCGAGCCACATCCTTGTTTAGAAATGGGAGCCCAATTATAAGGTTTATTAAAGTGGAAAAGATCAGAAAAACATTGCGTGGCCAACATCTGGAAATCCATTTTCTCCCATGGGTGAACATCTGATTTCTCCTTTTTGAAGGGAAACTGATTAAGTTTAAGAACATGACAAAGGCTTTTCTGAGTCATAATGGAAATGGGATTTTAACTTTAAGCTACAGTATTTACCCCATAAAGTCTTTTAGGTTCAAGTTTCTGTTTAGAATTTCAGATTCGTTATTACTGGAAGGCACATGCACTCTCACCCTGCAATCTTTATACTATTGTTTATCAAATGGAGCTATGCGATTGATCAATGACAGAGTGAACACTGTATTGTTACTGCCATTAGACCACGTGTTCACCGAAATGACTGAGGAACTGATGTTTATTGTTTAGAAAAAACAGACTTGACACATGATAAAATATATGAATTATGTTACCTCAAATAAACTATATTACATTTATTAATTATTGATGACCATATTATCCAGTATAAAATGGCAGAGTCATGCAGAATGGATATAATACACACTAAAATCCAAGATTAGAAAGAAAGTGCTCTTGAGTCCAAACCTCCATGAAGGCCTAATGAGCTCCCCGGTTATTTGCTTCAAAGTCAACAATGTACTGAGTAGACAATAGAGTAGTTATATAAGTTAAAGGCAAAGTTTAGTTTAATAATAAAGAAATCTCATTGTGTTAGAAAATCAAAAGATTTTCTTGAGCATGAAGGTGCACAGAGGGATGGACTGTCTGGGTAAGTACTTGAGAGATGTAATTTTAAATTTGAAAATGTGGACTGATGGTTATTCTTGAGGAAAACCACTTGCGTTAACAAAACGAATAGGTTTCTCCCCTTTGGGATTGAAAACCCGCACACCAAATGTCCTTCCAATTTGCCCATTACCTTTGGAAATATGTCAGAAACACTGACCTGATAGTGTTTCTATAAAGAAAAAGACAGAAAATGAAAAAGCATACAGTAGTTACTTTTAGAATGAAGTGTGATGTAAGCTGAAAAGTTCCAGTGATGGTGACAGAAGAGCAGAGGTCACAGGGTCCTCAAAATTAAGTTTCTTTCTCATGGGAGTATTTGATTTCAGCCACATGTTTTCATAATGTTGTCACAGATGGATAAACCAGCCTCACCTCCTCAATGGTGAGAAAACATCAACCAGCTCATGTAGTTAAATAATATAATATCATATCAAATATTCTAGATTGATTCTTTTTCAATGTCTAACAACATATAAGAAATTCCCAGAAATTGTATTAAGTTACTAAAATGGTATCATATGACTCTCCACCCACAGCGAGCTGATTTGGCCATATCAGCTATCACCATCACTCCCGAGCGCGAGAGTGTGGTGGATTTCAGCAAGCGCTACCTGGACTATTCAGTGGGAATCCTGATGCGCAAGTCAGAGGAGAAGATCAACATTTTCTCTTTACTGGCACCATTTGACCTGGCAGTGTGGGCGTGCATCGCTGCAGCCATCCCTGTAGTGGGCATCATGATCTTCCTGCTCAGGCGCATCCAGGCAGTGCGCTGCCAGAACAGTGCAGGAGGCCATCCGCCACCTTCTGTCTCCACGTCACTTCAGAGCGCCATCTGGATTGTCTATGGTGCTTTTGTGCAACAAGGTGGGTGATATAGTTTTATTCTGGCAACAACAATATGAAAAGACAGCAGTTATAAATCATGTATTTGGACAACCGAGGCTTGGCAGGTTTCATTCCTCCAAACCATAGACCAAACTCTTTCTAGTTAACACTTCTCTGTTTGAAGGTGTGTTTTAACTGATAAAGTCAGTGGCATTATTGAATGTCAGTGGCATTATTGAATTATTGAATGCTCTTGGCCTTCAGTGACACATCACCAAGCACCAGCCGTGCAGTTCTTAAATGTGAAACCCCTAAATCTAAACAGAACAAAAGAGAAATAAAAACAGTAAAAAACTACTTGAAGGGATTAAGGGTAGAAGATTAAAATAAAGAACAAGTCCAATTAATTAAAATGCACATGTGGATGTCTGTATACAACAAATGCTGATTCAGTAGTGAGTCAGTTAGAGGCACAACGCCCACCCTAGCATTTTCTAAAGGTGCCCTTGTCAAGGAGAACATGTCTTCTTTAGGCCTGGTAGAGATCCAGGTATGTCCAGTTTGGATAAATGACTACTTCAGCAACTGATGTTAAAGCCTGAACTGCATCTATCAAAGTCTGGCACATTGCCTATGAGCCTTTTTTAACCCAACACCCACTATATTTCAAGAGAAGCTCAATTCCATGTCTTTTCTCTGCCTTTTTTCTCCTCGTTCTCCTCTGGCTCGTGTTCCAACGTTGCCACTTTTTGTTCCAGTCAAGTGGATTGCATTTTTTTTCTTGGGATGGCGTGGGTCACTTTGATATGGATCTGACTGTTGATGCTTAGTGCGCCATTGTCAGAGAGCATAAACTTGGCAACCATATCCCCCTTATGATTTCATAATGATATGCCAACACATGGCTGGGTTTTGTTGTATGTTCTGTGCAGATTAAACTATCCACCCACAGATGCACTGACTTTCCTCACTGCTTTTTTCAAGCAGGGACTGCCTTTCTTTTGTTCTATAAGAAGGTCAGGGAGAGGTAGGAAATAGTCTGAAACTGTCTTGGAGAAGTGAAGAAAATAACACGTTTCTCTTATGATTAGAGAATTTAATCAATTTATTTTAAAGATGAAAGCGACTGCACCACAATGGATCTTTGCAGTAGGGTGAGATCCAGTAAAATTTCATACACATTTTACATTTGATGACCTTAAGAAATCAGTCAAAGTCATATATGATAAAAATGACTGATGCTGGAGTGCTATGCATCTGACAAGGCCCTCAGTTTTTTTTCCCAAGCTGTCCTGAGGGTGCAGCCGCGTTGATTGTGACACTTTTGGACAAATATGTTTTCATTACATTTCACACTCCTGAATCTTACAGATGACATTTCTATGGCTTTACTCTTCAAAATTAGAATGTGTGCTGACATTTTTCTCATGCGCCTCATACACTGTTTTTTGGATATTTGGAGAGAAAGAGTCAGTGTGACAGAGAAAAAGTGAAGATAGCAAAGCTATTGCGACAAACCAGTCTTTTGCCCTCAAAGAAAACAAGGGGAAGCAGAGGATTAAGGAGATGAAGGAAAGAACATTAAAAAGGCAGGAAGAAAAAGGAAGCAGGAATATTAATGATTACTACACTTTGGAAAAAAATGGATTGGGATGTGCAGAGACAAGTAAATCTGTGCAAGTAACATTTCAGGGTAGATGGTTTTCAATACACTAAGCTCTTGAGAAAATAAGGGATGAAAACATAGCGCAATTACACAAATCATCATATCCATGCAGGCGACTGCTCCAGTGTTACATACAAAAATGAGTATTATCTCCAAAGTGAGAAATTACAACTTGTAGCAGCTTTTAACATCAATGGTGTGATATGATTAACCACTTATTACTAGTTAATTCACCCATGTGTGCCACTTCATGTAACCTAGAGAAAAAGCAGGGCTGAAAGAAACACTGTACAAACGGTTTTATCACTGTTAGAAACATGAGGAAAGGACACCAGCGTCCATTTTATTCATAATTTATGACCATACACCAGAATAATCAATTAACTTACCAGACAGACACAAAACATGTGGATGTCTCTTTTTGCATAGAACTGGCCAATCTCCTAAAATACAGAAAATCTTGCATTTAAAAACATAAGGCATTAAGATAAAAATGGTCTTTATTTTCTTGGCTCTTTCATAATATGAGAGCTAATTGAAACAATAAAATCAGGATACAAGACCATAATAATAATAAGCCATTCCTACACATTTTGGCAGCATTATGTCTACATCACGTGTTACTTAAAAATGTGTTGGGGGGTTTGCAGTTTGTATTATTTTTAGCATTTATACTAAATTAAAGATAGTTGCATTAGATCATGTGTGGTGATAGGTAATGTGAAGCTGTACAGTACATTGTGAAGAAGATGATGATGATGATGATGATGATAATGATGATGATGATGATGGTGGTGTGTGCAGTTTTAATACTAATGCCCTTATACCTGCACCTCCACAGGAAGTGACTCCATCCTGGGGTCGGTGGCTCTGCGTATCGTCATGGGCAGCTGGTGGCTCTTCACCCTCATTGTGTGTTCATCTTACACAGCAAACCTAGCTGCCTACCTCACCGTGTCACGCATGGACAATGCTGTCAGGTAAGACACAATACCTTCAATTAACTTCTCAAATGAAACATCAACCACCTTGAACACTTCACGTGGATAGTTAAAATAAATGAGGAATGAATAAAATCCATACAGCAGAGGCAGAGATATTGCCTGTTTCATTCCATTTTTCTACCTTGTTAAAACCTGGTCCCTACGTTACCCACAATGCAACCCGACCAGGAACAGTTCAGTCAGGTAGATTTGGGTGTATTATGCTAGTAGCAGCTAAAGTAGACTCGAGTAGAGTAGAGATGAGTTGCGGGCTACTGAGGTCTTGTGAGCTCACCTCTGTCTGACTCCACACACCCTGATTTTTTCAGCCACAACCAACACTGACTCAAGTGACATCACTTGAGGCAACTTATTAGAGTTCAAGCAGCTCCCCCTGGAGTCACAGAAGGCTTTGTACAACTTTTTCCTATATGCAGTAGTGCTCCTCAACACCTGTAAATAGACTTTGATGTAAAGCTTAAGGGCTTCTGCATGCTTTCATGTTATCATTTTTATTGTGTGTGTGTGTGTGTGTGTGTGTGTGTGTGTGTGTCTTGCAGTGCAATATATGTTTTATGTGTGGAGTGTTTTCTTGAGGTAGCATACATTACATTTTCCAATATTTCAACCAAAGGAACGAGTGCTGTAGCTCAGGCTGAAGGTTCGTCTGTGTGCATCTCTCATCATCTCTTTCACTTGGTACAGAGTGTTTGGTGTGACTGCTTTTCTGTAATTTTTGACTTGCTGCCTAACAACTAGCCTGTCCTCAGTCCAAATGTTATTTGTCAGTAAATCCAATTTGGTGTGCCGTCTCTCCCCAAAGAATGGTCAGAGAAGCATTCGATTACATTGGGTCTGTCTTCAGTTGAACAAATAGTAACATGTGGACATGTGAGGAGGGGGAGTGAATGCTGAGCAGCCCACACCTCACGTGTGTGTGTGTGTGTGTGTGTGTGTGTGTGTGTGTGTGTGTGTGTGTGTGTGTTTATTCATGTTTGGATTACCAATTACTGGAACATAACTTTTTCTCATAGTACATTGGGTGCAGTTTAGGGAATGGAATCAGCCTTACTTCATTGCATTTAGGAGTTAGAGGGTTGGGGAAAGTGCACTGTGACCAAATTTTAAATTGGAACAATCAAAGCACATGCTGAACATGTCCATATCTGCTGTTCTCAGTAGTAACTGCTTTATAAAATTTGTAGCCTGTGTGGGATTCACTTCCTGGCCAATCTAAATTAATTGTGCAGAAAATCTGAACATAATTTAAGCAATAAATCCTGAGGCATCCTGTACATTCCTGAGAGATTTTGTGGAGGTGATAAACTTTTAAGATACACTGAAAATACACTTTTTGTTTATTTGAGAAAAATGTGAGAAGGGTACAGGACTAAATCATCCTAAAATAAAAAGTTTATTTTAATAGCGTACGTATTGTTTTCTTAATTGCAAGAATAAGAGCAAATCATTGCAATCCCAAAATATGTTTATTGGTTTATTTAACCAGTGTGTCACGCTTAGCTTAGGAGAGAGCCTTTCTTTTGTACTCCATTGCTTTCCTGATGTGCATAAGACACTTCTAAAATTGCCCAGCATCAGGTCTTACTTAGCAGCACAGTGTTCAAATTAACTCTGCTGCTCCATTTCCTAATTACATAATCTGAGTAAATACTCTCCTAAATGTAAAACTTGATGTGAACACATTTGCACACCATCATCATCTGACTGTGAGTTGCTAGTGGGCTTAATAATTCTCCCACCTAACATCCAAATTGTGCATGTGTGCGTGTGTAGGGGTGGGGGGACTGAAGAATTATGCCTCAGGTTATTTGAAAATTGGCCACTTCCTTTCTTTTTAAAAATGCTTGTGGCCAACTTGATGATTCAATAAACTGACAGTGGACAGTAGGTCCTACCATTAACAATGATTAAAGCGGGCATCTCTCTGAAACACCAATAATTGATTTTCTTTTATGAAGTCAATGTTTATCAAAAAAACAAAACACAGATGTAATTTACCACATAAATCACAGCAAAAGCAAATCTGGTTAAGCCCATAGTTTTACTTTCTTTCAAAGAGGGAGAACTTGCTGCCTTTGCATCATTTTCACTCACAACTTAAGATCAGGCAAAATGAAACATTAGTTTTTTTTCTCTTTCTCTACTAGAATTCACCTCCTTTGAGGGAGAAAACTGCTTTGCACCATCACTGAACCACTAGGGGACAGATGGCAGAAGAAATTTATACAGTAAATTGGGTCTTTTGTGCAGGCCTATTGCTGCCTTCCTCATTGTACAGAGAAGCATAGGTTGACTTGGAAGAGGAAGGGTTATTTGTAACTCCTGTGGGGAGCATGTACAGCACCATCCCGGAGAACACAGGTGACATTTACAGAGTTGGAATTGAGTTCTTTCAGTAACAGAAAGTAATCTTCATTTTTGTGAAAAGCATTTGTAAGAATGTTGGGATTAGGTATAGTAATGTCTGCTTAAAAGAAAATACTCCAAAACCAGGTTCTTGCTGTCTGGGAGTCATTGTGGTTGTGGCAGAAAGGCTGGGCTGCCTGAACCAGGAGCCAAAGGTCTATGACGATGGTGTATTGCAGTATTAAAATAGGCAGAACAGGTGAGATTCCCTCACTGTTCACTTCTAGGCTCCATTTTTTACCCTTCTGTGCTCTACCAGTCAATATTGTCTATGAATGTAATATATTACACCTGGTGACCAAAGCACTACTAATGTATGACGTGCCTGACAGAAAAGGCTGCATATATCCAAATCTACTCTAGAAATGTATTTCATAAAATCATTCAAACTGGAGTTTGTCCTGCAGCATGAATCCAATGTCCAAACCTTGGAAAGTTTCTGCCAAATGTGTCTTGAATCTTATAGGATAGGTTAGGTGCAGTCCATCTCCCTAAATTTGAAAAAATATAAAGTCAGTATGTGTTTATGATTTTTCATGGAGAAATCATCTTTCTGTCTTCTAGACAAGTCAGTTCAAGACACACTTTGTTTGTGTGTGTCTGTGTTTCTAAATGTGTGCCTGCATGAGCCCTTAGTTGGGTGTAACAGGAACAATTAGCAACTTTGTCTGACGTACAGTGGTTAATTAAGCCATCATTTGTATATTATAAATTTGGTTTAAACACTACATGGCTTTTCCCCCTTTTGTTTGCTCTCTCTACAAATAAGCCTTTACGAAACACCTGAGCCTTGGGATACAGAGATGAAATGGTTTCCTACCAAAACTATTTGTATGATGTTCTAGGGTGAGAGGGAGCGAAAGAGAGAAAGTCATGTTTCTTAAAAAATGATTTGTCCCCCAGGATATCACATGGATTAATACGAATTAATGGATGTCTTTGGCTGAGCTCTCTTGTTTTTTTATAATGTTGTTTTAACTCTTTACTCTTTACTGCTATGGCTGATTTTACATTAAGTACAACCATGACCAACTGTGCAGGCAGCAATTTGGTGCCTTTGATTTTGCCTGGAACACCTTAGAGGAAACTTGTGACATGCACACGCAAGAGAAGACAATTCTTTACATGCATGTGTCTGTAGTACTGCAATACAAAGAGGGAGAAAGAGCATTGGTTTGTGTGCTAGGTTGGTGCTGTGCTTCTTATAATCTTTGTCCATCCATTATAGATAATGAACAGAGGGCTGGGTTGGATCTCTATGTATTGATCAGGAATCAAAGTGTATGTTGCATTGCTTTGAGAAAGAAAAGCCAAACAAGAAACAGCACTTACAAATGGGTGGCAGATGTCCTCAGTACAAGACAATGTCTACTTCAAATAGTCACTGTCTGATAATATCACTTGTGAGTGGTTTAATTTTACCATATCTTTGATTTTTAAAATGTGCCATCTGTCTATTGTTTTTCATATTTTTTCTTACATTACAGGGGCTTTCACCTCTTTTAGTTATTCTATTTACTCCAGCTGGTGGATCTAAATATTTATAGGATTGATTTATCTCAGATCTATAGTTCCACAGTACACTACAGGTCCCAATGTTTGTGTAGTTACATAAAAGTAGGCTGTTAAGGCTGAGCATTTTACTTGGTGCAGTAAAGCTTGTGGTTTAATCTAACAGAATAAGCTGGAGACCATGAAATATCCAGCACATTGTTTCTGTCTCGCTTGCTTTTTCCACAACAACCACTGTTACACCATATAGGCTTCTAATTAAATCGCTGAATTAGTCCAACAACATCATCTTGAGATAAGCTTTTCGATTCTCTCACTTTTTAGAGAATTGGGAAGAAAACAATCTTAGTTGTGTAAACATTCTGGTGCTTCTCTAGTATGATATTCTAAAGAAATGTGGAAAATGCACAGAGGCAGTACATCAAACATATCAACCCAGTACAAGTCATGGATGTAGGTAATCTAACAAATTACACTGGAAGCAAATTCTAATTAAAAGGACACTGGCATTTAGCAAATATGTTGCTGTACAAAATTGGAAATTATCTTTACATATGAAATATGGTTGCTGCAAGGAGCCACACAGCATCTGCATAATAGACATTTCAATCAGGAGAGAATAGTTTTCAGATATAAAGTATTGTTTATAAAAAGTAGGTTATAGTTTGGTGCTGACTCCATTAGGGGTTAATGCTCAATCATGGGGATTGAACCCCATAATCAGTCAGCAACTTAACCTCCCAACCTGGTCAACATTACTCTGGTCGCAGTCATGGTGCTGGTAGTGCTAGGGAAAGTGGTGGTCAGGGAAAGCTTTGGCGTCGACATCAGAGCCAGCAGGCAGCAGGCAGCACTCTACAGGTGCAGCTAATTTGGTTGATAAAGAGCATGCTGATTAGTGATTTTCTCCAATGTGCATAGGAGAGGGAGGTGGTAGTGTTACGCTTACTGATTGGATGGAGTGAAACAGGAGGGAGCTGAAGCTTGAATTTTAAACAGAGGGAAAAATCTGTATATACAAGGATATAAGCCAGGAGGCTGAGGCGGGGTAATGAATAAAAGTGAAGAGGAGTGTTTCCTAAGTCAGTGACTTCTTGCATCATGCTTGTAATGTAATAAGACATGGCTTTGATTTTAAAGGCTGACAAAGCAGAACAGCTTTGTTGGCAACAAAAATGTTTGATTTGCACAAAAAATTTGTGCAAGAAAAATAACAGGTTAAAACTGTTTGACAAAGTCATTTGTAAATAGTTGTGTATATCAGGCTTTTATATTAATAGACTGCTGTTGCTAATGTTACTCTGTCAAGCCATCTCAGCATCAGAACTGGGTTGCCACAGGGATTTATCCTTGGACAGTTGCTGTTTACATTATACAGAAATAACATAGTTGTTCCTTCAGACTTAGACTTCAATGTCCATTTATTTGCTGACGATACAATTTTATATGTCCCAGGCTCCGCCCCCAGCCTGACTCGTCTTCAGTCTGCCTCTGATGCCTTCCAACTATTACTCTTTAAACACAGACTAGTTTTAAAGACAAGACCAAGTACATGGTTTTGTCTTGCTCCACAAGTGTATCTGAGCACCCTGCCATTAAAACTAAATGATACTCATATTACTCTTCATGAGTCAAAATATGACCTGACAGTAGACTGTCTTTCAAGATTAATAGTTGATTGACAAATTAAATTGAGACAAACTGACATGTTATACTGTAAAAAAAATTTCTTGAATATCTTCTTATTACTTATTACTTCATATTATTTCCTGTTTTTCTTATCAGTTTTCTATCAAATCTGGTGAACTAACTTGCTACTGTGGCCCTCACTGCAGGTCGTTCCAGGACCTGTCCAAACAAGTGGATGTGGTTTACGGGACAGTGAGGGACTCGGCCGTGTACGAATATTTCCGGGCCAAAGGCACCAACCCTCTGGAGCAGGACAGTACATTCGCAGAACTCTGGAAGACCATTAACAAGAACAACGGCTTTGAGAACTCTGTCTCCAGCCCATCAGAGGGAATCAAGAAGGTAAGTATTTATTTTGGTCTTCATGAATAAAATATTATTAGAGCCCTTTAAACTTGTGTTGCCTGTTATTAGGTTTCTGTAGGGTTCTTTTCAACAAGCTATTCTTAGGGAAAGCAAACAATATGAAATATATGTTTAGCTATTCTTTCACAAGAAAGAAGGCGGCGATGAAGGCGTTGCTTTTTCTTTTTTCTTTCTTACTTCTTAATAAATTATATGAATATTAAAATCATGTCTTCAGCTCAGAAGAAATTAATACTATGAAACATAAGCTCAGCCTTGATGATAATTAACTGTAGCTTGTTACTGTTACACAGCCAGGTAAGTTCAGTAAATTCCATCACTGATTGACAGAAGCATGAGTAAAGTGATATTTTTAATCTAGTGAATAGTGAGGGTTTAATTATTCTCACAAACTCAGTGTGTTGCCAAATTAACTTTTAATGTATTTTCTCTTCTCTCTCTCTTTCTTAAACACAAATAAGCACAAGCACGCACACGGCTACACAGACACATAGCAGATTGAAGAATCCATAATTAAACAAACTACAATGGAGTCTAGACATATGCACTTTAAAAGCATTAAACTGCAGTGTTTCCTCAGCCATTTTGGGGAGGGGCAGCCTGCCATTAAATAAATATTTTATTACCGTTTTATTTTGTTTACATTTACATTTTATTCTGTTCGCAGTTACTGAATTACTATGTTTTTCTTTAGAGCTAACAAACCATCGACTGCATGCTCCTCATTCTGACTTGAGTTTTACAGTTGGATGGGAATGTGATTTCTACAGTATGTGTTTATTTATTAAAGGTCAGTGGACTTGAGAGCCCTATATAGTTGAGAGCATAGTCTTACTCTGGAGGGTAAAGAAGCTGGAGAAGTGCATACAAACACAGAAAAACAACAAACAAAAAAAAACAATCCAGTAGGATATCAGACAGATTTTCAGCCGGCGTTGTTCAACAGTCTTCACTTGAGGCTACAGCACATGATCGTGTCTCTGAAAATATGCTATAAGCAGAGCTAGAAAAAAATAGCGATCCAACTATTTACATCATCTTTGTAAAGAAATCTAATGTTGTGCATGCTATTCAGTGTTCAGTGCTCTGAGTGGGAAAAATATTAAATCTAATTTCTGTGCAAATATTTTGCATGCTGACTGAGCTCTGTTTGTTCTACTCATTGCTTTTTCACAGTGAGAAGCCTGTGCCACTCTCCCAGCAACACAGGGACATGAGGTCAAGGCGTAAAAATGCAAAGAAAATGCCTTATAATGTGTTTGCTTTTGCATGTGTGTTTGTGTGTGTCTTGGGAACTTCACAAATTTCCAGGCAAAGCGAGAGTCATATGCCTTTCTGTGGGACATGGCGGTGGTGGAGTATGCTGCTCTGACAGATGACGACTGCACACTGACTGTAGCAGGAAACAGCATGAGCACCAGAGGCTACGGCATGGCCCTGCAGCACGGCAGTCCTTACAGGGACCTCTTCTCTCAGAAGTATGTCTATATACAGACATTTTGTAATGTGTTGTGATATATATCAATTACGCAGCATTCCTTTATGTTCAGCAGGAATGGTACCAGCTAATACCTCCTGGTGTTGGTATCAGCCTGTAAATTTTTTGAAATCATTGAAGGATATCTAATGTGTGTTCCAGTTTATCTTCAGGCATCTGTCCTGTTAGATGTGATAACTTTGCACAGACCAAATAATTACTGAAATATGGACACATGGCTGCATTTTTGACATTTTTATGCCTTATTATACGATGACATTTTTCTGCCTTACTATACTCTGACGTTTTTTGCCATTTTTATGCCTCATTATACTATGACGATTTTTATGTTTTTATGCCTTACTATACGATGACCTTTCTTGACATTTTTATGCCTTACTATACTATGACGTTTTTTGACATTTTCATGGCTACTATACTATGATATTTTTTGACATGTTATACCTTAATATGATATGTTTTTTGACATGTTATGCCTTTCTATACCATGACGTTTTTTTCACATTTTTGTGACTTACTGTAATATGATGTTTTTTGACGTGTTATACCTTACTTTACTATGATGTTTTTTTATGTTTTTATGCCTTACTATATATTATGACGTTTTTTGCCATTTTTATGCCTCATTATCCTGTGACGATTTTTGACGTTTTTATGCCTTACTATACTATGACTTTTTTGACATTTTTATGCCTTACTATACTAGACATTTTTATGCCCTGCTGTACTAAGACATTTTTATGTGTTATGCCTTAATATACTAAGACGTTTTTTGATGTTTTTGTGCCTTACTATACTATGATGTTTTTTTCACATTTTTATGACTTACTATACTATGACGTTTTTTGACGTTTTTATGCCTTACTATACTATGACGTTTTTATGCCTTACTATACTATGACGTTTTTATGCCTTACTATACTATGACGTTTTTATGCCTTACTATACTATGACGTTTTTATGCCTTACTATACTATGACGTTTTTATGCCTTACTATACTATGACGTTTTTATGCCTTACTATACTATGACTTTTTTGACATTTTTATGCCTTACTATACGATGACGTTTTTTGCCATTTTTATGCCTCATTATACTGTGACGATTTTTACGTTTTTATGCCTTACTATACTATGACAATTTTTGACGTTTTTATGCCTTACTATACTATGACTTTTTTGACATTTTTATGCCTTACTATACTAGACATTTTTATGCCTTGCGTTTTTTGACATTTATATGCCCTGCTGTACTATGACATTTTTATGCCTTACTATACTATGATATTTTTTGACATTTTTATGCCTTACTATACTATGACGTTTATTGATGTTTTTGTGCCTTACTGTACTATGATGTTTTTTTCACATTTTTATGACTTCCTATACTATGACGTTTTTTGACATTTTTATGCCTTACTATACTATGACATTTTTTGACGTGTTATGCCTTAATATACTAAGACGTTTATTGATGTTTTTGTGCCTTACTATACTATGATGTTTTTTTCACATTTTTATGACTTACTATCCTATGATGTTTTTATGCCTTACCATACTATGACGTTTTTTTCACATTTTTATGACTTACTATCCTATGATGTTTTTATGCCTTACCATACTATGACGTTTTTTTCACATTTTTATGACTTACTATCCTATGATGTTTTTATGCCTTACCATACTATGACGTTTTTTTCACATTTTTATGACTTACTATCCTATGATGTTTTTATGCCTTACCATACTATGACGTTTTTTTCACATTTTTATGACTTACTATCCTATGATGTTTTTATGCCTTACCATACTATGACGTTTTTTTCACATTTTTATGACTTACTATCCTATGATGTTTTTATGCCTTACCATACTATGACGTTTTTTTCACATTTTTATGACTTACTATCCTATGATGTTTTTATGCCTTACCATACTATGACGTTTTTTTCACATTTTTATGACTTACTATCCTATGATGTTTTTATGCCTTACCATACTATGACGTTTTTTTCACATTTTTATGACTTACTATCCTATGATGTTTTTATGCCTTACCATACTATGACGTTTTTTTCACATTTTTATGACTTACTATCCTATGATGTTTTTATGCCTTACCATACTATGACGTTTTTTTCACATTTTTATGACTTACTATCCTATGATGTTTTTATGCCTTACCATACTATGACGTTTTTTTCACATTTTTATGACTTACTATCCTATGATGTTTTTATGCCTTACCATACTATGACGTTTTTTTCACATTTTTATGACTTACTATCCTATGATGTTTTTATGCCTTACCATACTATGACGTTTTTTTCACATTTTTATGACTTACTATCCTATGATGTTTTTATGCCTTACCATACTATGACGTTTTTTTCACATTTTTATGACTTACTATCCTATGATGTTTTTATGCCTTACCATACTATGACGTTTTTTTCACATTTTTATGACTTACTATCCTATGATGTTTTTATGCCTTACCATACTATGACGTTTTTTTCACATTTTTATGACTTACTATCCTATGATGTTTTTATGCCTTACCATACTATGACGTTTTTTTCACATTTTTATGACTTACTATCCTATGATGTTTTTATGCCTTACCATACTATGACGTTTTTTTCACATTTTTATGACTTACTATCCTATGATGTTTTTATGCCTTACCATACTATGACGTTTTTTTCACATTTTTATGACTTACTATCCTATGATGTTTTTATGCCTTACCATACTATGACGTTTTTTTCACATTTTTATGACTTACTATCCTATGATGTTTTTATGCCTTACCATACTATGACGTTTTTTTCACATTTTTATGACTTACTATCCTATGATGTTTTTATGCCTTACCATACTATGACGTTTTTTTCACATTTTTATGACTTACTATCCTATGATGTTTTTATGCCTTACCATACTATGACGTTTTTTTCACATTTTTATGACTTACTATCCTATGATGTTTTTATGCCTTACCATACTATGACGTTTTTTTCACATTTTTATGACTTAATATACTATGACTATTTTTGACGTTTTTATGCCTTACTATACTATGACATTTTTTGGACATTTTTATGCCTTACTATACTATGTTTTTTGACATTCTTATGCCTTAGTATACTATGACATTTTTTGAAGTTTTTGTGCCTTAATATACTATGATGTTTTTTGACATTTTTACGCGTTAGTATACTATGACATTTTTATGCCTTGCGTTTTTTGACATTTTTATGCCCTACTGTACTACGACATTTTTATGCCTTACTATACTATGACATTTTTTGACATTTTTATGACTTACTATACTATGATGTTTTTTGACATTTTTATGCCTTACTATACTATGATGATTTTTTGCCTTACTATACTATGACGTTTTTTGATGTTTTTATGCCTTACTATACGATGACGTTTTTGTGCCTTACTATGCTATGATGTTTTTTGACATGTTATACCTTAATATAATATGATGTTTTTTTACGTGTTATGCCTTTCTATAGTATGACATATTTATGCCTTACTATACTATGATGTTTTTATGCCTTACTATACTATGATGTTTTTTGACATTTTTATGCCTTAGTATACTATGACATTTTTATGCCCTACTGTACTACAACATTTTTATGCCTTACTATACTATGACATTTTTTGAAATTTTTATGTCTTACTATACTATGACGTTTTTTGAGGTGTTATGCCCTACTGTACTAAGACATTTTTATGCCTTACTATACGATGACTTTTTTTGACGTTTTTATGGCTTTCTATACTATTATACTTTTTGACATTTTTATGCCTTATTATACTATGATGTTTTTTGACGTTTTTAAGTCTTACCATACAATGACGTTTTTTGACGTTTTTGTGCCTTACTATACTATGACGTTTGTTGACATTTTAATGGCTTACTATACTATGACGTATTTTGACATTTTTGTGCCTTACTATACTATGACGTTTTTTGACATGTTATACCTTAATATAATATGATGTTTTTTTTACGTGTTATGCCTTTCTACAGTATGACATTTTTATGCTTTACTATACTATGGTGTTTTTATGCCTTACTATACTATGAAGTTTTTTGACATTTGTATGCCTTACTATACTGTGATGTTTTTTTCACATTTTTATGACTTACTATACTATGATGTTTTTTGACGTTTTTATGCCTTAATATACTATGACTATTTTTGACGTTTTTATGCCTTACTATACTATGACCTTTTTTTCACATTTTTATGACTTACTATACTATGACAATTTTTTGCCTTACTATGCTATGACGTTTTTTGATGTTTTTGTGCCTTACTATACTATAATGTTTTTTGACATTTTTATGGCTTACTATACTATGACGTATTTTGACGTTTTTGTGCCTTACTATACTATGACGTTTTTTGACATGTTATACCTTAATATAATATGATGTTTTTTTTACGTGTTATGCCTTTCTACAGTATGACATTTTTATGCCTTACTTATACTATGGTGTTTTTATGCCTTACTATACTATGAAGTTTTTTGACATTTGTATGCCTTACTATACTGTGATGTTTTTTTCACATTTTTATGACTTACTATACTATGATGTTTTTTGACGTTTTTATGCCTTAATATACTATGACTATTTTTGACGTTTTTATGCCTTACTATACTATGACCTTTTTTTCACATTTTTATGACTTACTATACTATGACAATTTTTTGCCTTACTATGCTATGACGTTTTTTGATGTTTTTGTGCCTTACTATACTATAATGTTTTTTGACATTTTTATGGCTTACTATACTATGACGTATTTTGACGTTTTTGTGCCTTACTATACTATGACGTTTTTTGACATGTTATACCTTAATATAATATGATGTTTTTTTTACGTGTTATGCCTTTCTACAGTTTGACATTTTTATGCCTTACTATACTATGATTTTTTTTCTCATTTTTATGCCTTAGTATACTATGACATTTTTGTGCCTTACTATACTATGACGTTTTTTGACATTTTTATGCCTTACTATACTATGATTTTTTTTCTCATTTTTATGCCTTAGTATACTATGACGTTTTTGTGCCTTACTATACTATGTTTTTTTCACATTTTTATGACTTACTATACTATGACGTTTTTGTGCCTTACTATACTATGTTTTTTTCACATTTTTATGACTTACTATACTATGACGTTTTTGTGCCTTACTATACTATGTTTTTTTCACATTTTTATGACTTACTATACTATGACGTTTTTGTGCCTTACTATACTATGTTTTTTTCACATTTTTATGACTTACTATACTATGACGTTTTTGTGCCTTACTATACTATGTTTTTTTCACATTTTTATGACTTACTATACTATGACGTTTTTGTGCCTTACTATACTATGTTTTTTTCACATTTTTATGACTTACTATACTATGACGTTTTTGTGCCTTACTATACTATGTTTTTTTCACATTTTTATGACTTACTATACTATGACGTTTTTGTGCCTTACTATACTATGTTTTTTTCACATTTTTATGACTTACTATACTATGACGTTTTTGTGCCTTACTATACTATGTTTTTTTCACATTTTTATGACTTACTATACTATGACGTTTTTGTGCCTTACTATACTATGTTTTTTTCACATTTTTATGACTTACTATACTATGACGTTTTTGTGCCTTACTATACTATGTTTTTTTCACATTTTTATGACTTACTATACTATGACGTTTTTGTGCCTTACTATACTATGTTTTTTTCACATTTTTATGACTTACTATACTATGACGTTTTTGTGCCTTACTATACTATGTTTTTTTCACATTTTTATGACTTACTATACTATGACGTTTTTGTGCCTTACTATACTATGTTTTTTTCACATTTTTATGACTTACTATACTATGACGTTTTTGTGCCTTACTATACTATGTTTTTTTCACATTTTTATGACTTACTATACTATGACGTTTTTGTGCCTTACTATACTATGTTTTTTTCACATTTTTATGACTTACTATACTATGACGTTTTTGTGCCTTACTATACTATGTTTTTTTCACATTTTTATGACTTACTATACTATGACGTTTTTGTGCCTTACTATACTATGTTTTTTTCACATTTTTATGACTTACTATACTATGACGTTTTTGTGCCTTACTATACTATGTTTTTTTCACATTTTTATGACTTACTATACTATGACGTTTTTGTGCCTTACTATACTATGTTTTTTTCACATTTTTATGACTTACTATACTATGACGTTTTTGTGCCTTACTATACTATGTTTTTTTCACATTTTTATGACTTACTATACTATGACGTTTTTGTGCCTTACTATACTATGTTTTTTTCACATTTTTATGACTTACTATACTATGACGTTTTTGTGCCTTACTATACTATGTTTTTTTCACATTTTTATGACTTACTATACTATGACGTTTTTGTGCCTTACTATACTATGTTTTTTTCACATTTTTATGACTTACTATACTATGACGTTTTTGTGCCTTACTATACTATGTTTTTTTCACATTTTTATGACTTACTATACTATGACGTTTTTGTGCCTTACTATACTATGTTTTTTTCACATTTTTATGACTTACTATACTATGACGTTTTTGTGCCTTACTATACTATGTTTTTTTCACATTTTTATGACTTACTATACTATGACGTTTTTGTGCCTTACTATACTATGTTTTTTTCACATTTTTATGACTTACTATACTATGACGTTTTTGTGCCTTACTATACTATGTTTTTTTCACATTTTTATGACTTACTATACTATGACGTTTTTGTGCCTTACTATACTATGTTTTTTTCACATTTTTATGACTTACTATACTATGACGTTTTTGTGCCTTACTATACTATGTTTTTTTCACATTTTTATGACTTACTATACTATGACGTTTTTGTGCCTTACTATACTATGTTTTTTTCACATTTTTATGACTTACTATACTATGACGTTTTTGTGCCTTACTATACTATGTTTTTTTCACATTTTTATGACTTACTATACTATGACGTTTTTGTGCCTTACTATACTATGTTTTTTTCACATTTTTATGACTTACTATACTATGACGTTTTTGTGCCTTACTATACTATGTTTTTTTCACATTTTTATGACTTACTATACTATGACGTTTTTGTGCCTTACTATACTATGTTTTTTTCACATTTTTATGACTTACTATACTATGACGTTTTTGTGCCTTACTATACTATGTTTTTTTCACATTTTTATGACTTACTATACTATGACGTTTTTGTGCCTTACTATACTATGTTTTTTTCACATTTTTATGACTTACTATACTATGACGTTTTTGTGCCTTACTATACTATGTTTTTTTCACATTTTTATGACTTACTATACTATGACGTTTTTGTGCCTTACTATACTATGTTTTTTTCACATTTTTATGACTTACTATACTATGACGTTTTTGTGCCTTACTATACTATGTTTTTTTCACATTTTTATGACTTACTATACTATGACGTTTTTGTGCCTTACTATACTATGAAGTTTTTTGACATTTGTATGCCTTAGTATACCATGACGTTTTTGTGCCTTACTATACTATGTTTTTTTTCACATTTTTATGACTTACTATACTATGACGTTTTTGTGCCTTACTATACTATGATGTTTTTTGACATTTTTATGCCTTACTATACTATGACGTTTTTTGACATTTTTATGCCTTACTATACTATGACGTTTTTTGACATTTTTATGCCTTACTATACTATGACGTTTTTTGACATTTTTATGCCTTACTATACTATGACGTTTTTTGACATTTTTATGCCTTACTATACTATGACGTTTTTTGACATTTTTATGCCTTACTATACTATGACGTTTTTTGACATTTTTATGCCTTACTATACTATGACGTTTTTTGACATTTTTATGCCTTACTATACTATGACGTTTTTTGACATTTTTATGCCTTACTATACTATGACGTTTTTTGACATTTTTATGCCTTACTATACTATGACGTTTTTTGACATTTTTATGCCTTACTATACTATGACGTTTTTTGACATTTTTATGCCTTACTATACTATGACGTTTTTTGACATTTTTATGCCTTACTATACTATGACGTTTTTTGACATTTTTATGCCTTACTATACTATGACGTTTTTTGACATTTTTATGCCTTACTATACTATGACGTTTTTTGACATTTTTATGCCTTACTATACTATGACGTTTTTTGACATTTTTATGCCTTACTATACTATGACGTTTTTTGACATTTTTATGCCTTACTATACTATGACCTTTTTATGCCTTGCGTTTTTTGTCATTTTTATGCCCTACTGTACTACGACATTTTTATGCCTTACTATACTATGACGTTTTTTTCACATTTTTATGACTTACTATACTATGATGTTTTTATGCCTTACCATACTATGACGTTTTTTGACATTTTTATGC
>NW_019174733.1:4977925-5057716 GCF_002260705.1 Seriola dumerili | reverse complement strand
CATACGGGCAACACAGATCGCCACGAACAACCGAATGACAGTCCTTTTATACTCCGGGTGGAGACGAGAGGCGGGCCCAGCTGATCAAGGGAGATGGCTAGCAGCTGGAGCATCGAAGGCGCGGCGGAAAGGTGGAACACTCCCAGGAAATCCCCGTGAAGTCACGGGCATCCCCTCTTGCAGAGTCAAACTGCAACCATAGGCCGAGACTGGACACAACAACCACGCACACACACACAGAGAAAGACAAAGATCCCCCGAATACGGCCACGGCCGTAACACCCCTCCCCTTAAAATACAACCTCAGTTTGTCATCCAAAATACGCAAAAATCAACCCTCATAGTCTGGACAGCGCATCAGCAATAATATTCTCTGACCCCTTCTTATGGCGAATCTCTAAATGGTGATCTTGTATGATCAGAGCCCACCGCATGAGTCTTTGGTTGTGGTTATACATGCGTTTGAGGAAAACGAGTGGGTTGTGATCGGTGAAGACCACAACTGGCAGAGAACTGGAACCCACATAAACCTCAAAGTGTTGGAGTGCCCATAACAAAGCAAGTGTCTCTTTCTCTATGGTGGAATACTTTACCTGGTGTTTTTTAAATTTGCGAGAGAAATAACACACGGGGTGATCGATTCCATCACTATCTTCCTGCAACAGGACAGCCCCGGCTCCCACCGCAGAGGCATCCACCTCTAGTTTAAAAGCTTGGGAGAAGTCAGGCGCAGCGAGGACGGGGGCGTGGCTAAGCAGCGATTTCGCGCTGTCAAAAGCATGCTGACAGGTAGGGGACCAGACAAAGTCGGTTTTGGGGCTCATCAGCGCCGTTAACGGCTGAACAACAGAGGAAAAGTTACGACAAAAACTACGATAATATCCGGCCATGCCCAGAAAAACTACGGAGGGCTTTACGTGTTTTTGGAACCGGGAAATCATTGATGGCGGATACTTTCGCAGCAAGGGGTCTCACCTGACCCTGACCCACCAGTCTCCCGAGATAGGTGACAGTGGCTTTACCGAAGTCGCACTTCGCAAGGTTTAACGTCAAGGACGCGCGCGCAAGGCAAGTGAACACCTGTTCCAGGACGAAGACATGCTCCTCCCACATCATAGTGTACACAATTAGATCGTCCAAATAGGCATTACAATTCGTCAGTCTGGACAGGACAGTATTAACGAGCCTTTGAAAGGTCGCCGGAGCATTACACATGCCGAAAGCCATCACGGTATACTGTAAAAAACTATCAGGGGTCACGAAAGCAGAGATTTCAGACGCGCGCTCAGTTAATGGGACTTGCCAGTAACCTTTAAGCAAATCTAATTTGCTGACAAATTTCGCGGAACCAAGTGTGTCGACACAGTCTTCCATTCTGGGGAGAGGATGAGAGTCCTGAACGGTAACAGCATTAACCTTATGGAAGTCTGTAATAAAACGAGGGGAACCGTCAGATTTGGCCTCCAACAGACATGGAGAACTCCAAGAGCTGGAGCTTGGCATAGCTAAACCATTCTCTAATAGATAGTTCGTCTCCTGTCTCATTAACTCGCGCTACACAGGGTTAATCCGGTAAGGGTGCTGGCGGATGGGCTTTGCCTCTTTGACATCGATGTCATGTTGCAAAACAGTGGTGCGCGTGGGAACATCGTTAAAGAGACATGGAAAACTATGAATTAATGAAGCTATGTCATTCTGTTGCGCGCCAGTCAAGTGGCTTAATTGGGAAGGTAACATTTTGAGCATCTTCGAGTTTGGCAGGCGAGCAGTTTGATGGGGCAAATGATGCGTCTTTAAATCATCCTCATCATTGCTGCTGTTAGAAGGCTCAGTAACAATTAACGCATTGACAGCGACAGGTCTGGACTTTACGGGGACAACAGGTGGAGCGGAGTTCAGTTTACGCGTGAAATTCGCCTTAAGCATGTTTATGTGACACACGCGAGTTTTTCGCCTTCTCTCTGGTGTAGCAATACAGTAATCAGTTTCACTGAGACGTTCACGGACCTCATACGGACCGGAAAATTTCGCAGAGAGCGCAGACCCAGGAATAGGCAACAGGGCCAGTATTTTATCCCCTACATTAAAGCGGCGCGAGATGGCAGAACGGTCATACTGACATTTCATTACTGTTTGAGACAACAAAAGATTTTCCTTAGCGAGGGTGTTAGCACGGTGCAAACGTTCACGAAATTTACTCACAAATTCAAGTACATTACTCTCACTAGAGGAGTCAGAGGATAGGAACTTCTCATGTAGGAACTTGAGGGGACCGCGGAGAGTGTGTCCGAAGACAAGCTCGGCGGGACTGAATCCTAGAGATTCCTGGACGGCCTCGCGGGCAGCAAATATTACAAACGGGATTCCTTCATCCCAACTCTTACCTGTTTCTAGAGAATATTTTCGGAGCATAGACTTTAAAGTCTGATGCCAGCGTTCCAACGCACCCTGGGATTCAGGATGATAAGCGCTAGACACAGTGTTTTATATCCAAGGTCTTAAGAACTTGCTTGAACAGTTGCGACTGAAAGTTTGTCCCTTGGTCCGTCTGAATGATTCGAGGGAGGCCAAATGTGGAGAAGAACTTTGTCAGGGCTTTGACTACAGAACTGGACGTGATTTTTCGCAGCGGAATTGCCTCAGGGTAACGAGTGGCAACTCACATAAGGGTGAGTAAATATTGATTCCCATTTCTAGAGCGGGGTAATGGGCCTACACAGTCCATTATTATGCGCTCAAAGGGCTCACCTATGGCAGGGATAGGATGGAGTGGAGCAGGCGGAATGATTTGGTTGGTTTACCCGATAGTTGGCAAACATGGCAACTGCGACAGAATTTCGCAACATCCGATTTTAATCCAGGCCAGAAGAAATGCTTTAAGATCAATCGGTAGGTTTTGTTTATCCCTAAATGACCTGACCATTGGCTTTCATGAGCAATTGAAAGCACATGTTCCCGATACACAAAAGGCACAACAATCTGATAGACACTAAAGTCAGCACCAGTCGCAGCAGGGGTCCATCTACACACCAGGATTTCTTTATTAATCAGATAGGCCACTGTTTCATCACTTGCTTTGTCCGCACTTACCACACTTTCAAAGCAACATTTCAAACTCGGGTCAGCCTTCTGCGCAGCGGTGAGGCGTTCACTGTTCACCGGCAGCGTCAGAACATCTGACGAGGACACACTCGGATGAGCAGAGTGCACGGGCTCAGCGGCTTTAGAAGGCGGAGGTACGCGAACTTTCTCCGTCATAGGTTCCACATCTCTCTCGTCTGACAAAGAGGACATAAGCACAGTATCAGAGAGAGTAAATTCGTCACGTTTACGAGCTTGAGCACGAGTTATAGCACAAGAAGGGAACAATCTTGAGTCAGATTCACAGTTATACATTACCGAGCTCTGAGGGGAAACCAACACTTCCAGCGCAGGCGTGACTTTACCACCAGCAATATCATTACCCATAAGGAGAACTACCCCTTTTATGGGCAGGGCAGGACATACAGCTACAGGGAAAACGCCATTTACCAATTTGGACTTAATGTGGATTTTGTGCACAGGCCGTGGGATGTAACCCATTTCAACACCTTGTATGGGAATGCTATAACCACATGAAGAATTTTCGGAAAATGGCAAGGCACTAGCCAGGATCACAGATTGAGAGCCACCGGTGTCTCTCAAAATGCGCACTGGACACTGATCAGAAGACTCACCTGTAAGAGATACCAACCCCTTAAAAATGAACGGCTTGAAACATGGATCTACACAATCCGAAGAGACAGAATTAATCTTAGAACTACTTACAGTTTTAATCAACCACATGCCTTTAGGAGGCGAGCCGCTACCATTTTGTTCTTTTCTTTTAAGAGTGGGGCAGCTTGCAATGAGATGTCCAGATCTATGAAAATAATAGCACTCTCTCTCATCCCGTTTGTTATACGCTTTAGCGTGAACATACTGCTGTGCCGGAACACGATGCTTTTCCGGGGCAGACAGAAACACTGACTTGTGCGTAAGCACGTATTCGTCAGCCAGTACAGAAGCAACGGAGAGAGAAGACACTTTCTGTTCATTTAAATACACAACAATGCGCTCAGGCAAACATTTCTTGAACTCTTCAAGAAGAATTAACTCTCGGAGTGACTCAAAATCATTTGTTTTACAAGAGTTACACCATTTATCAAAGAGGTTTCCCTTTTCCCTCGCGAACTCAACATAGGTTTGTGTTGGGGCTCTTTTGTGGTTTCGGAACCTTTGCCGATAGGCTTCAGGAACCAATTCTTAGGTGCGTAAAATTGACGTTTTAACACAATCGTAGTTCAAGCTCTCCACTAACGGCAGAGCAGCAACAGCTTCTTGGGCTTTACCTTGGATTTTACATTGGAGCAGTAGGGGCCATACATCATAGGGCCACTGGAGTGCAGACGCAATGCGCTCAAATGCAGCGAAATGACTGTCAACTTTATCGTCCCTAAATGGAGGAACTAAAGAAATGTGTTTGCTGATATCAAATGTCTCACAGGTAAAGGTGGTGGAAGGAGGGGACACACCTGCATCCGCAGATGCATTCGGTGCAGAACTCTCTTTCTTCAGCTGAGCTTCCAACTCCAGCTGACGTAGGCGGACTGCTTTGTCAGCCTCGATCTCCATTTTCCTAATTTCCAACTCAGCTTGCCGAGCCTCGGCTTTCTCTTGGGCTTCAGCCTGAAGCCGGGCCAGGCGGACTTTCAGTCTGGCCTCACTCAGAGAATCGTGGCTTGCTAGGGAGAGGGGATCATAGCGAGGCAATGTAAACGGAGTTTTGGGCCACTCTTTCACCTCACCAGTCTCCCTCTGTGCAGTGTAACCAGCGGCTTCACTCTCAGCTGCGGGTCTGTGGCTAATAGCTCCATCAGACCCAGATGCACCCACGGGTGGTTCACTAAGCACCGGCAACACAATTTGTCCCAACTCCACCAACTTACCTATGACTAAGTTTTTTTAAGTCTTTCTTTACAATTGTTTTAGCGAACGGAACGTTGAAGTGGACAGCTATAGCGATTAAATGATCTTTTCTGCATTTATCAATTTGGTCAAACGAAGGATTTCCCAAGAAACTGTCTAACTCGAAAGACGCCATATTCACACTTACCACTTATTGCAATATTACACAAGTTTACCTTAATTTAATAATAACCTTTGGTTTCCGGGTCTCCTTTAACGGATTAATGTCATCCCAGACGAGCCCCCATTTATGTTACAACCAGCTCGTTAGGGGAAAGGGAAGTAACATAAAACCCACGATGTAAAGGGTTAAATAAGGTTATTTATTAACAAAAGTAAACAGGGTAAACAAAAAGGGAGGCGGCACACGAAAAACAAAGCCACCCCAATAACGGAATTAACACAAAAGGACACAAGCAAATAACAAAAGAAAAGCAAACCAACAAAACACCAGATCGCAAACAGAGCTGCACTTAGCTTTACGCTCAAAAACCAAAAACACACACAACTCTTCACATGGTTTCACTCGGCTCTATCAATTATCGCAATCATACGAGCACTGGTACTCAGCGCGGAGGCGAGCCTGCATACGGGCAACACAGATCGCCACGAACAACCGAATGACAGTCCTTTTATACTCGGGGTGGAAACGAGAGGCGGGCCCAGCTGATCAAGGGAGATGGCTAGCAGCTGGAGCATCGAAGGCGCGGTGGAAAGGTGGAACACTCCCAGGAAATCCCGGTGACGTCATGGGCATCCCATCTCGCAGGGTCAAACTGCAATCATAGGCCGAGACAGGACACAACAACCACACACACACACACACAGGGAAAGATGAAGATCCCCCGAATACGGCCATGGCCGTAACAATACTATGACGTTTTATTCACATTTTTATGACTTACTATACTATGATGTTTTTATGCCTTACCATACTATGACGTTTTTTGACATTTTTATGCCGTTCTATACTATGAAGTTTTTTGCCTTACTATACTATGATGTTTTTTGACATTTTTATGCGTTAGTATACTATGACAATTTTTTGCCTTACTATGCTATGATGTTTTTTGATGTTTTTGTGCCTTACTATACTATGACGTTTTTTTGAGGTGTTATGCCCTACTGTACTGCAACATTTTTATGCCTTACTATACGATGACATTTTTTGACATTTTTATGCCTTATTATACTATGATGTTTTTTGACGTTTTTAAGTCTTACTATACAATGACGTTTTTTGACGTTTTTGTGCCTTACTATATATGACGTTTTTTGATGTTTTTATGCCTTACTATACGATGACGTTTTTTGACGTTTTTATGCGTTAGTATACTATGACAATTTTTTGCCTTACTATGCTATGACGTTTTATGACATTTTTATGGATTACTATACTATGACGTTTTTTGAGGTGTTATGCCCTACTGTACTGCAACATTTTTATGCCTTACTATATGATGACATTTTTTGACATTTTTATGCCTTACTATAGTATGACTTTTTTTGACGTTTTTATGGCTTTCTATACTATACTTTTTGACGTTTTTGTGCCTTACTATACTATGACGTTTGTTGACATTTTTATGGCTTACTATACAATGACGTTTTTTGACGTTTTTGTGCCTTACTATACTATGACATTTTTTGACATGTTATACCTTAATATAATATGATGTTTTTTGACGTGTTATGCCTTTCTATAGTATGACATTTTTATGCCTTACTATACTATGACGTTTTTTGACAATTTTATGCCTTACATTTTTATGCCCTACTGTACTACGACATTTTTATGCCTTACTATACTATGACGTTTTTATGCCTTACTATACTATGAAGTTTTTTGACATTTTTATGCCTAAGTATACTATGACAATTTTTATGCCCTACTGTACTACAACATTTTTATGCCTTACTACACTATGAGGTTATTTGACATTTTTATGCCTTACTACACTATGATGTTTTTTGTCATTTTTATGCCATACTACACTATGAGGTTATTTGACATTTTTATGCCGGACTACACTATGATGTTTTTTGTCATTTTTATGCCATACTACACTATGAGGTTATTTGACATTTTTATGCCGGACTACACTATGATGTTTTTTGTCATTTTTATGCCATACTACACTATGAGGTTATTTGACATTTTTATGCCGGACTACACTATGATGTTTTTTGTCATTTTTATGCCATACTACACTATGAGGTTATTTGACATTTTTATGCCGGACTACACTATGATGTTTTTTGTCATTTTTATGCCATACTACACTATGAGGTTATTTGACATTTTTATGCCGGACTACACTATGATGTTTTTTGTCATTTTTATGCCATACTACACTATGAGGTTATTTGACATTTTTATGCCGGACTACACTATGATGTTTTTTGTCATTTTTATGCCATACTACACTATGAGGTTATTTGACATTTTTATGCCGGACTACACTATGATGTTTTTTGTCATTTTTATGCCATACTACACTATGAGGTTATTTGACATTTTTATGCCGGACTACACTATGATGTTTTTTGTCATTTTTATGCCATACTACACTATGAGGTTATTTGACATTTTTATGCCGGACTACACTATGATGTTTTTTGTCATTTTTATGCCATACTACACTATGAGGTTATTTGACATTTTTATGCCGGACTACACTATGATGTTTTTTGTCATTTTTATGCCATACTACACTATGAGGTTATTTGACATTTTTATGCCGGACTACACTATGATGTTTTTTGTCATTTTTATGCCATACTACACTATGAGGTTATTTGACATTTTTATGCCGGACTACACTATGATGTTTTTTGTCATTTTTATGCCATACTACACTATGAGGTTATTTGACATTTTTATGCCGGACTACACTATGATGTTTTTTGTCATTTTTATGCCATACTACACTATGAGGTTATTTGACATTTTTATGCCGGACTACACTATGATGTTTTTTGTCATTTTTATGCCATACTACACTATGAGGTTATTTGACATTTTTATGCCGGACTACACTATGATGTTTTTTGTCATTTTTATGCCATACTACACTATGAGGTTATTTGACATTTTTATGCCGGACTACACTATGATGTTTTTTGTCATTTTTATGCCATACTACACTATGAGGTTATTTGACATTTTTATGCCGGACTACACTATGATGTTTTTTGTCATTTTTATGCCATACTACACTATGAGGTTATTTGACATTTTTATGCCGGACTACACTATGATGTTTTTTGTCATTTTTATGCCATACTACACTATGAGGTTATTTGACATTTTTATGCCGGACTACACTATGATGTTTTTTGTCATTTTTATGCCATACTACACTATGAGGTTATTTGACATTTTTATGCCGGACTACACTATGATGTTTTTTGTCATTTTTATGCCATACTACACTATGAGGTTATTTGACATTTTTATGCCGGACTACACTATGATGTTTTTTGTCATTTTTATGCCATACTACACTATGAGGTTATTTGACATTTTTATGCCGGACTACACTATGATGTTTTTTGTCATTTTTATGCCATACTACACTATGAGGTTATTTGACATTTTTATGCCGGACTACACTATGATGTTTTTTGTCATTTTTATGCCATACTACACTATGAGGTTATTTGACATTTTTATGCCGGACTACACTATGATGTTTTTTGTCATTTTTATGCCATACTACACTATGAGGTTATTTGACATTTTTATGCCGGACTACACTATGATGTTTTTTGTCATTTTTATGCCATACTACACTATGAGGTTATTTGACATTTTTATGCCGGACTACACTATGATGTTTTTTGTCATTTTTATGCCATACTACACTATGAGGTTATTTGACATTTTTATGCCGGACTACACTATGATGTTTTTTGTCATTTTTATGCCATACTACACTATGAGGTTATTTGACATTTTTATGCCGGACTACACTATGATGTTTTTTGTCATTTTTATGCCATACTACACTATGAGGTTATTTGACATTTTTATGCCGGACTACACTATGATGTTTTTTGTCATTTTTATGCCATACTACACTATGAGGTTATTTGACATTTTTATGCCGGACTACACTATGATGTTTTTTGTCATTTTTATGCCATACTACACTATGAGGTTATTTGACATTTTTATGCCGGACTACACTATGATGTTTTTTGTCATTTTTATGCCATACTACACTATGAGGTTATTTGACATTTTTATGCCGGACTACACTATGATGTTTTTTGTCATTTTTATGCCATACTACACTATGAGGTTATTTGACATTTTTATGCCGGACTACACTATGATGTTTTTTGTCATTTTTATGCCATACTACACTATGAGGTTATTTGACATTTTTATGCCGGACTACACTATGATGTTTTTTGTCATTTTTATGCCATACTACACTATGAGGTTATTTGACATTTTTATGCCGGACTACACTATGATGTTTTTTGTCATTTTTATGCCATACTACACTATGAGGTTATTTGACATTTTTATGCCGGACTACACTATGATGTTTTTTGTCATTTTTATGCCATACTACACTATGAGGTTATTTGACATTTTTATGCCTTCCTATACTATGACATTTTTTGACATTTTTACGGCTTACTATACTATGAAGTTTTGACATTTGTATGCCTTAGTATACTATGACGTTTTTTGACATTTTTATGCCTTACTATACTATGACATTTTTTTGCCTTACTATACTATGATGATTTTTTGCCTTACTATACTATGACGTTTTTTGATGTTTTTATGCCTTACTATACGATGACGTTTTTGTGCCTTACTATACTGTTTTTTGACATGTTATACCTTAATATAATATGATGTTTTTTTACGTGTTATGCCTTTCTATAGTATGACATTTTTATGCCTTACTATACTATGACGTTTTTTGACATTTGTATGCCTTACTATACTATGATGTTTTTTGTCATTTTTATGCCTTAGTATATTATGATGTTTTTTGACATTTTTATGCCCTACTGTACTACAACATTTTTATGCCTTACTATACTATGACATTTTTTGACATTTTTATGCCGTACTACACTATGATGTTTTTTGACATTTTTATGCCTTACTATACTATGATGTTTTTTGACATTTTTATGCCTTACTATACTATGATATTTTTATGCCTTGCGTTTTTTGACATTTTTTGACATTTTTATGCCTTACTATACTATGATGTTTTTATGCCTTACTATACTATGACGTTTTTTGACATTTTTATGCCTTACTATACTATGACGTTTGTTGACATTTTTATGGCTTACTATACTATGACGTATTTTGAGTTTTTGGGCCTTACTATACTATGACATTTTTTGACATGTTATACCTTAATATAATATGATGTCTTTTTACGTGTTATGCCTTTCTATAGTATGACATTTTTATGCCTTACTATACTGACGTTTTTTGACATTTTTATGCCTTAGTATACCATGACAATTTTTTGCCTTACTATGCTATGAGGTTTTTTGATGTTTTTGTGCCTTACTATACTATGACGTTTTTTGACATTTTTATGCCTTACTATACTATGATGTTTTTTGACATTTTTATGCCTTACTATACTATGATGTTTTTTGACATTTTTATGCCTTACTATACTATGATGTTTTTTGACATTTTTATGCCTTACTATACTATGATGTTTTTTGACATTTTTATGGCTCACTATACTATGACATTTTTATGCTTTACTATACTATCACTTTTCCTCTTGCAGAAGTAGGCAAAGAATTATGCTTTTACATTCTCCGTCCGTACTGTTTGTCCTTTGTTTTTGGTTAATCTTATTTTTCCTCAGACACAAGAGTGATATTAGTGATTTTCAAAAGAGGACAGCAAGTTCTCTCTTTCATGTAAAGTGTAAATTCATAAACACCATCTGAAAGTGGAGGATTGATCTTTCTTTAAACCAGTGAACCAAGATTTTAAATACATCACTTGTGTGGAGAAATGGTGAATATTTAAAGGCATCTGGAGTTGTGATGTTTCATGAGTGTAAATGCGTATAAATGATTTCATGTCAACAGCTTTGACAGCTGTGTGTAAATATGTCTGAGTGTGCCTCTTTGCTCCGAATGAATGTGCAGATTTGTGCACCAAAAGTCTCTATGTGCCAGTCACTGTTGAAGAGGGTGAATAATGATTGTACAGAAAGCTAACCACTCCGATGGGACAGATTTACTGTCTCGCCTCTGTTTGTACTCAGCCGTCATTATTCTCCACCAGAACATCTATCCATTCCTCTCAGCTCTTTCTGAGCTAGCTAATGGGCTTACTGTAGTATTTGATCATCTTTGTTTTCATGCTTATATAGTTTGATATGAAACCAATTAATCTTACAGTGATTTGTTTTTTCTTTGCCTTATTTACATAGACCTGCTCTTGTAGCTCTTGTTAGCATTTATAAATTGTTTCAACACTGCATCAGTAATACGTATTACAGTCTGCTGCTGCGCAAACTGCAGTTTTTATTAGCACTTTACCCACCGTGGGCCTTAATTGAGCTAACAATCAATGCTAATACAGTACATTAACTGCATGTTTTTATTAGTTTTATGTCATGATCGACACAGTATTATCAAAGTAATTATAGTCATCCAGAGCAGCCTTACATTGATTTTCCAATTTTCCTTTATGTTTGTCTTTGAAAATAATTTAATTTTCCATTCTCTCCTCCACTTTCTTTGTAATTTGATTAGCCAGCATTTAACATGATCTGAATCAATGTTATTGAAGGCTTTGTCCAGTTTCCTGTGGTGTTATCATGATACTCTGCAACAACTACTCAGTCTTTCTCCTCCACAGGATTTTGGAGCTTCAGGAAAAAGGTGACTTGGACATCCTGAAGCAGAAATGGTGGCCGAAGAAAGGCCGCTGTGACCTGCAGAGCTACGCAGACGCCCAGCCAGAGGGACGTGCACTGCGTCTCCACAGCTTTGCCGGCGTGTTCTGCATCCTGGCTGCCGGGCTGCTGCTGGCCCTCCTGGTGGCTGCACTGGAGACCTGGTGGAACAGCAACCACTGCCGGAGAGAGCAGCCCAAAGAGGTGACCACTGACAACTCGTCGGGCCAGGGCCCAGGCCCAAGCCTGCTAACCCAGAACCGGGCCATGGTTGCCACCACGGGTCCCCCTGCCCCTCCAAGGCCCCGGTCGAGACCCAGACCCCCGGGCCCCCCGGTCCTGCCCAGAGATGCCACTGCCACACTCTACTTTATGGATCCACCAGGCGCTGACGCCAGCCCCGATTTAGTAGAGCTGCAGTACACCCAGTTATAATAGGTGTGCCCCTGACGATAGTCCAGACATCATGTGATCAATCTTCTCATTCCTTCTCATGTTGGGAGAGAGGTTGGGGTGCTTTGTTAGGGACTTCTCTGAGGCTTCTCTCTCAAACAAACTTACTGTGATTCTCTCTCATACTGACGCATAAAAGTATAGCCTAAATTTTGGGCTGAAGAACAGTCACAGTCACTGGTGCTCATGTGAGAGAACCGCAGCTGGAATGATAGCAGTAAATAAATGTTGAATTGTAAAATTCAAATTGTACTTCTGAGTCAATAAGTGCTTCAGTCGTACAATAGCTCTCTTTAGCTAATCCATTCAAGTCTTAATGCTTTAGAGCTCTGACTTCATCTTGCCGCTGTCGACTGGGCAGCCCCTCTGCATGAGGCGTCCAGACAACTAAGGCTTGACATGGATCCCTAAACTAAAGTGTGAGCAAAAGCAGATAGTAAAGAATCTGAGCCTTGACCTACCTGTTTGACTTGAACCACTGACTGAGGACTCATCCATTTAAGACACAGTCCTGTTCTGGAAATAAAATAATAATAATTCACAGTAAATCAAACTTTTTGCTGCAGAAAAGAGTTTGAGTTACTGCTGTTGATTTCTATTTCAGTCTTTGTGCACAGCTGCTCTCATAATAACCACATACTGCTGTCATGGGAGATTCACAGCAAACATCACTCATTATTTATAGAACATAAGACGTGTTAGATGTGTTGTCTGACTACAATCATGTTTTGTGCTACATTATTATTATGTTTGTAGATATGTTTTTTAGCAATGTTCCACCCAAAGGCTACTGAGGATCAAACACTAACCTTGTTCAGGCTTGAAATGTAACTAAAAGTTTTGTAGTTTTCTTGGCTACAGTTTCATCCAACAAGGGCAGCTTTTTGCAGCAGAAAAATGTCAAAAGCTAAACAGACATTTATCAAAACACTTGCTGCACTGGCTCCCTTTTCCCAGTTTTACATAAATTGAACATCCTTTAAGTTTTAGCTTTTCTGACAGACAAAACAAGCAGACTTAAATACACTGAGCTCTGGGGAATTATGACTGCCATTTATCACTGTTTTCTTATATTTAAGATTAAATTATTGTGTTTATTTTTTATTTTTTGCTCAGTATGTTTATTTTAAAAATTGAGAATTGTTACAGCTGTGATAGTTGATCACAGCTGCTGCTCTTCACACTACAAACTTTTTGCAACTACCTTTCAAGCCTGCAGGAACAAGTGTTTAATATTCAAAAGATCTGGATGGAGTATCACTTCAAATTGTTCTAAGTATCCCTGGAATCATGACAGCACAAACATATAGTATGTGGACATTATGACAGCCATTTCAGACAAAATGCTATTAAGCCTGGACACATCAGCCATATAAAGGATTAGTTCAACTTTTTGGAAATATTTGCTTTCTTGCTGAGCGTTAGGTGAGAAGATCAATACCACTCCAATAACTGTCAGTTAAATGAGATGCCACAGCGAAGGGATGATTATCTTAGCTCAACATAAAGACTGTAAAGGGGGAACTGCTAGGCTCCATCCTGTTAATTTGTGGGAGTTACATTGTTTAACATAATTTTTTCTAGTTGCCTGGTAACAGGTTGGTCACTGCAACAACAAGGCAACAACAACAAGACAACAAATTTACCCATGAGCTTCAGCTGCCATTGCCACAGAGAAAAGGCCATTTAAAAGCGTGAATTAAATGTTTTGTCGTTGCAGTTGTGTAAAAAACACAGTGTCATAGTTGCCAAATTACCAAAAGAGTCATACATTTATCCAAGTTGCAGATTATTTTTCACAACAGTGACATTTTTCGTTTCTTTGCCAACATTAGGAGTATCATTTAACAGAATACCAAAATGCACCTAGGGAGATGTAGTACAAAAAAACCCACACAGGATCACTTTAGGCTTTTTAAGCAAAGAACCAGATATTTTCCACCACAGTTGCTCGTCCTTTGTACCGATTTAACTGGGAAAGTTTCACTTACACACAGACATGAGAGTGGTAGACTTTAGATCTTTCATCTAATTCTCAGAAAAAATGGAAATATAAAAGGATGTTCCAAGACTCTGAAGTAATTAGTAGTAGTTAAGTAGTAATCAATTGTAATTATATGTCAATGTCTAGGACCGTTTTGGTTATGTATAATTGTCTATGATCTCCAGCAGGTGACTAAGGATTACGGTCTGGAAAGGGTTTCTGGTCCATTGACATATAATGACATAACAAGCGCTTCACCAGAAGGGAGGCGGGACATATGGACAGACAAAGAGAGAGACTGGGAGGAGGCCAAGGCTCTTGACACAGGTCAGGAGAGGCCTGACGTACTGTACTGAATGGTCATTGGCTGTGTCAGGGCGAAGGGGCGGGGCATGGGGCCGGGCAGGGGTAGATTGTAGATGCTTCATCTGTCATCTCACCCCATAGTCTCTGTTGTTTGCCTTTTTTGGTTTTATTGGTCTTCTGTGTGGCTTGACTTAAATGGGTGCATGATGATAAAATGTTGGTTTGTGGAGGGCAGGGTGCAGCCAAAAGCGAGCATGGTAACATACGATGCAAAATGTGTGTCTGATAAACAATCATATGCTCTTTATTTGGCCTCTCCCTGTCTCCCATATTTGTGTTTCCTCATTGATGTTTTTACCTGGAACTGAAAGAGGAATATTTTGAAATATTCTTTAATTTAGATTAACTGACTTTAACTATAATTCCAATTGAATTTTATTGTCTCAAAGTCAGATTCATTGGATTTGTGTGTCCATTGGAGCGTGTCTTGTTAACAGCTGATGCTCTTCATGCGAGAGTCACCTCCTGCAGATGTGTGGTCACCTAATTATGGAGAAAATTTAAGCACTTCTGCATGAAGAGACATCTTCATTTAACTTCATTTCAGAAGTGGAGACATTATCTTTTTACAGCCCCATATTTAGAATTTACTGTTTTAAGGTAATGTCTCTCTTGATGTCGACTGCTTGAAAAATTCCAGTATATTCTTAATTTATATGTTTGGGCTTCCTGAATGAAGCAGAAATCCAGTGTGTTATTTTAGCATCCCTCAAACTTAGATGATTACTACTAGGTATGTTTTAGACTTTCTCAAACCGAGTGATAGAGTCGACTGCATCGCCTGTACTGAAGATAGTTGGTCATGATGGTGATAATGAAACAACCATTGTAACTCATCTTTTTCTGTCTTCTTTCACTCTCTATCCTCATCCCATTCATTCTTTAACCTTTTAACCCCTTTCACTGCACATTCATTTTCACTTTTATTCTTTATCACACATTCTTAATTACATTCATGCTCTCCCTTCCATTAAAACCTCTATCCACCATCCTTTCTCTTGGCTGCTTTTATTCCACACGCACTCTGTGGCTCTGCCTTTCTTTCCATCTATCTTTAGGACAAAGAGGTGAACCTGGAACAGGTCCACCAGCGTTTGAACAGCCTCCTGGACGAGGACTTGGCCCACAAGCAGCTGCCAGGCCAGTCTATCGAGATCTCTGCCCTGGACATTGGCAGCATGCAGCCCAGCCAGTCCCTGGAGGCCTTGTCTGCTCGGGACTACCCAGCCCATCGGGGGCCGCGGCCACTCTCTGTGACCACCTTCCTCCAGGAGGGTCATGGAAGGACACTGGGCGCAGCCGCTGGCAGGACCTTGCCCTTGCCCCTCAGCAGTGCCACCATGCCCTCTATCCGCTGCAAACACAGGGCACCCAACGGGGGCCTCTTCCGGCAGAGCCCAGTCAAGACACCCATGCCAATGTCCTACCAACCAGTGCCAGGAGGACCCATCCCAGAAGCCAGTGAGCCCAGCCATGGGACATCCATCTGAGCACGCCGAACATTCACAGACACTCAAGCTCCAAAAGAATAGTGGAGAGCTCAGCAGAGTGCTAACAGTGTGAAGAGATATAAATAAAACACTAAAAAAGGATTTTTATTACCAGTGATCAAGAGTCAGTGGGACGACACATGACAAGATACTGAGACTTTAATGTACATATTTGTAAGTACAAAGAGAGAGAGAAGCAACATTAAAAAGTGTATTTTGAATATTCTCAACAGTTGAGTTTAAAAAACATAAAAGTATTAAAAAAATGACTGTTTGAATGGCTTTGTAAATTTTGTTCTAAATGAATAAAGGTGACAATTCTTTGTGGTTGTTTTCTAAGTGCCAAGTTCAAAGATGTTTTCTTTCAGATTAACATTAACTGAATGTACTGTAAGAATTCATGATAAAAAGACATTTCACACTTCAAAGACATTGGAAGAATTGATTTGTTTCATATGAAAAAAAATAAAAAGTATAATACAAAAACACAGATGTGTGCCTGGAAACATATTTAGAATATGAGTGTCATGCTGTCAAGTGTGTTATTTGTGACTCTGGAATCACTCATCATTTTAGAGAGCAATAGGAGGAAAATGACAGCCTGAAATGTTTATCACACTCTCCACCACCACAATTACTTCAGTAAATTAGATCTTGCTATCAGTTTTTTTTGGCTTCATTTAAAAAAAGAAAAGGTCTAAATTAATGTTGATTTTCTAAATATTTTTGAAATCCATTTGCAATGCTTTTTTTTTTGTTTACTTATTGAGATTTGGGCTCGTTGTATGTTCCCTCTGAAGTTTCTATTGCTGGAAGATTTTCTGAACCATGCTTGTTGCAAGAAAACATGTTTTTTTGCATCTGGAAACTATATAGTTTGGGAAAATGTATATAAAACACTTAAATCAGTTTGAAACTGCACAGATATTTTTGATGAAAATAAATAAATGAGCTCTTACACACATTTTTGCCAGGGAGGGGTGAGCTCTTCGTCAAATTTGTTGGTCTATTTATCTAACTAGGTTTTAATGCTAAGTAGGTAGGATTTGATCCTTACCAGTTTCAGCCAACAATTACAACTGGGAAAAAGCAGAATAACACCCAAAAACAATAATATGGACAATTTTACCCATATTTAATCCATCTGATACCAACTAATCATTCATCTTGATTCCAAGTTTTGCCACGAGTTCCACCTTGGCACAACAACTCAGCACACACACAAAAAGGGAAACACAAAATGGTCCATGTGGGGATGGAGAATAATTGCTCTCAATGGGGCCAACTCATAACCCACCTTCACACCACCTGCAGCCCAAGTATAGCCCAAATCCATTAACAAAGAAAATGATTGGCAAATAAATTGAAAACGAAAATAATTTCATATAATAATTACAGTTGTGATGTAGATTTCAGATCATATTGTTCAGCCCTTTTTGGTGTATTTAAGTTACTTTTGCATTGAAATGACACATAAAACTGAACTAACAGCCACAATAAAAGCAGTGCAGCACACATCTGCAGCCACTGCCGCAATCTCCTGCTGATTTCCTACGCCGCGACCTCTTAAGCACACACAGTTTACGGCTGATTTCTGTTTATAAGCTACCAGACCTTTGATCAAACCCACTGTTCAGCCTGCCAGTGGAACCAACAACTGATCAAGAGTGATCTGTCACTTCAAACTCAAACCCCTACGACCTGTCAGCCAAGCTAACCAAGCATTCTTAAAGACGACTGTATGAAATGTCAGGATGGAAAACTGAATACACTCTGGTTAATGTACACTTCAATTCACTGTCACTTCATGCTGAGTTTATTAGAGACACATCTCAGGCACAGACACTCGTCAGTTGTGTCTGCAATAAATTGCAGCAAGTGAACCTTTTCTTTCATATAATTCAATTTTCTTATGTCTACTAGGTGAACATTACACAGCACTTGGGTCAGTTTCCTATATGGGAACGCTGCAAGTATATAAAAATAATGACTACATGCACACCCCCTGAGGGATCTTTTTGTGCAGTTCTATGTGTCGATCAACAATGAGAGAAAGCGTAATATTAGTAAATCCCTGAAAAGCTACAGAAACTGCTACTGAAGGGATAAGAACAGTTATCAAGGTCTCAAAAAAAACATCCGAAGGCAGCCATTAAGTTGTGCACCAACTGCATGATACAGGTATTTATGTGTATTTTATGTTGGAGACCAAAAGCTAGTAATTTTGTGCTTTGTCTTCTACTGTGCTTTCGTATTGCACTGGTTTTCCATATTTTCAGATGACACTTTAATTTTGTTTGATAACAATAAGAGGTCTCCATTGCACAGTATCCACAAAAGCTTTTACCCTAACTCATATGAAATGATCTACTGCAGTGCTTTTATAACAATAGAGCTGCTATCATTAGTCATTTAATCAGCCGCTCAAGAAAATAACAATTGACAACTATTGCTTAAGTCATTTTTCAAACATTTGATGGGTCCTGGGTTTTCATTTGTGAGAAAATCCTGCTTTTCTCGGTGCAGCATTAAAGAATATTTTGTATTTTGGGGTTTTGGACGGTTGCTCGAACAAAACAAGAAATTTATTGATGTCACTGTGGGCTTAAGATTATTGTGACGTGATATTTTTCACAGTTTTTCATGTTTAAGAAGTGAAGCAATTATTCAGTTAATCATGAAAATAACAGGCAGATTAAGCAATTATGAAAATAATCAATAGTTACAGTCCTATTGCTATGGTAAGACAGCATAAAAATGACATCTTCCACTATATAGACACAGTAAGTTTATACTCCTGTGTTAGTGACTGCTACAGATGCAACAATTTACTTCCTGGTTTCCTAACATAAAGTTTTGAGAAAACCTGTTTGCTGTGAAAACACAAGCACTTGGGTTGCATCTGCAAGTTGAGAAGAGGTTGTCACAGGTTCAAGAAGTAAACCTTTCAACATCACAACCATTGCAAGGACAAAGAAGTGTTGCTATCATCAACACACCCATGACTGCATGAGTCAGCGATGCACTAGTCGGGGGGGGGGGGTTCCGTTTGCTATTTTTTCTGTACATTAGAGTTATGGTAGCCACAGACCCATTCTGCTGGCCTGATGAAGTGGTGACTAACACCTGCCCCCTCTACTACACATGGAGTCACCATCTGCTTGTTTTCACCTGAAGGCAAAGTGTTTCACCAGGAGGACACAATTAAAGTTCCTGGGTCCTGCAGCAATGAGGACATGATATCTCATCTCAAACCCTCTCAACTGTGTTGACTGGTACCGGAGCCTGGCCTGCTCCATGCGACGGTGGAACGGTGTTTGTCCAAGTTTTCAAATAATAACTAAGGTGCCTCCACTTGACTGCACTGTGCCCCTAAAGTTGGAAACTTCAAAAAGGAAGTAAGGACTTTAAATTGCTTCCCTCAAGTCTGAGTGTGTGCATGCACTTCAGCATACTCGAGCTAGGAGATCTGTCTGTGCTCATATGTGTGTTGAGATTGTTGATTTGCCCTCATCACCTTTCCTGTCCGGCGGTCCTGCCTGCCAGTCTTGGATTTGGCACTGAGCAGAGCTGTAGGGTCTCCATGGCTGTGCTCAAAGGAACCACTGACCTTGTTCTGAGAGCTGAGTCCTGTCAGGGACACACTTCCTGTTTTTGCCTAACGCAAACAGTCCACTGCCACCACGTTATGTCAAGACTCATCTTATGACATGGCCTTTTTCACCTCCATATCAGACACAGCACATACACACAAGCTCTGCCTCAATTTGCACCCCAGAGGAGCGACTGAGATTACTTTCATCTGAAGAGATTATTGAAAAATTCAGCTTGAAAGACGAGTTTTTAAACATTGTGTAATTGTGTTAAGTGAAAACATGTGCAAGTAAAATATCTTAATGTAGAAATACAAATAATGTAATGAGCACTGGGAAAAAAAAGAAAATCACCTAATGGGCTCATATTACTTGTAAAACCAAGATCTCCATCAGTTTTTCACATAGCACATTATCACAGGAACAAGGACTTTGTAATTATACAATTCTGCCACATGACTCGCATGAATAGTCTGTATAATTAGCTCGTGTGGGCAGTGTGAGGCAATCTGCTGTAAAATAACTTCTATTCTCCCTGCAGGGAGATCACTGACCGTCTGTCCAGACTGCCTCTGCAGCCTTATTATCCATTCATTGAGCCATCATACCTTAAACTACATGCAGGGCTTTCGCTTTCTTGTCCAGAGGGAAGCTCTTTGCCTTTTTTGCCCTCAAAACTTTGGATTTTAATGACATTAACTTGAAATATTTCCATATTTAGTACTTGGCATGAGAATAACCTCTTAGCTTTTCTTTATCTGGGGACAAATAATAAACTACTGTACAAGGTTGTTAAAAATGACCTGTAATAAATAGACGAGTCATGATTTTTTATACAACTTAAATAATTTGAAATGTGATCTCTCAGCCTTCCTTCAAGGCCAAGTATCTCACTGGTGATGAAGAGATTCTTTAAGGCCCATCTGTTACCTACAAAGCCATCTATAGACAACATAATAATTCACTCCTTAAACTATATGAAAAGCAGATGGGAAGCTATAACTGAGAAACATAAATCGATTCAACTGCATGTCTTTAAAGGTACAGTTCAACCTTTTGGGAAATAAGCTTACTTGCTTCTTTGCCAAGAGTCAGGTGAGGAAACTGATACCACTCTCAGCAGCAGCCAGCTAACTTAGCTTAGCATAAAGAAGAGAAATTGGGAAACCAGCTATTCTGGTACCACCTCTAAAGCTCACTAATGATCATGTTATATCTCATTTGTTTAACTCATACAAAGACCAAAGTGTAAAAAATAAAATTTGTATTTTTATAAGGGACTATGTCACAAACTGTTTCTTGGCTGTATTTCCCAAGACCTCAATTTCTTCCTTTTTCAAAGAAAAAAAAAAAAATCCAGTATATTCTCATATTAGCCACATTTGGACAAAGGCTGTGACAGCACCAATGGGCCCACTAGTACAAATGTTATTCTACATGTGGAACGAGCCACAAAAATATAAAATCTCGTCCTAAAAATGAAAATATCATTGCACTCAAGAGAATAGTTTAAATAGTTTTAATAGTAGTTAGTTTTTTTATAGTTTAAATCCTAACACCTCCTCGCTTGTATTGTGAAATCCAACACTTATTTTGTGCCATAACGTTAATCAAAACAAGGTTTCTTAAATAGGTCTATAACAAGATATTACTAACTCATTTTTACTACATCCTGTAAGTATAATTAGTTTGATGATTCAGAAACAACTGTGAACACACCATATCATTTGCAATATGCTTTTAAGAGCTCAGAGCTTCTTCTTTTTTTTCAAATATCTCTGAATAGATGGGAGTACAGTTTGCTTCACAGATAAGTTGTGGTTTCAGACAAAGAACACAGATTGTTGGCACACAACTATAAAATATGCTCCAGCAACTATGAGAAAATATTATTCACATATACATATAGTTAATGTCCAAGTGAATGTTTGACCCAAATTTGAAGAATATCTTTCGCAAACTTCACAGAAAAGAAAATCATAAATTCAACCTCATGGTGGCGCTAGAGGAAAGGTTAGGGGATCACCAAAGTCAATGGGATTCACCCTCTGGGCACCATGAATGTCTTTATTCAATTTCATAGCAATCCATCCAGTTTTCGAGCAGAATAAATTTGTCAAGTTTCCTGCATAAGACAAAAACAAACCACAAAGTCATGATAAAATAGAATAGGATAGTATACAGCTTTACTGTACACCAAGGTGGGAGAAAAGGAACGTTTATGCTCTGCTCCTTTGGGACTAAAAGAAACCCAAACCTCCTCCTGCCTTAAAAAAATGGCAAAAAGAAAACTGCACTTCATTCCCAGCATTATAATAAGAAGCACTGTGGCTTAAAAAATGTTGAATTTTTCATGAAGCAAAAGGGCTTCTGTGAGAGTACAGGTGTTACACAATGTTATTTCATATTGGTAAAGCTGCATAAGTGCTTCACTGTTAAATTATGTATTCTTCACTCCTTAGTAAACTATTTGGTGGTCCACCTACTGTAAATGCTTCTTGATCTGACTACCTGCATAAAAATATCCAAACTTTGAAAACTATTTCTTTCTATTAGTGCTGTGGAAAGATTGCGAAAAATGTTTTCTAAAATGTACAGGATCGCCCTTTTCTACAGAGGCAAGTGCATTTGACTTTGGCATAATGTCTGCATTTAAAAAAGCTTAGCAGCCTGGTCAGAAGCATCTTACAGTAAGAAAAATATTCCCCAAGTGGGAGTAAAATGAACAGAACTGTGGTTGTCCGCACTAGGGCTGCACAATATTGGAAAAAACAGGCATCGTAATATTTTTCTTCTGTGATATATTGCAATATGGTAAAATACAGGAAATAGCCAAAAATAATTCCGTACAACTGACTTCCTTTTTTGTGTTTTGCACCTGTTCCTCCCTCATTTTCAGGTTGTCGTCGACAGCTAGCGGGGGCAGGGCCTGCTATGATTATTTAATAAACTGATTAAGAATGGTTGTGACTGGTGGTTCACTGTGCATGCAGAGCCTGCATGTCCCTCACTAGCAATAAACTCTGTGTATCAAGCACCCTTGAATCAGACTACGTTATGTTATATCAGACACACTTCTCTTGTAGATTAGACATAAAAAATGAGAACCAATGTGAGTTTGCCTTTTGTATCAAGCAGCAAGAAAGTTGTAGCATGACATGTTCAAGTTAATTTGCCTTACTTGACATTTTGACTATTGCGCATGCTCACATTGTGATAATGATGCTGAAACGATATATTGTGCAGCCCAAATGTGTCCACAAGACAAAACATACTAGATCGCCGACAGACGATTCATGGACATTCGTTAACCTTATCAGGAGTATTTATCATACACAAGGAATTTGAAACTGCTCCAACTCATATCAAACAGTGCATTGTTGAAGGCTGGTGTTTGTGCGCTGTCAGCTTGCCATGCAGCTGCAGCCACTGGCCAATAAGCAGCATTTAGCATTTATCTTTTTCTTATTATGAACAAATCCCCTGAAGAGAATAACCTTGCAAGGCAGATGGATTCCTCGCAAGCGAGCATCCATCTTGCCAGGCTCCAGGCTATTTGATTGTGACCGAACCACAGTGGTTCGGACCAATTAGCATCCCATGCAGGGGGAACTACTGGCAGCTACAGGGAGGTATTCATAAGACTGCCCTCTATGCGCAAATTTTCCCTCACAAAGAGGGAAAAAATTGTCTCCTGACATGATAACTAGCTTTCAAAGCTCCTCAGACTTGCAGTTTGTTGTTGTGTTTCTTCTTTGATGTGCTCCTTATACATCTTATGATAGACAGATAGTTCATCCAATCAAGTATCACCAAGTATTTTTTGAATGCACCTGCCATATTCCAAACAGTTTCCAACAACGGAGATGATTCTGTGTAACAAACCAACTAGTGGATCAGTTTATGAAGAGACTAAAGCTAACAATGAATTTATGCTGCTAACAAGTACCGTCTGTGCAGCCAAAACCTGATATACTATATATTATTCCTCTAAGTCCCAAACTTTCACTGTTGTCCAAATACAAAGAGTCTGAAAACATCCCTTTCTCTGCAACATTAAATATTCATGTGTAAGTATGCAACAATCAAAGTTGTGGTTTGACTGACAGTGCTGGGAACACACTTGGTTTGACATGTCTTCTGTTTGTGCAGTTTAATTAGACTACATGTGTCTGTCATGGTGGAAACAAGAACCTTCTTGAGTTTTTGACCACTAATAGCGCTAACAGTTGTCACGAAGGGGAAATTAGCAAGAGAGACCAAAACAGTTTTTTGTACCAGGCTATAAACATGTTGATTTCTGCTGCCTTGTACATGTGACTCTATGGGGATTGACTCACTTTTGGAGCCAACCTCAAGGGGTCATTTGAGAAACTGTAGTTTTGACGCTTCTTCATCTTTCAGGCCCTGAGGCAGCTAGTGCCCTGAAACACCCGCCCACCCAAAGCAGTGAACCTTGGGGAAACACTGAAGACACAAATGAACACAATCAGCTTTACAAATGTTTTATGAGGAAAGAGATGCTTTTGACATATTTGTGTAGAGGAACACTTTGTACAAGAAAACTCAACAGGGAACCAGTGACACCTCAGTAGTCAGTATTAATGCATTTAGATGCAGGATCAAGACTAGAGTGTTTCCTGCAAAAGGTTGTGACTTCAGCTGGAACAGTAGTATGTAGCAGTATAACCACTACCTTCACTGGATTTATTAATGGGACTATGAACTATAGGATAAAGCAAATCCCTTGTTCATACTGTGATCAAATCTATTTTTAGTAAACTGTAGCAACAACAAAATGACTGATGAGATCTCATTTTCATTCTTGTGGCATTTGGCATGTCAAACAACAAAGTGGCCTCTGGCAGGTCAGTGCTGCAGGGGGCTCACCCTCCCTACATCATACAGCCACCAGTGACCTGTGCATGGCTTACCATGGGATTAATTAGGATGAGATAATGACTTTGTTGTGAAGCCAAAACAATGCCCTCAGAGCTCAATAGGGTCAATTAGCATTGAACTATGATTACCTCACCTTTTGAAAACAGGAGGTCTCTTGTTTCTGTGGGATTGTTTGTCATTTTGGCAGCCATGTACTGTTATACTCAATGCTTTTTGTACCTACTCTTGTCTCTCAGCTCGGGTGAATACCAACACTGTACTATATCCATCCCTAATAATATCCTCATTAAATAATTTATGCCAAATATGTTTTTCCGGACAACAGCACAGGAGGAGCTCTCTAGCTGAGCTGTGTAGCATCCACCTTATTCCACACTTAGGTCAAATGAATGTGGCACATCCATTTTTCTCCCTTCATGTTGCTGGGAAACTGATTAATATTTATCATGAGGCCCAATATATGTGAAGTTGCTAGGCCCTACCTGAGCAGAGCAGTATTAGCTGTGTGATAAACAACTTCTTACTATCTGATAAATAATCCAGGAGAAACACAGCATCCCGACAGAGCTATGAAAGTTTTATGCCCTGTGCCACAGAGGCTCTTTCTCTCACTGAATACCAGACATAACTCGGGGAGCCGACAGAATCTCAATATTTCTCTGTTTCTTTCCATCTGTTTTCTCCCTCACTATTTCCGTCTCTTCAGATATGCCTAAAATGCCTGTTTTTTCTCTGGCTGGTTTTGTGCTCAATGTTTGTGTCTAGAGATATATTTTTCTCTCCTATGCTTGGGAAAAATGTTCTCCTCAGCTCGCCAACAGGTTGTTGTGCAACCCACACAGTGTAAATCCCAGTATAGTACAACTCCTGCAGCCGGCCAGTTAATGAAGATGCTATTTCTAAAGCATGTGTCTCAAGTGCAGAGGAAGCAGCGGAGTTAGCCGTCCAAAAACAAAAACAACACTGTTTTGGAGCACAGCTAATAAGTGTGATAGTGTGATAGAGACTGGTGCTTAGTTTGGGATTTTTTGGAGTGGCAGCTTGTGCAACCATCTGGTCAAAATAAAAGAAACAGACCTCAGAGATCCATCACTTTGCTGTCTTTATATTCCACAGTCTTCCATACTGTGCTGTAATCATAATGAGCTGCAGTTCTCATATTGTGGAGTGAGTTTTAATCTCAACTAGAGCTGCGACCATTAGTCGATTAATCACTGATTCAGCATTGATAATCCTCTGACTGCAGGTTCTAAGATGTGAAGATTTGCTGCTTCTCTCTTTATATTACTGTAAACTGAATATTTTTTTGAGGTTTTAGATGGTTAGTCAGACAAACAAAACATCTGAAGATATCACCTTTGTTTTTGGCCCCAAAGAAATTAAAGGTCAGTGCTCACCTTGAATCTATTATACTAAGATCTACAAATCAAGGCACAAATCTTGGTGTAGTTATAGACTGACCTAAATTTCAACAGCCACATAAAGACAATTACAAATTCAGCCTACAACCATCTTAAAACCATTGCAAGAATAAAAGGATTTCTGTCCAAACAGGATATAGCAAAGCATATTCATCCATTTATTTTCAGCAGGCTAGACTATTGTAATGGTGTCTTCACAGGTCTTAGTAAAAAAATCAACCAGACAGCTGAAGCTCATCCAGAATGCTGCTGCCAGAGTCCTCACTAACACCAAGGAAGTAGAATACATCACACCAGTCCTCAAATTACTGCTCTGGCTTCCTGTGTGTCAAAGGATAGATTTTAAAATCCTACTACTGGTCTATAATGCACTAAATAGTCTTAATCCCAATTACATATTCGATCTACTCGTATGATATGAAGCATTCAGGCCCTTCAGGTCATCTGGGACAGGTTTACTCAGTGCTACCAGCATCAAAACAAAGCGAGGTGAAGCAGCTTTTAGTTTCTATGCTCCCCACCTGTGGAAAAAGCTTCCTGAACACCTGAGATCTGCTGAAACTTTCAGCTTGTTTGAATCAGGGCTTACCAATAAATCACATACTTCTTTTAATCTTTTGCCATGTTTAAATTTGCTAGCTTTTAATGTCCTTCATCACTGCAGCACTTCTTTTAAAAAGGTGCCCTAAGTTTCTTACCTGATTTTATGCAATCTTGATATGACTTATTTAAATATTTGTATTTATTCAAACTTGTTTTTATTGTTTTAAAAGCTACTTTAATTATTATTATTAATGTCATCTTAATGTTCTATTTTTAATGCATCTCCATGCTTCTGTAATGCACTTTCAATTACCATTTCCTGACATTTTACAGACATGATTCAAGGAAAAAATATAGGGATTTACCAATGATAAAAATAATTTTTATTATATATAGTTATAATCTCCACCATCAGTGAACTGTTGAGGATAATTTTTTTGGTGCACATTTCACAGCAAGAATATGTTACTTTTTTGAGTTTTGCAGTGAGCACAGCTAGTGATGTTAAGCACAGAGAAGTCATAACAACAACAAAAAGGGATGGAAAAAAGTAACAAAGAAGAAAGAGAAGCTAAAAATCACAGAATGGCTATTCAAGAAACACTGATGAACAATGGCACTGCATTCATTATTGCACAGTGTTGTGCTGTTGTGGGGATTTGGAGTACCCAAACAACAAATTTTGTGTGGATATTCACTTTAACTAGACGGCTGGTGAATGTGGTGTTTTGAAGGCTGATTGCATGCATGAATGTCTTTATTTGGCCTGTCATGCATCATCTTGTATTAATCCTGCTCATTTTTTTTGTCAGTCTTGGAGTAGTTGATGGATCACGTTTTGAAACAACATTTGACTTGCATGTTATTCTAAAATGTTCGCAGATGCTTTTAAGCATCCTCTGTACTGCTTTCCTTTTGCAAAAGAGCATTTCAACAACTACAACCTGTCATTGTGAGAGATGGGCCCCGTCAACCACCCAGAACCAACCCATTATTATCTACCCAAAACATGCTTGACCAAAAAGTTTGTGTTTGTTTTTTTTTTTTTTTTTTTTTTTTTTTTTTTTTAGGAGCGTATTCTTCCAGATAACAACAGCAAACTTTAGAGCAATGTTTAAATGAGTTGGTTTGAGCTACATAAACATGACAGTGTTTTGCATATGAGAAGTCCCAGTTCTTTGTTACAGGCTGTCCGGGTGAGTTTTGCCATTCCTTTGAACCTGTGCTACGGAGAGACTGGTGCCAAGTCTCTGGCCTTGGTGTCCCAGTTACTGCGGCCTCAGGCTACACGCATTTCAAAGTACTCAGCTCATCCAGTTACATGCTAAGTTGCTGTTGGGCCAGTAAATATAACTTCTACTGCAGAAACACTATGCATTCAGCAAACGTACACAATTGTCATGTACAAATTCAATAAAACTAAAAGGCTGTTGAGAATGCTGCTACTACTTAGTTAATTACTAGCTATTCAAAGCACATATGTACAAGTGGCAGAATGAGGAGAATAACTACAAAAGTGTGACAATCATCTGAACAATTATACCACAGGAGAATGAAATGAAATGACAACCACTACAACAGGTGGACCAGCAACTTCACTTTCTGAGCTTCCCACATTTAGAAGCTGAATGTGGTTTTAAAAAAAATGAGCAACACAGTGTTGCACATTTTTTAAAACCATCTGGAGATCAGTTTTAACAATTTGCAATGACATTACTGGTGAGACAGCCTTTTCCTGATGGCTACTGTGTTCATCAGTTTTTATAGGAGGACACTTTTTGAGTTGCACTTTTTGTTTTGTTCTGAACAAGGTGCAGTGTTTCTGTCTTCACCTGTGTTTTCTATATTTGTAGCACATTTCTTAATTAGCTCCCCCCTTGGAAAGTGTGTTGTCAAAGTGTTTTTCTTCATCTGCTTCTGTTCTTTCATTTTACTATTATTTCATACATTTCAGCACATCGAACTCTTTCAGCCACAGTTAACTCCACGGCAACACTGATCAACAACTTTGCTTTGTTGTTATCATTAAACACTGAAACATTTAAACTGACATGACTTTAACTTAAGCTGTCTTTTTTACCTGAACACACTGTAAATGGATTGAGAAAGAACTTTCTGTTCATTAAATAACAGATACGAAGAAAAATGTAAAACAATGAAATGTAATTGTTTTATCTAATTTATCGTTATTTCAGTGGTGTCTCTGTCTGTCCGGTTTATCTTGATTCCTTATGATATTTTGACCTACTGACTGTTTTTATGAATCTTTCTCTCACTAACAGGTTTAACTCTTTGCTGGACAAACACAGTCGAAGATATTAACTTTTTAGAAGATGTAATAAAAAGCTATTATTGTGGCAAAGTCATGCTGGAGGAGAGAAAATTGGGAGAAAAGAAAAAAAAAACAGCCTGCATTTACTCTTCAAGTCTATTTTTATACAGCTCTGCCAGACAGAACGGGATTGTGGGAGACCAATGAATCAGTTTTTACCCTATCTGCCCTCTTTTTCTTTCTCTCTTTGTCTTACTGCCGCTCCACACTCCATTATCTTTCTATTTCCCCATTCGTTGTGTAATGGCTATCTTTACTGAATTCATAAATTGAATTATGAATATTTCACAGAGAATGTGGCAGCCACAAAAGAAAACATTAAAGGAATTTTCCAATTAAAATCTGCAGATATCAAGCCACTTTGACTGTTTTTCTAATAGTAGCACACATCTGTGTCAAAGATCCGGCTCGCACATTATCTGCCTATTTAAATATCACATTTCAGGAAAGCATCCGGTCATAAACACAAACAAAAAGAATAAACATACACCTACCATTTTAATTTTTCAATCTCTCTACTCCCTCACATCAGAATGAAAAATGAGAATAATTCCTGCAGTTAAAATATGAATTGAATAGTTTAATATTGTAGTTGATAGTTTTAATATATAGTTTTAATCTTATAGTTTAAATATATTGACATTATTGAGAATGTGAGAGAATATGGTTTTATGTGTTTGATTTGTTTGGACTGACTTTTTAGAACACCAGTAAAAGTTTTATACTTTGCTCTCAGATGAGCAGAAATTTACTGGAGATAGTTGCCAACAACTTGAAGAGAACACAACATATAATCCACAAAATGGATGCAGAGATGCTCTTACCATTTTAAACCTTCTAGCCACACTAGCAGCTTGTTGGGAATCTCTCATATCAACTATTGGATGGACTGCCATGAAATTTTGTACAGACATTAATTTTGCCCAGAAAATGAAGACTATTGACTTTGGTGATCCATTGACTTTTCATCTAGTGCTGACAATAGATGGTTTTCACTTATCCAGTAAAATATCTCCACATCTAAAGATGGATTGATGCAAAGATCAAAAGTGTAGGTTTTCAACAATAACTGGACAGACTGTTATGCCCCTCAAAGTCTGACTTGTAAATAACGACCGTGATCCCTTTACATTTCATCAAGCAACATCATCAGGTCAAAATTTTAGATTAGTCCAACACTTAACATAACATTCCCATCAGCCTCAGCTGTACTTTGTGTTTAGTGCTAATTAGCAAACAATAGCATACTAACATGCTAAACTAACTGTGATAGTGAACACTGCAAACATTACATCCAATAAACATCACCATGTTAGCACTGTAATTGCCAGCATGCTGACATTAGCATTAGGTCAAAGCCTCTAAGCCTGTAAGTGCAACCTCACTTGGTTGTAGACTTTTGTTTAGATGCAAAGCACCTTGTCAAATTGGTTTGTTGTGAGTTTGCACCAGCAGCTGTAAAAGTGATAACTAGGCACCCTACAGTCATAAATGTTGCAATTTAAGACTCGCACCATCTGCACCCAACACCTTTTTTATTATAGCTGCAGCTTTTTGAGTTTTACATTTTTCAGTTTGATTAATTAGTTAACATGTGCTTTTTCATGAAGTAAACTCTTAATGAAATATGTGGATAAATAATAACTTGTTCATTTGATAGAAACCTTTACCAAATTCACTACCAACCAATCACCCTAATCCTTATGATGTACATTATAAATGGATGGAAATTGAAGCTCAATTATTTGGATTTCATTTCTGAGTCACAGAGACTTGTGATTCTGATGGCACAAGTTTTTGTTTGCTGAAAAATATCCCAGTCGGAATTGGCATGATAACTGTGTTGCTTTCTACACAGTCAGAATAAGAATTGTTCAAATCCAAATACCATAAATCCCTTAAATCCTAATGGGAATTTTTCAGAATAAATTATTCCCAGTGATTTGTAATTTTGGTATAAGGTCAAATGCTTTCTGTAATTTGCTACACCAACTAATCCGCAAACATTCTGCTGCTCTAAAACCAAATTCACATGCATGATTTACTCAGAACAGAACAGAAACTTGTCATATAAACAATAATTCATGAAAAAAAAACTTTATTCCTCATCACTTTATTCTGGTAAATAAATAAATCTAGCAAATGTTTTTGTGACCAAAGTATCTGGGGACCGGCTGCTGACACTCTTCCAATTTGTTCCACTTGCTTGTTTAATCCAGAAAGATCTGATGATCACAGTGCTTCCCCATGCAAAGTTTAGCCTCTTGCTCTACTGCAGAAAATATATTCCTATGCAAATTACAGTGATATCATCTGGCAACTTCTGGTGACATTTTGAGGAGCAATTATTTTTATGCTGAACAGAGTTGGCGTTTCCTCTCATAAACCAGTGGCAACAAGTAAAATTAAGGTTGTTTCACACTTTGTTTCATTTCTGTCTGAAAAGCAGTGGAAAGACACACACTAGCATTTTTCCATGTTACACACACTACTGAACAGCAGAAAGTTAGATAACTGTTAAGGACAACACAAATTTTCACAACCTCAGGCAACCCTGAGAATAAAAATGTAGGCTTATTTTTGTTTCAAACTTTACAACAATAGCTTTTTTTAAGTTTTGTTTTGTTGATCGAATCACAGTTAGCTGTCAAATACTGCTCATATATGTTTCTGTTTCACATCAGCTCACCATCTCTGACACAACGTCTGAGCCTGCACAACAATCCCACAGCCATGTGAAGGTTTATGAACCAGCTGCTGTTCACTGAGAGGCAGCAAACACATTGGGCACAGAGTAAACAGCCTCAGACATCCACAGCTCTAAAGAGAAAAAGATTCAACTACTAGCTAGATTGCAGAGCACCAGTCTTATACCTGTCAAAGTTATTTTCAGTCCAGTCTCACTTTTTTTTTTTCTACAAGAGTTTCTCAGATGCTAAAACAAAATATTATCTCACTGTTGGGTGCGGAATAAATAAAACAGCTGCACTGGTATCAAAGGAATAACCCTAGATTCTACAACATGTCCGAACAATTGAATTTGTTTTGGAAACTGTGTGAAACAATGATCAACAACAAAATCATGTTGTCCCACTGGCTGACTTTTTACTTGTTTTACAATAAGACTGTAGTTGTCAACATTAGACTAAATGAGTGGTTGAAAAGTGGATTGTCTCGCTGAATAATTCACACAAAGACTGCAGCGACTGATGATGTCCTTGTCTCTTCAGAAGTGAAATCGAAAGCAAATGCATGAGTCATCCAATTTTAACTAATGTTTTTGCCAAAGATATCTGATATTCACTTTAAATGACATCTGCTTACTTGCTATAAATATTTACAATGATATATATAATAAATATATATATAAGTTTACATGCAGTTACATGTCAGTAATCAGGTTATTGTCAGCTTTCTGCAGTAAAAAGATTTATTAAACATTATGTAAATGAGAAAGCGTGATGGGGTGAGGGTTTGGAAAAATGCTGGTTAACACAGCTGTGTTCTGCTGGAGAAACCTATTTTCTTGGCCATGTGTACGCTTAACCAGGTTTGCAGTGGGGCTTTAGTGCTAGAGTGCATGACAGAGATTACTATGGCAGCAACGGGATGAAACAAAGAGTCCAGCAAAAAATGAAAACCAGCAGTGAAGCTGAGTTCAGACAGAGAAGTATTAAAAATGAATGAAAAAATTCACCCTTCATTAATTTCAATGGGGATGTAGGATCATCCAAAGTCGAATTGCAACTGCAATGTAACATCATCCGGTGCACATCCCTGGTAGATTACTTTATAACATGGACAGCAAACTTTAGCTGCTTTTGTTTGTTTTGTTTTGTTTGACGATTGATGGCAGATATTATCCTTTATTGAGAGTGACAGTAGAGACAGACAGGAAACATGGGGTGAGAGAGGGGGGGACGGTGTATGCAACCAAGGTTTCCATCTGGCATCAAACCGGGGATGTTGCAACTATACGAGTCTTAAACACTGGACTACCAGGACACCCACAATTTTCTACTCTTTACTGTACCTCACTACCTCAATAAAATAATTGCTGTCACCATAACTTTCCAGAGTTGTAAAATCCCGTCTCTGTATTACAAAATGCTGTCCAGTGCTTTGACGTCTACTAAAGCTGACAGATCTCGAACCAGCCTCTGCTAACATCGAGAATAAAAGCTTCTAGGAGTCTAAATAAGGCCGTTTCCATGGCTGCAGTCCAATGAAATACCACCTATAACTACAACTTCAATCATAAATATAAAGTTAAATTAAATCTCTCTGCAGTGTCAAGAAAAACTCCACACTATAAGCTTTTCAGGGGGAGAATTTATGAGTACAGGCATGCCTAATATGGTGGCCAACAGATGCTCTTTCACTGCAGCATCCGTCCAAATACTCCATTAAAAAAATAAAAGAAAGAAATAAAGAAAAACAGCAAGCAGCATCTTATGTACTTAATACAGTTAAAATATGCCAACCTCAGTTCAAATATATGGACAGAGGTACAGTGGGTGGGGGGAGGCGGGCCTGAGCAGCTGCAAGTGCAACTTTTAGAGTAACCATGGTTTGCATGGAGCAAGTAGAAGTACAGTGCATTCAGAAAGTCTTCAGACCCCTTCACTGTTTTTACTTTTTATGTTGCAGCTTTATGCTAAAATCAATTAAATTCATTTTTCTTCTTTTCTTTTCTTTTCTTCAATACCCCATAATGACAAAGGAACACAGAGTTTAGAATGTTTTTTGCAAATGTGTTAAAAGGAAAAAGTGAAAACTGACAGTATTCAGACCCTTTACTCGGTACTTAGTTGAAGCACCTTTGGCAGCAATTACAGCCCAGAGTCTTCTAAGGTATGAAAGTAAAGTAAAGCTATGAATGCTTCAATTAGTGATTTCCTGGTGTAATCAGTTTTCCCCCACTAACCTGGTTTCTCATGTACTTGTAAACAGAGCCAAGAGTTTGCCCATCAAACAAACTGTATCACTGTAAAACAGCTGCTCCCTTTGTTTCTCAACATGTAACTTCATCTGCGGACAATTTGAGTCAGTATCAAACAAGCCCATCTCCCATTTGGGATGATGTTAGTGCCAAATGGGACTTGACAGAGCCAGGAAAAATTCAAAATATTTATTACATGAAGTCAGAAGCAATATTTGTCTGTTAGAGTCTCTACCCCATCTGATGAATTGTGTTTGAGAGACAGAAGTTCAACAAATAATTGTTACGCTCTGGGTAGCGCTGTTAGGCCTTGTAGTGCAAACTGCTGTATGAAGATGCTGGATGAGTAATGGTGTTAGGAGGACGACTGCGCAGCTTGAATATTAATCTCAAAACTCTGACAGATGTGGTCAACATGTTCGAAGGACGGAACAGAAATTTATTTCTGGCGAGAGTAAAATGACAAAATACAGATATGGATACAACCTTCACACAAACAAACAAACACACACACACACACACACACACACACACACACACACTCTTATGCACATGAAGTCTTATTGTCCCGAGTTCAAGTGGTCTACATTTGGAGTTCATGCCTTCAGTTTGGGTGAGTCAGCCTGCACTTTCCAAAACAGACAAGAGTTGAAGAGGTGTGTGTGTGTGTGTGTGTGTGTAGGGGATGGGGGGGGGGGGGGGGGGGGGGGGGGGGTCGTGCTCAATTCCAAGTGGCATCAGTTCCAAAGTGGCACGCAACTTGTGTCAGCAGGGCAGAACTAAACTGCTGCAAGCTTCAGCAGCTGCTCTGGCAAGTGAATTGAAAGTGGATTTAAGGTGAATTATGAGTGTCAAACTGAGATTATCATTACAAAGTCGCTTTGGTTATTCAAATGGCTGCTCAATAATTAAAAGTCAGGTCTTGTTTTAAACATCCTGCATTCAAAGATGAAACACAGGACACCGTCAGCAGCAAGGTTTCTTCTGTTTATTTTACAAGCAGGAAAGACGCACTGATAAATAAAATGTCAAAAACAATTTTATTCTATCATTTAATAACTGCAAACACTTCATTTGTATTTTGTATTGTCTAATAAAATTCACAATAGTTTTTTCCAAAATCCTCTCTTATTTGCATTTAGATAAAATATAACAGGATTTCTGATAAGGTCACACACACTGAGAATTTTCATTCAAGGATATTCAACATGAACGAACTGCCTTTGGTACCTTGGTTTAAAAAAAAAAAAAAAAAAAAACCTTTTAACGGTGATCACTCAAATACAAGAATACATTTGTGTTTGATCCATCAAAAATGTCTCAGGTGGCTGAAAACACTTTTGTGAAACATGTACTTGATTCTTGAAGTCCTGTAGAATAACCTCCCTTTTCCAAATGAATGTTGGTGCAGAAATGATCAGTCTTTTAACTGATTATTCAATAAGAGCAACAGAGAATCTATCGCCAACTACTTTGATAATCACATATGGGTATATGTCACTTATCAAGCAAAACATTTCGCACTTCCAACTTCTCACATGTTAATATTTGCTGCTTAACTGGCTCATATTTTTGGACTTTTTGGGACAAAGCAAATCAAAAACTTCTAAAACAACAATGAAAATATTTGTTGGTGACAACCTATTGAATATCTTTAGATAGACAACAGACAATGATTTGACAAATATTTTAGAACATGTCTGAACTACTGAAGTCCCTGTATAGAAGTTACGGCGATGCTGAATATTTAAACAGTTGCTTCATCTACATGCTTTGAATATTCACAATCATTACACCTGTTTTTAGTCACACTCATTTAGTTTAAGTTATAGGGAGGTAAATCTGCTTGTTGACTCCTGACAGCTTAAATCTGGCATTTTAAATGATCTGTGCTTGGCCCAAAAAATGTCATTTGGCATGGTATTTTGCTACACTCAGTGAATTCACTAATTAAGTAATTGCACACAGTTCATAAAAAGCCTGCAGAGAGTTCTGTCACAGCACACTGACGAGGGCGACCTGCCAAACGTCTGTGCTTCGGCCCCCCTGTGCTATTTATAAACGTGTTGAAACGGTTTTGAACGCCTCAGCATCTTTGCGAGTTTGGACCTCCTCAAGTTCTGTTTCCTCCAGCTCACAAGAAATGTAGGATGTCAGGTGAGAACGGTATGTGTCCATTTCATCCTCCACACACACACACACACACACACACACACACACACACACACCTACAGACTGGTTTGTACACTAGGGTGCTGTCTCGGTGCCCACGGCAGGGCAGATGTCCCTTCATATGGACAAAGCCAGAGAGAAGAGACAGCTTAGATCTCATTAGCAAATTACAACATCAGTTCATCAGCATCCACACCACGGACCAGCCTTGGGCCCTTCCTCCCACTCCCCATCAACAGCTTTCATCCGCGTTCAGAAATCTGTCCCAATACTTAATGCCTAAAAAAAAAAAAAAAAAAAAAAAAACATAAAACTGAATCCCAGTGACAAAATCTTTCTGCATATACACTGAAAAGTTCCTCTCTTATTATACCTGGTGTCTTTATGCACATTGCTTTCTCTTTGCTTTACAGAGTGATTATATTTATACCTTACAAAAAGCAAACAGAAGATTCTTGATTCAGTGCTAAATGCAACTACCTGTAGCACATATGCTCAGAATAATGTATTGAGTGTTGAGTGCATGTGAATGTGTGACTGTAAAAGTTTGGTTTATGTATCCTCAGCAACTGCAACACACTTGCCTCTGTATGTAACATAACTTGTTTATTACTGCCTATTTGGGTGAAAAATAAACATAAATTAAAAACATATTACATAATCATACACTCAACGAGCTCTGTTCAGTATATAAATGTGAAATTATTTATAGTAGAGCAAAATACTTATTTTGTCATTAATGGATTAAGAATACAGAGAGGCTTGCATTTCCGATTAGCCTGACATTTCACTTGAAATTGCTTTCAAGAGGTCTTTCTTCCCCATTATCTCAACGCTGTTTCTCAATTTGAAATAATGAGCACCAAAACCTAAAAAGGACAAAATTTATAAATAAAGCCCTTAAGCTCAGCACAAATAAACTCGCTGTCAAAAACATGAACACAAGCTTAAAAATATTGAAAACAAGCTGAGCACATAATGGTGTTTGTGCTTATATTCAGACTGTAGAGAACCAACAGCAAACAGAACATGCAAGTCCACACGTGAAATGAAAAAAATCACTTTTCTAAATGAAGCACATAAAAGAAAGCATCTATGGCAGTAGCAATAGTCTAATCATGAACCTTTGTGCATGAGTCATCAGAAAGAGATGCACTTGTCACTTACACATTTGCATATTAATGTATAAACAGTGAGCCAATTAACAAGGTAATTAACAGCTCTCTATACGTCTTCAGCCATTTAAATCTCTGCAGCATGTAATTCTCTGTCTGTGATTTACTGGACCTCATAATGACATACAAAATATTCATCAGGGATTCAAATCAAAACCTGTTGCTCTACAAATTATGGGGTCAGCCATGCGCACAAGGCAAGGTCCCGGTACACAAAATATGATTTAAATTTGATTAATTTCTTCCTCAGATTTATGTTTTGATTCCGCTTCCACAGATTATCCTTCAACTTGTGAATCGACAACAGGAGAGGCGCCGCATAGCCATGAAAGTTGTTCCCATAGAAACTGCTCTCGACATGTCATTTTTCAGTGCCACAAAGTCAAGTCACCAACAACTAGTGAATGTCTCGCTGCAGGAATTTGAATGAGTGAGTGTTACACTGCTGCAGAGACACATAAGGGTCACTCATGCTTGAATAAAAGCTATTTATTACGTCAGATCTCTGAATAACTTGCATGTCACTGTCTTTTCTGACGATGACTATAACCCTGGACTCTAAAGAGCAACTTGAACATCATTATTCTTACAATTTTCTAAGCCACAACACTTGCAAAGCAAAGACACAATGAGGCTTTGTGAGCAAAGAAAACTTAATGACATTCCCTCCCGGCAGATTCCTAAGTGACTTTGATCCATGTGAGATGTTTATCTTCAGTGTCCAATCAAAGCTGGACATCGATTCCATCTCCACATCAATGTAGCTGTGGCAGCTCCAATCGTCCCTTCCTTTAACCAATCTGCCAGCAAAATCTAACTTGTCTCATCCTGTCAAAGAATGTCTCCAAGAGAAATGGTGCTCTTGTGGCATGGATCAGCAGTCAAAGATCCAGCCCACAGATGTTTCTAAAATGTTCTCTAATGGAGACTTGTGTTATTGTGTACATTTATCCAGGGGTTGTTTTAGGGTATGAGCAAGCTCAGAGCCACCAGTCTTTTCTCACACTCATGTAACCACCATCAGCACATTTTAGAATTTCAAAATATCTATAATTATAGTTGTCAGCAACATAAAACCAACTAGTTTCTCATTACACAAAACATAATCAAAATATAATTACTTTTTGATACATTCGGGAGTCAACATTTTCTTAACGTTTCCAGCAGTTGTGACTAATTTCTTTAATTAGCTAAAAGCAATTGAATCAACTGTGTGGATTACGAGTTCCCAAGCTTGCATTTAATATGAAATCATTGGTGTCACGTTTTGATGTATGTGCCAGGCCAGCCATTGAAAACAAACACACAACCTTTAAAACATCCGTGTATTAGTAATTAATAAAATGACCAACACTGTAAAAACTGTACTTTCCAGATATGTAAAATCCTCTAAAATCTTGTCTCATTACAGCCTGCATGCCATGTTTGATGTCTGATAAGCTTTCAAACTCATGGATCTATTTTTCAAGCTGGACTTCCTGTACTGTATTTCACAGTCTGCCTGTAGCAACAGTCCCTCAGCAACGTGAAGCCTTATGGGTTTTTTTTATGCAATGAGAGCTGGTTTTGATAAAGTCAGGGCAGGCAAACCAAGCAATACAAATGCTGTACATTTATGATGCAACCTGTAATGGGCATATTATTAACGCTTTTAGGTACACTATCATAGGTGGGTATAAACTATCATTAATTTGTTATTATGTGCTAAAAAAAAGGACATGAGTGAGTGCATTGCGAGTCTTTTTTGAAAAAACTGTTCAGGTTAAACTTTATTGTAACTTCGAAAAGTGGTCCAAGCTACGTTTGCTAGAAGTATACACACTGACGTTACATCACATTGGAACAGCAAGCAGCCAAACATAGCTATTCTCCACTGATTACACTATGGAGTCAGAGCTAAGGTCACATTCAGCTAACCTGCATATTAATGAGGTTTATATTACTGCCATCAATGTGAGACTATAAAGAATCTGTACTTTTTGGTGTCTCTATAGAAATCCCTCCTTTTTCCTTAATAAGCACTTCTAGTGAGCAGTCTTTCAGAAGCTTCTCTCATGCTTCAGACTTCTTTTATGGAATTCATGGATTTTAACAAGTCATAGCTGAGTGACTAATTTGTGAGTGGTGGCAATCTGGCAGCAGTAGGAGAATCATCTGTCTTCTGATAAACAGATGTTTGCAATTTCATGCGAATAAATTCACAAATACGCAGATAAACCTGACAAAATATTAGCAGAGCTACTCTTATCAAATTAGAGACCAATCAAAGTGAGTACACAACCATTTCTGTGCTGTGTTGTGTGAAAACACAAACCACAGCGCCATGGTGATGGAAACATTAACATAATCAATATATCAGTCTTGACTGATGTGACAAGTTGAACAATTTGAGGAAAATATCTAAAATACTATATTTTTTCTGACCAATATTGCAAAACTCAAACTCTAAGCAGTTGTTGCTGTAGTTGTGGTCTACATCAGTAATTTTAAACAACATATGTTTGTACATTTGATCTTGTTCTACATGAACAGAATCAGATAAAATAACGTGGCTGTTTGTCCTCCCGTGGTTCAATTCAATGACAGTCAACTAAGCTAATAAATTTTCACTATTAAAATGACCAGTTAGGCATAAAACTAAAGTAAGTCACCATGTATGGATGGATGAAATTGACATGAGAGGTGATCACCTGGATAATTAAATCAATGTAAGACCTACTACTGCGTTTTTTGAACAGCAAAAACTCCAGTCTTTTTTTCCCCATTGGGTGGGGTGTCCATCTTTAGCCGAGCAGAAATAGTACATTAATTTTTCTGTTTTGCCAACTCACATAAATAGCATTACTTAGCTATGGCTGAGTACATTTCCCAGAAAGTTCCAGACTACAATTTTCACCTCCTACAGATTGTTAAGACACTGTTTATGTAGGTTATAAATAAAATCATTGCTTTTGAGATGAAAAAATGAAAAAAATAACTTATTCAAACTGCGTTTTCAATTGGATACTTGATTGCTCAGCCGTAGATACTTTATATTCTGTTATGCCTAGAGGGTAAAGACAATGCTTCATGCCCCCTGAACCCTATAACAAGGTGATATTATGTATTTCATAGGTATTTGTGGGGTAATTATATCAAGTTCTTGCTCCAGTTTTGTACTGTAGTTTTTAAAAAAAGACTTGGTTTCTTCTACATCACTGAAAATGTGCCAACGGTTTCTAGATGCCCTGAAATATTGGTGGCATTATTGTCATATCAGCTTAGTTCTCTTTTTGTGGTTTGTTACTTGATAAGAAACAACGTGTCCAGAAACACACAGTCACGCCGACCCCAGAAAACTCCTGTTGAATTTGACTGAAATGGTTTTAGACGGCTCAGCGTGATTTCATGCTGTGATGCAGTAACTAACTGTCCTCTTTGTGTGCACCTCTGACCTCACACACAACATGTGTGTGTTTAAGTACTTTAGACATGTATTTTGACAGACTTCAAAGGTGGATGGGATCATTAAAATGCAATCTGTCTAATAATGATGTTGTGAACAAATAAAGCAACATATTATGATTCATAGTTTTGGCCTTCTAAACAATTTTATAAGACTGCTGCTGTTAGATTGGCTCTGCTGTCCCACAGTGTTAGTGGATGATTTCTCTGGACAGTAGTGGGTGTTTCAAACTTTGACGGAAATGGTTTTTGGCAGTTGTAGATGCAAACTGAGTGCACATGTCCACTCGAGCCAACATTTTGATCTCAGGGGATTCATTTGTTTAATTAAAAGGTACTGTGTCCAATAAATGATATACTGTATGTACAACCAGCACATGCAAAGATAATTGATGGAACAAGAAAATGGTTTATCTGATATATCTGATATAGCAAATATACACAATGACATTACCTCCCCAGCTGCAAAGCACTTTGTTGAATTAAATCAAAGAATACACTGCCATAAATAAGGTTCAAACTACAATTTGACGTCATCCTAAAATTTAACATTTTGCAGAGTCATCCTTTTTGGTGATAAGAATGAATGTGAAGATTAATTTTGACAATGATACAACATGTTCAATCAGCACTGCAGTTTAAGGTGGGACTCAATACTTTTTACTTATTCTTTGAACAGACACTTTCCCAATTATAAAGCAAAGCTCTTGTACAGTTGCTAGTGTTTAGGCAACATTACCATTTGCAAATGTTTTCTTTTATTAAGAATGAAAAACACAAAAAAACATTTATATATCCAGTAACATCTCAAGAAAATTATCTTTTTGATACCAAACCCAGATATTGTATCAGCAATAGCATAAGAAAGTTATGATATACCACCCAGGTCTTAGGTGGGCATCTGGCCTAGAAAATCCAAGATAGTCCCAAATGGCCCTGGTTGCACCATTCACTATTCAGCTACCAGGAAACAAATGCCTAAAAAGATCCAGCTGGCAGCTCATAATTATTGCTGACAGCTCGCTGCTCTGAAAAATGTCTGAAATAGTTTAAATGCAGAAGGCAATGTACCAACTGAAATTAATAAAATTACCTGATAAGGCAGGGACACACTAGGATAGGACAAGTTATTATGTTCTTATCAGTATAACCAACATTATTACCCTGCTGACTCCTGAGTCAGTGATGTCAGGGACTTTAATCTACCATGTTCGGGCTTCCAAAACTGTGTCGCAGGTCAGCAGTCATAGTTGTAGCTCGAGGAACATCATTACTGACATAATTGCTTGACTGCTATCCAAATCATACTGTATTGAAATTAGAAAGCAATAGTTGAGGAAAGGGTGAGCATCACAGGCATGTAAACAAGTTAAGAGTGGAAAGCAATTATTTTTGCAGTGTTTTTCATTCATATTGCTGTGTGTGTGGAGCAAGCAGCAGATGGAGAGAGAACGGGGGATTGAGCATAAGCATGAGTTATGTTACTGATGCTACAAACTTCATGTCTTACATCATTACTTTATATACAGTTATCCAGAGGAAGGAGAGGAGGACCTGACTGCTATAATAACTGTTTGCCCAGCAGAGGCTCAAAGGCAGATGTATTCAAGTAATCTTAGAATAATCTCTGCTTTACTTAACAAAACACAATCAATTATATATATATCTCAATTATAAACTATCCATCAAACTATAGCTGAGAATTTTGAGTCTTATCTCAAAATTTTACAGTGTTATCGGAAACAGTTTTTTTTGTTCTGTTTTTCAGGAAAACCATAACTCCTATTGTATTCTTTCTGCCACTGTAATTTATACAGTTTAGAGTTTTTAACATGGAATTACAGTCACAATACTTACACATCCATCTCTGACCATGTGTCGGCAGGGGAAGGTGAGAGTTATTGTCAGACCAAGCGTGAAAAGATATAGTGTGTAAAATTCATACCATACTGTGATTTCAATGTTCCACCTCTCTAAGGCGGTATGGGATAAGGAGCAAACAAAGCTTGAAAACAAACTGTTATACTGTAAAAATGTGTAGTTCATTATTCCCAACCCAAAAGTACTTGGGACTAGTTTGATCTGGAGCGGTTTCCGCCCATGTATTCCAAGTCCAGCGACCCGCTGGGCCTAAGTTGACCCCTCGCCAAGCCTAAGCATCTGGGAATTTGGAGCAACTCAGTTGGAAACCTAGATATAATAGTAGTAAAAGCTCATGAGCGACATCTGTTGGTTAAAGCAGCCAGTGAGCACCCCATCATCTGTAACATCGCTAGAACAAGAATAGCCACAGTTGGAATGGCCAATGGGTTAATAGGATTCATCAGCCAAAAATACTTTTTAGATGATTACATCAGCCTTTAACCAACAGGCGATTGACTCGCAAGTGACCTTCGTCATTCAGTTTGAACCCCTCCTGCATCTGACTCAATGAGCAACCACTTGCTGAGCTGTTATTCAGTTTTGCTTTAATGTTTTCAAACTGATGGCAGTTGTAGAAACATTGACATTAACTATCCCCCAAAATGAAATTGGACACTCTTACTGGATCATGCTTAATTTTACCTAAACACTGTCTAGTTTAAGTGGTTGTTTACAAGGATTAGGAAGTCAAGAGGCATTGAACCAGCATTTAAAGTGGTTTATATTCAAAGTACTGCACTGTTCGTTGTTGTTGTTGTTGCAGACCAGTCCTAATCACCCTAGCCTCCAGCTGCCTGGCTCAATGGAGTTTCAGTGAATTTCCCAAACTAATATCTTGTAGTGAAAAACTGAGCTTGCAAGATTTAGGCTAGCTTTGTGATGTTATTGACTATTATGGGTATTAATGAATATGTAAAATCCTCACACTTTCTGATAATCCTTGAATACCATCACTCCCAACGAAGCTGCAGCTCCCTGAAATCAAGGATTCCCCTTGTGATTGTCAGGGTCTTTATATATTGTGTTAATCAGCCCAATAATCCTCAAAAGTGCCCGGGGCCTGAGCTGTGCACCACACAAGTTCAGCTGACAGATGAATGTGAGAGTACGTGTAGTTCTCAAGCACCATGCCTTCCTCTCCTGTATTTCAGAGTCCAGATTTTAATGGTTTCTTGTCCAGATGGATGCCTCTGGGATTGGCATTGGTGAAGCCCTGAGTCAAGGGGACCTGAATTTTGCCTTCGCTAGAAACCAGATACTCTAATCACCAAGTCCAGGGAGTCTGTAGATAGGGCATGCATGTTTGGGGTATCACCTTGACGGAATAAACACATAATTAAGCCCAGTCTTGGTTATACAAAATGAGACATGAATAAAGGACAACACTTTTTCAGTATCGGTACATTGAGCGGCAGCCATTTAAGACCTGTAAGATCTACAGAAAATGCATATCTCACAACTGACAATTTTGACTGCCAAACATCTTTGCCTTAGGAGAACAGGAAGGAAATTTAATGGAGAAGCAATCTCTGATCACAAAGCAGCACAATGCCATGTGATCACATCAGAGCACATTAAACATTCAGAAGTGTTCTTTCTCCTGGCGCTACTGTTCTTTTGTTACTGTTGCTGCACAAGAGTCATATTTGTTTGCTTCCTCTGCTTTTGCTCCTCCATCTGTTCCATCATTGCATCTCAGTTGGCTACAATGTGCCTGCCCCACATTATTATACAGGGTATGAATCAATGTTAGTTTTTTACTGTTTCACATGATAGTTTGTTTTGTCACTGAGAGGCAAAACAAATAGGTAGAACTGCAAGACAAGAAAGAAAACAACAACAAAAAAAATCTTTAAAAAAGTAAATGCCATTGGAATCAACAATGATCCAAACAATGTCCAGTCGGTGGCTTGTGACTATTATAACAATGTGCAATGTTAACATAACATTTTACAAAAATTTAAGGCCTGATCAATGGTGGTGCTAGGGGAAAAGTTAAGGGCTCACCAAAGTCAGTAGGATTCATCCTCCAGTCCAGACTGAAATATCTCTACAACTATTGGATGGATTGCCATGAAATTTTCAACTGACACTCATGGTGGTGACATGGTGGACTGATCACTTCTGCCATCCATAGAGCCACCTAGATAACATTGTTTAAAAGTGTTACTTTTTTCTCTCTTTTGATTAGTTCATAATCTTTCTTTGGAGCAGTGGGTTTCATTTCAACACAGCGTGTACCGTTTCTTCTACAGATTTGCATGTTTCCAATGTAATGGCTTCAACCGTGCTTCAAATTTTATGCGTTTCCTCAAGTTGTTAAAACATAAGTTTTAAAATCATCAGGTATTATAAATCAGCTTCAGTGGGCATTTGCATTAGTAAAAACACTCTGACTTCATTGTGCAGGAGATGGTTTGTGAGGAAAAACACTGGAAGAAACAAAGCTTTTACAAGTAACAATTATCACTTTCACCACTCCTATAAACTGAAAAAAGAATGAATTAACTTTAGTATACTAATCAAGAACTATTAAGAGACCTGTCTTTGAAATGTTTCAAAGTAAAATTTCCCTCAGCAGTGTTATTCTAAAAAGATTCAAAGAACAAAACATGAACCTTATTAACTCTTTCATATGTATGGGTTGAAAGGCCAGTCAACAGGGGAACACAATTCATTACATATCAAAGAAAAAAGATCATGAACTGATGAAAAGGAACTTTATGAATACTAAATGATGCTGAATTACCATTTGTGAGGGTGGGGGATTGGGTATTTTATTGTTCTAGGTTTCTTGTGTTAATTCTCTTTTGTAAAATAAAAAAAATAAAAAAAAGAGTAAAATTAATTAAGTATAATTTTTTTCAAGTTGGATAAAACAAGAGGTCTAATAATAATTGATGGTCCAAAAATGAAAAAAATAAACACAAAACCACACATTCACATAAACAGCACAAAGGTGATGGCATGAAATGTGTTAAATTAATTTTGTTCATGTTTGTTCATTCAGGTTTCCTCAGTTTTTATTGAACACTCTCAGACTGTAACTCAATATTTTCAGCTTTTCTTTCAATATCTTCATGAATTCCTTTGGGGCTCTTTGAAGAATGATAGCACTTTTATTGATGCAGGTGTTCCTGGGCGCCTCTCTTAACTCTTTCTACATTGTCTGGACTTTCTTTCTCTGCCTGTGTTATTTCTCCAGCGTCCCACATTCAGTCCTCTTGATGTTGCTGCCATTTCAGTCAGCTACATCAACCATTGCTGCTGCTTTCAGTTTCATGGCCAATTACAACCATTTCAGTTGCCTGGTCACTTGCTTGTCCATCTGGTTGGATCTAGAAGAGCTATCCCTGAGCTCATGTTATGCATTGATGATTACATTTGTCAGCAATATAGTACATGCCACCGTACAAACCTATGAAATCAAAATTTTCTTTTGGTGTAGGCTCACTTCTCGAGTACATCATTATTTCCGATTCCCATAGCAAATAAACAGAACCTGCCAGAGATTCATCACATTTTTAAGTTGTCTGCAGTATAAAAATAATTCAGTGATAGGTGTCTACATATCCAGTGGTGCATTGCTAAAAAGAACAGTTAATAGCTAATTCTACTTTTAATTATGCTAATTTGCCGACTACAACAACAGGGCTCAAGTTGTTGCCCACAGCATTACCTACTGAACCATTACTCACTTCCCATTTACATCCCCCAAATGGGAACTGTACTTCCAAAACTTAAAGCAAGATTAGCCTCCAAAAAGACGACCCCCGAACCCCAGATCTACAATATTTGGCTATATACATTTGTATACTTTGGTCTGGGGCTATTTTTCATGCTTTAAAGCTTCTGTAAGTCCTGCATGCTAACAAAGTATAAAAAAAAACGCTTCATATATTCACCAGTAATTCTGACTGAAGCTTCGAATGGTAAATGGTATCCTGCACAGGCCTGTGGTGAAAGAATTTTCCTCTTTCAACGTGACAATGCCCCTGTGCACAAGGCCAGCTCCATAGAGAAATGCTTTTCTCAGTTTGATTTGGAAGAACTTGACCCTCCTGCACGAAGCCCTGACTTTAACTAGAATGAACACCTGGGATGAACTAGCACACTGATTATGAGCAAGGCCTCATCACCCAACATCAGTGCCTGACCGGGAGCAAATCCCTGCAGTCAGGTTCACAGACCTACCAACAACAGTGCACTGTTACAGTTGGTTGTAATGTTCACCTGTCCACATACTTTTGGCTATATAGTGCATAATCATCTCATTTTCTACTCAGGCTGTGGCTCAGCATCTCACAAGATTTTATCTCATCATTGTCATTCACTTATTGTTCCCATGTCAGTGTGGAAGGGTTTAACTCGCACACAGCACAGATGTTCCTGTACAATGTCCTACCAACTTGGAAGTCATCAGTGTGCTGCACTACCCAATGCACAGAAGTGGAATCTTTGTGTACTGCAAGGAGAGGAATAATGAAAAGATGCCAGTGCAAAGACTTATACACCAGCCTGAGAGAGTGGGTCAGGGACTTCAGTGTCAAGAACACCATCCAGAATAAAACATTTTGCCATACTCCGCATCTTAGTTGTGCATGTCAGCATGTTAACAGTTGAAAATTAGCAATGAACACAAAGTGCAACTGAGGCTGATGGGAAGGTCATTAGTTTTGCAGTTATCTGGTAATAAACTAAAACATTGGATAATATTTGTATACAGCCATTAGCAGACAGAGGTCTAATGTGATCGCAGGCATTAAAGGAAAAGATGTGTCAGTGTAATCTCCAATCATATACATATATATTTATTCATATCACATATAGTTAACAGTTTTCCACAAGAATGAGTGAAGCTATTCAGGCACTTGCGCAGTCCATTTCTTCATGCTTGTCATCTGTTGTTGAATACACTACTATTATTATTATTATTATTACGCTACCCATTTCGTCCATCTACGATCCTCCTCTGAGGATTGTAGTGATCTGCTTTCAGGTCTTGTGTGTAACAATATTATGTAATGGCTGCATGCATTTTCTGGTATCCTCCTTCAGTACTCTTCAGGTTCAGCTCTTTGTGCATCAGCTCTTTTTATGTTACGATGCTGGACCTGAGAGAAACTTTGGATGGCTTTCCTGACAACAAAAACTATTTAGATTAAGTAGTATGGTGTCAAAGCTGTTACACATTCCTCTCTTTGTTGAACACTGGGTAACTATTTGAACAGTGGATATCTGGTTGTCCTATGTGTTAATAATATTCTAGGCTTAAATAAATACATGAGAGAAATAAATGAGTGAGACTGTGTTCTTGTCTCTTTTACAGTAGCAGCAGTCTGGTGAGTATAAGCTTTCGCTTTAAGAGGCATTTTCTGCGTGTAGATGTTAGATGATCATGAAGGGGCACCACAAATACAACTAAAAGCCATTATGTATATTAAACGTGATTACATTTACCATTTCAAATTTCATTAAATACACCATGGCATATCATTGGGTTTTCATTTATGTAGGCTCTGATGACTTAAAGTAATACCTTAACTTTGGATTAGCTTCTGCCATGAACCATGTCGGTTGTTAATTAGGTAATGTATATGGTATACACATCATATCAAATGTGTTCTGCTTCTTCTTGCCAATTATTTCAGCTCATTGTTATGATGATACACTGGGTGCTGTGGTAATTTCTAAAGAAACTGTGGTCCTCTCAAACTCAGTAACTCCATGAAACCTTGTGGCAATCATTAAAATGCCTCCAACAATTTTCTACAACCAAAGGTTGTATCCTCAAATTATTTCTTCTCTCCCCTCAATACTTTCAAACCCAAATATATTTAATTTGAAATCATATAAAATTTATAAAACAAAGAAAAGCAGCTCATTGTCTATTTGAAAAGCTGGAACCAGCAAGAGAGACACAACCTATTCAAATAGCTTCTTTCGTCCCACCAACAGCGCAAAAACAATCTCATTCCAATGAAAAAATAGAAACAGGGAATCCCCACATTTGGGAAACTGGAGCAAGTCAATGTTTTACAGTTTCGCTTGATAAATGTCTTACAAAAATTAATTGACTTTTAAAACCGATTCTTGATTTTTCTATAATAAGCTGCAACTAACAATTATTTTCAGGAACTGCATATTTTCTCAATTAATCATTTGGTCAATAAATTGAAAAAATTTGAGGATAAATACCATAATTATTTAATTGTTTGTTTTATCAGATTAACAGTCCAAAACCTGAAGATATTCCATTCACAATCACATATGTTAAGGAGAAGAAGAAAATCTTCATATTTGAGAGGCTTGAATCAGAGACAGTTCTGAGTTCTTGCTTGAAAAATTATTTACTATTAAAAAAAACTGCCAATTCATTCTTCTGCAGATGAGGAAATAAATTAATCACTTTCATTAATCAATTTCTGCAGATCAATCAGCTAATTGTTTCAGCTCGTGTAGGTTTCTTGCATTTAGTGTCTGAATTATTTTCTAGATATCACTGTTACCTTGGCCCCCTGCAATAAAGCTGGTGCCAGAACTGATTTAGACATGCATGTAAATATGTAATATTATTCTCATGCTCCTCCACAGTAACATGCTTCAAGACTTTTAAGGAATTGTCCCTTACTTGACAGCACTCTCTGACACACAGCAACTGTAGCATTAATGATTACAATGAATGAAAAATGGAACAGGGTGGAGGGCTAATCAGGGGAATGGATAGGCTGTCTGTAGCATTCTGCTCCGCTACCCACTGGTCAACTCAATCAGCTTTCAGAGGAGGAGAAAAAAAAAAAAAAAAAAAAAAAGCACACACAAGCTCTCTATTGACTGCCAAGCATCACCATGGCAACATTCGGTCTTCTTTCCCATTTTCTCTCTTTTTTTTTTTAAACTCTGTTGCTAAAAATCTTTTTAGAGAACACTTTCATTAACATATACTTATATTGTCTTTTTCCAGTGCAGATCACTGTAATTGCAGCTTCAAATAAGGTCCCTTTTTTCACTTGATTTGTTGTTGCTCAGTGCTTTGATCTGTTTTCATTCCTTCAAAATATACCCACAGTAACTCTACCAGCTGCTGGCAGTGCTGAGTACAGTATAGTCAATACAGCACTCCAAGTTAAACTTTTAAGATAACAGACCCAAAAACACAAAGAAAAGCTTACAAGAAATGTATATCCCTGCAGCGTACAAGCTACCTTTTTTTTTTTTTTTTTTTTTTGAAGTGCTTGATATAGCAAAGCTCTTTAGGATCCTTGGTTATAAAATTGAGATTGATGCTGCAAAGTGTGCCAGCAGATGTTAGCAAATAATGCAAACAATAGAAATGCTTTTAAATAAATGTACCTGGCTTTTAGAGGTATCTTCTCAGTACAAGATAAAAGTATGAAAAAAGATGTAGGTGCACAGATAACACAGAACAACAGCTTAGTATCATAAGCAGCAAAGACTGCTTACAGGTTTTGGTCATTAAAAGGTTGTTTTGTTTTTATATGGTTAACTGATGAGTGCAGGAAGTCAGATCCAAAAGAACCGAGACAAAATAATCTTTAGAGACTAGACAGGAACAAAGAGGAGTTTAGACACTTGACAGAGCATAAGAGAAAAAGACAGCAGTGGTTGGTGATATCCTGGTGTAATGCATCCCTCGAGTTTCTCATTATCACTTAATAGGTACGGTTTACTCAGGAACTGAGCTTCATTTGTCTGTATAATGAACTAGAAGCAATACTGCTGAATTAACACATACTTTCTATTGATTAGCAGTGCACATTAGTCCTGAACACAAAAACAAATGGCCTAAACTGCATTTGTTACAGCATCAAAGATATGGAAAATTTATCAGCTGTTTTATGTTCTCAAAGGCCATTTTGCTGATTGAAGCACTTATTCCTCAGGTAAATCAACCATCTCCAGGGTGTTGTGCAGAGTCTCAAATAAAAGACAATATAAAGGGTCTGCTGCTAGAACAGTTACATGGGAATGTTTGGGCAAATTACATGTTTTGTTGATTTTTGAAGTGAAAAGAAGTAAATGCAACCTCTGCAGCAAACAGACACATAAATGAGCCTCGAGTCAGATGTCCACATTTTTGCACTTGCCGCAATTACTGTTTATTATTTTATTTTTTTAAGTTCTTGAAATAAAATGTAATATTGCATTTGAAGAAAGGCTCATTTTGTAATGTCTCTTTGCTGCAGAGGTTGAATTTACATACTAAAGACAGAAAACAAGGAGGCGTCTTATTAAAACATGTTAAAACATACAGGGGAATAAACACAGGGGAGATGTGAAATAAAGGGCTGTCTCTTACACAAAATATCAAGTAAAGGCTTTGTTCTGTCTCTGCAAGTGATGTAAGTAATCTGAGAATCTGTGGTAATCATGTGTCTGTAACATAGGTCACCTGATGACTGACATACTTTGAACACTAAATTAAATGCAAGTTGAAAACAGCTTTTGAAAATTTCTCATCTAAAAGTTTTAATGGCCTCTGATGACTGATGAAAGATCTAATGGAGTAGATACCAGTGCCATTGTTAGAGTCCACAGGTACACAATAATTTCCCTTGGCAAACATTCGTGGGTCTCTCCGCCTGCTTTCTGGGTAACACTCAGCTGCACTGAACCTCACTGGCCAGTGAAATGGCAGAAGATTACTGCGGAACGTGGTCTGTCTGACAAGGCTGACAGCTTACACTCTCCATCTCAGATGTGCCGCCCGCTTCCCAATCACCTGAGAATATATGCAGTGGCTACACTGTTAAACCAATGTTTTATATGCAATACCAGTGCAGTCTTAGAGCAATTCACATTTAGAGAGGTGTCAGGCAGAGAGTGCCCAGAGGGGATGTGTCCTATTTGCAGCAGATTCAATTAGATGAGCACATACTGTATTAGATTGCACAGAGCTCTGTCAGCAAGATAAAGGATTGGCTCCTGTGAATGCGTAGGATTTCTGATCATCACAGTTCCTCCAATGGGAAATGGACATTCTCTTCAGCTCCGAAAAACCAAAGTGACCCCCGCATGTGCAGGTGCCTATAGAGATCAGATGTATACTGTCTGACAGGAATATAAGTGGAAGTGAGCGGTAGCAGACAAAAGGAAGGAAATTATGGGCTTTGCTCATGAGCATCTATCAAACTGTTGGCAAGAACAGTGCATATTGTTTCAGGGATGTAGTTACTCAGAGTCTTTGATGATGTAACACTGAGAGAAATTATTTTCGGATTTTCAGATATAAGCTGCAGCTATGATTTCAAGAAAAAGAATGTTTGATTTATGTGTCTGGATTAAACTAAGTGTAACTGGATATGTCGGGCTGAAGCATTATTTAAAATGTTCTATATCAACGTTGAGAGAAAATGGAAACTTTTGTCACCTGTTCTGACATCCCTCTGAAATAGGATTCAGTATCATGTGACAAGTGCTGTAAGATTTGCTTCATCACTAATGAATATGGCTAAATCAAGCATTAAACTTGAAGGACAGAGAATTATTCTAGCCGAAAAGATAAATAATTCTCAGTATAACTTTACTTGACCATCTTAATTATTTCAGACAATATAACTATCACTTTCAACAAAAAAGCAGTTAAGATTCTTCCATGGTGACATTTACATGGACATCAAATGAAATCACTGGCAAAGCTAATGAGGAGACATTAAGTAATCAGCCCTTGTATGACCTCCTACAATTAAGAAATAAAACATCGTAGGATACAAAGCTATTATGTTTAGAAAACTTAATTTATTGCACTTGTCACTTGAAAGGGCACAACATGTGTGTATTATTGGAAGTCTATTTATGTTACTCTGCAGCAGGTGCTATGATTGATGCCTTATTACACAATTTACAGTTCAGCTTTCTTAAGAATAGCAGAAATGCTTAGACGAGGATACCATCAGTAAGATCACAGGAATCTGTCACTGTCTTTTTATGCTTGGCAGAAATAATACAGTTTGTACACTATAGAAATGTTGAGAAGTGTATATCTGCTTATAGACTTAAGCAGAAATCATTACAGGGTCACTGACCTTATCATTACAAAAACCCATGCGCCTGAGCTTGTGGTTTGACCCCTTTTAGCCTAAGAATAATATTTATTGACTTATAGATATAGTTTCAATTCAAATTCTGATGGTGGTCAGTCCTGTTGCACATAATATTTGTTTAGACACTTCACCAACCTCTATATATGTGACTGTAGTGTAGTGTGATGTGGAAACAAACATATGTTACTGCAATAATGCTCTTATTAAATTAACCGCAGCATGGTGCTCCATCTTCTCTATTACTACCCTATTAAGGGTTTCATCACTACTGTGTTTTGATCAGATTTGATTGATGATGACCAACCAGCCCAGTAAATGTCATCAGGTTGTGATTCACATTGCTAAATGCTGATTGGTACACAAAAGGACATGATATCACCTTTTTCTTTGAGTTTTGACCACTTAAAATATATGAGAAGTATAGTTTTACATCTCCTCTCTCTTTGGAGCTCTAGGAAGAACAAGGTATTTCTGAGCCAGTCTTCTGATTGGCTGACAGTTTTATGAGTGACGCACAGCCAGGTCAACCACAGGCCACTGGTCTCTAATATTACTCTCCTTGGGAAGACTGTGGAATGACATAATGGCTTCCTGACATTCGATTGTTTCCTCATCATCTTTCTGTCTTGTGGTTTTCTAGCTCAGCGATGGAAGCACAGCTTGGGGTTGTGTTGTAAATAAAGTTAAAAAAAGAAGAAAAAAAAAAGAAAAAAGATTGAACGGAACTCACAGCACTAACTGTTATTAGCCACATCTCGTTGCAATGTTTGTGCTTCTAAAAAGTAACATTAGTGGTATTTATCGTTTATTTGATTAAAAATTGTTAGGGTATTGTGAGAAAGTTAGTTAATTAAAAACAAATCACACCTCAGGCTTTACAGAGAAATTAGTAGAAAATTAGTCTTTTAATCTGGAGGTTGGCATTGTCTTGTTTTGCTGCAAATTCAGTAAAGCCTGTAGTAAATATAATGCAATTACACAACACAGTAACTTGTGTCTACAGCTTATACTACAAGGTTGTCATCTTTTACACTAGATCATTTATCACGTTTTATCATCCTGGGCCTTTAACAGGGTGTATTTTCATGGAAATTTGCAGGAGTGGATGATTGACTTACACTGGACAGTGCATTTTCTATAGTGCTGCAGTTCAGTGGTACTCGTCAGGTGAAAATAAAGAATAGACAAACGTACATCGAAAACACTCTGTCTTAGCCATGGGGGAAAATCCATCCATCACCATTAATACAACTCTTCTTTTCCTTCATGCGCTTTTGAATATGAAACAAGCAGCCCATGGGGCATTGTGACAACAAAATATGCTGTCACTCTTCCAAATAAATACAGAATAACCCTACACATGAGCAGAATAAAGTAGATACAGTAGCAGTCACTGCAGATATTATTTTCTACTTATTTTCTGAATGAAAGTTCCACACTATTCTTTCCTGTATGTAGAATAGAAACAAATGAACATAGTTGTGATACCTCAATCAATTCACTTCCATATCATCTCATTCCTATTGAATAATGTCATTAAAATACAAAGGAAAAAGTGACTTTCACATCTGTAGAAGATACAGGACAATGGAAAAGAAGGAACATAATATATTTGAGCAGCCTGAAAACTTTGGTGACCTGAAAACCACGAAACACTGACTATTAGTGTGATTCCATAAACACTGACCGAGCAGCTGTTGTTAACAGGAGGTTGGTATCTGGATAGATGAATGCGTTGCTTTTTGCACCATGGCAACTGAAATCTTTGGACAAATTGTTTTCAAACAACCAATTTTCTCACTGCAAGCCAGGGTGTTTTCAAAAACATCTTTTCATAAAGGGAAGAAAAAAAAAAAAAAAAACCTTCTAAAGTCATCATCCAAAACTCACCCACGAACAAGTTGGTTTATTTGAAGAAAGTGATTCTACTTGCAATACAGTTCAGTGCCGTTTAACTGCTTTCCCTTGACCTACATCACGGCCAACATAACTGACCTAACTTTTAGCTGAAACGTTACTATTGCTTTGTACTGGTGTTCATCTGTACACAGATGTTCATCTAGTCCTCAACCTCTAGGAGACTGAGCTAGTGGTTGAGCCCCTCTCAAAGTATGTTTACCCTCTTTTTTCTTTTAAGTAATATTTGTCCATTTCTCCATATTGCAACTTCACTATTGTTATTTCTGTCCTCTCTATAAAATCTACTGCATGGTTTTGGAAGATATCTATAAAAATTTATTTGACTTGTAAATGGAAAAACATTCATCAAACACCCTTAAAAGTGAAAGTGGACAAAAATAACTAAAACTAAATGGTCACACAATGAAAAACCTATATGACTGAATCATGTTTCCATAATATCAATATAATCCAATCATATTTATTTACGACCAGTTACAGTGACCAAATTTGTGACCTTTACATTGGCAAAATTTCCCATACCCAGTGACTGACAGACATTCGCTCGCTATGATGGATTAACTGTATCATCATGTGAAATTCAACTGGTGCCAAAAACTCAGCACACATATTGAATCCTGCGGCTTGCAATATAACCATGCCAGGCTCCCCAGCTAAAAGCCGTCTGACATTTGGCTTTAATTTCACATACATTACAGAACAAATAGACTATAGGGGGAACTTCACCTAAAGCTAGGGGAAGCAGGAAGAAAAGAAGGAGGTCTGTGTACAAAACAATAACGATTGTATGCTTGTTTAGAAACTCCAAAGTTATAGAGAAGCTGTAGGAAGTTTGTGGTTTCTCCTCAGCAACTGCCCAACCAGATGGGCCAACATGGATGCCTGCTTCCTTCAGGTCAAAAAAACACTCTGAATTGGCTAACCAAGAAGGTCGATGCTGTCTTCTTGCCGGTAAGTGGTAAAAACTAGAAGCTCTCAAGGAGCTGCACCTGCCTTTCACAGAACACACACAATGCTACAGTGACAGCATGTCCCTTTCCTCCATGGTCCCTGCTTTGTTTCACCTCACAAGCCACCTGTCAGATTTCTGTGGGAGCATAAGATAAAGCTATGTGTCAGGGATTATGCCAGTTTCTGAACACAGAGAAGCAGAATTCCTTTCCACTCCCAGCAGCAGCATGTGTCCTTGATCCTACAGTGCCTGTTAAAGCACTTGTTGATAATGAAGATGTATGGTTCAAGGAAACAGCAGCATAGTGCTGAAGGGTACCTCATCCAAAGTGCCTCAACTGCTCGAGAAAATCTAGACAAGTCAGATACACAGCTGCTATTTAAATGTCAGTAACATTAGCAGAAATTAAGTCCATAATTTTCTGTGACAACCTGTGCTTGCCTACCATCAAGTAAAATGAATGCTTTACATATATCGCAAGCTGGCTTGGGTTTAACTAAACTTTGATCCAAGTTTCTAGGCCATTGAAAAGAGCTACATGAGAAGCAGGGACTTCAGACGGAGTGAGCAATAGCACAGGATTCATAACTGGCAAACAGTCCCTGCAGTTGCTACACCACACAGCACATATGCAATTTACAATAATGGTTTAACACTCCAGATTTTTGTCATTTTTGAAACAGTGGGTCCTTGATTTGAGTTGCTTCTCGGTTGTATCTGCCAACCATCTATTTTGTCTGCTGAAATGACAATGACGTCTGGCAGATTTTATTTGCTGCAGCTGTGGAACAAATTAATTCATAATCATTAATTTCCAGCCGACTTCTTTTAAAACATATCTTGTAAAAGGGATCCTACATATGCACATTGTTAAATATATGATTTTGTGCTAAAAGACTGAGGCTTAAAGCTGCATGTGTCGCACAAGAAAGTCAGCATCCTCACAAGCTGATGACCGATCATGAAGATATGGAAATAAAAAAACAGCACTGTTCTTGTATTGTAGTGTCATGTTTGACCAACACATGAACTTTGAGTTGCATGCAAAGCAAGGGGTCACAGCTCCAGTTGTTCCAAAATGCGGGACTTTTAACTAAGATGTGATGTAGGTCGCACATTACACCAGTGCTGGCCAATCTGCATTGGCTGCCCATTCACTACAGAATTGATTTCACCTATAAAGCACTACACAGACTGGTCCAACCTTACAGAGTTGAATTATTGTGTCACCTGTGCCACAGCCAGATCACTGGGTTCTCTCAGGTCTTCCGACCAAGGCCCTCTGGCTGTTCCAAAAACCAAGGGTGACCCAGCTTCCGCAGTTGTAGCTGCAACACTCTTGAGGTATAAAAGGTACACAGTCAGTGAATAGTTTTAAACAAACTGTTGAAAACTCACCTGTGTTGTAAGCACTTTGTTTTGCCCCCCTGTGCAGTTTTATCATTTTTAATGTTCTATATTGTTATTTTATGTTTTTCTGTCTATTTTTTTTCCATTTGTTTTCCTTCTGTTTTTATTGTACAGCACCTTGTAAATCTTGTTTTAAAAAGGTGCTCTATAAATAAATTTACCTTACCTAGGCATTCCTAGTATCATAAGTATGCTATGGAAACATGTAAGAGGCTGTTACGGCGCTCTCAATCCTGTTTTGCTGCTCACCAATATGTTTGTATTTTCAAACTTGTTTTCACTTACAAGAGCCAACACTATGACAGATGAGGCTTTTAGGATGGAGACTTACTAATGTGTTTTCCAAATGTAATACTATCTTGGGTAACATTAACTGGGGTTGCTGGAGTGTAAACTTCCCCACATCCAATAAAGAGCAGGACAGAGGAGCTAACATTATCTTACATCCAGATATAGCAGTATACAGAACTGGCAACACCGTGAGGACATACTACAGTGGATGTGCTTGTTGTAAACAGGGTGTTTTGTTTACATAACCTGTAACCTCACAAACTAATGTAACCTAACTAGTTAATGGTGTATTCCTATGCCTTGGAAGTAACGACAGGGGAGGGGTTAATCTAACAGTCAATTTAGAAAATGTGCATTAACCCTATTTGCCTACCATATTTGGGAATTGGGTAAAAAATGTTCTGCACACAGGAGACGAATTAAAAATTTATACCTGAAATACAACACAGTCTTCCTTACAACAGAGAGAAAAGAATCTGCAGAAAAGAGAAGAATCAGCAACACTTGATCTTTCGCTAGTCTGACTTCTGGGATTTAAAAAAAACACAAGGCTAACTCTTGTTAAGTTATCTCTTACATCCATTTGGAAATCACAATGTGTGAAGCTCTCCGCTGATGAAGCTAGAAATGTACATGTTCCACACACTTCACTTGGCATTCAGAGAATCACTGACAGCCAAAGTACTGTTCCGTACAACCATCTCATTACTTCGTTGGTAATTTAAAAGCAATAGTTTGGTTATAATTACCCACTACTGTTGCAAGGCACATTATCTGAGCCAGTATTCAATGCCTCGCCCCAAGTTATACTCCCTTGGTTAAGCGATGTTGCAACAACAGCACATTATTTCCTGGGTCTGCAGCAAAATTGTCTGTTCTGGGTATCAATAATTTGTCAGGAAGCTGGGTTCTATGTTACGGCGACTCCCAAATTATTCCTTTGAAGTGGATTGTGAAGCTGTTGCTTTCTGTCTCCCGTGACAATACTGTCTCTGTCTCAACCTCTTTTTGGCTCTACATTCCTCATCCCCCCTCTTGTTCCCTCCCTTCACAGATCAATGTTAGAATATTGCTTGCTAGTGCTCTGCTCCACATCTGTCCCTCAGCTTAAGTTTGGGTGGCCGACAACAGCTGCGTTTTGCAGTCCCTGCGGGTGTGGCTGAGCCGGGGCAAAGTGGCTTATGGCTCGTTAGTCCCCCCCTTCCTCTCTCCCGTACACCCGTAATTCACTCATAAGTACAAAAGGAAAAACACACAGCAATTTTAACTGGCAAAGCATTAAATTATTGACAAGAGCCATAAAAATTGGAATTAGCCGACTTTCACAGGACTGGTAATTAAAACAGGAGGCTGTCATCTGAAGCTCAAATGACAAGAGGGCGGCCAGGCTGGACCTACACTCACACAGGTCAGACATCTGGGAGCGTGTGTGTGTGTATAGCTGTGTGTGTGTGTTTGCATAGCTGCGCGCGCGTGCGTGTGTGTGTGTAGCTGCACATGTTTGTAGCTGCGCGTGTGTGTGCAGCTGCGTGTGTGTGTAGCTGCTCCAGTTATTGTAGACTTGTGATTCCTTGCTGCTGATTAATTAATAGATCCTATCTCTATATCTCATTTGACCCTGTTCATTTGCCATTTCACATACTTCCACTGTCCACTGGTTTACAATTTAGCCAGACTATGACACAACTGCAGTCATTTGATTCACTGGCATTTGTTAACATGAGTTTAAAGTGAGACACATACTGCATTTATGAAGTGTATTTATTATCTATATCCCTTTGACAGCTCATTGCAGTTACATTTTATTAGTCTGCATATAGGTAATTTAATTGAGTTTTATATTAATTGTAATAAAATGCTTTAAAATGTAACCATTGTCATGTGAACACCAACATATTTAAAATTAAAAAATATGACAGCATAAACAACTGTAATTCTGGTGTGTCTTTTCTTATTTACACTAAACCTTTTTGAAAAAGGTTATAGAAAGTGTTTTCTGATTGACAGAGCTAAAGCCAGTTTCTCAAATTAACCTTATTGATGTTTCTTTTGATTTTTCTTCTCTTTATTGAAGGAAGGACAATTATTAAATGAATTAATTATTGACCAATTTAATTAGCATTATATTCTGCTAATTGTGCCATTTAATAAATCACTTCATGCATTTATACATGGAGCAGCAGTCTTTGGGTTCCTCACACTGTTGGCTGTTAGACTGCAGTATGAGTTGTAAAAAATTAATCTGCAAATATTTTGGATTATTTATCATTTGAGTTATTTTTCAAGCAAGAAACTCAGACATTTTCTGATTCTAGCAGCTCAAAGATGATGATTTGTTTTTCACTGCCTTACAGCAAGCTGAACTTCGCTGGGTTTTGTTAGCTGGACAAAACGAGCAACATGAATATGTCACCTTGAGCTCTGTGAAATTTTCATAGATATTCTTTAGTGTTTGACTGCATCTTATTGACAAAATAATTAACTGAGGGTTTCAAGAAAATAATCGACACATTACATCGACAAATGATCACAGCTGATTAGTCGATTAATCTGTTAGTTGACTGACAGAAAAATTGGTAACTATTTTAATAATGGATTAATCATTGCGAGTCATTTTTGAAGAAAAAAAGAACTTGATTGTAGGTTCTCCAATGTGATCATTTGCCGTTTCCTTTGTAGTTGTGAACTGAATATTTTTGGGTTCTGGATTGTTGGTCGGACAAAAGGAGACATTTGATGACATCACCTCTGGAAAACTGAGATGGCCCGAGATGTTTACCCAGTTTTTTTAAAGCAAAAACCCATTCTGTGGTTCCAGTTCTATAGTTAGTATAGGTCTAGTTCTTTAGACAAAAAATTAATCAAGAAAATAATCTGCAGATTAATCAACAATAAATAATAATCATATAATAATCATTAGTTGCATCTCTAAATTTGAAACTTTCAAACATAAATCTGTATTCCTGTCTGTATTTGGATGCAGTTTGCAGGTAGGCAGGGCATGTAGTACACAGCTCTGTGGATTGCTTCTTCAGTGGAATTATTTTGGAAACCAACACTGCAGAGGTGAGAGACGATGGTATGTGCAGAGCTGGACCAATCAGAGCATTTTACTTCAAATGAAGCACATTATTTGCTCACATTACCATTGAGCTGTTTAGCCACATTAGTTTAGTTGAGCTGATACAGTCTTTTTACTGTACGTTTTAGCATCTCATCCCTCATTCAGTTGCACTTTCTCTGTCAAGACAAATAATAAGAAAAACCTTCAAGACACAGAGCAAAGAGTTGCTGGATCGGAACACATCAGTTAATGCACATGTGGCCGCTACATTGCCCCTTTGCCCTTTGTGGGAGAGGATGAGTGTGAAAGTTAGGGAGATGTCGTTCCCAGGCCTGTGCTGATAAATATTTCAGGGAGTGAACTTCGCCTCGTCTCTCTGCATCAGTTCACAGTGACCCTGTTCCTTTCACACACTTGCACATAGAGAACAGACAGAAACAGGCAAACACACTCACAAGGACAAGCTGTATTAAAATGCTACAGTCGACAGGTAACCTTTTTCTGCTGCCCACTGCTGTTACACCAGCTACAGCGACTTCACACAGCAGCACTTGAACCAGAGTTACAGTCAGAGCCTAAGGGAAGACGACAGTCTCGATGAAAGGGAAGTGGACAAACAATGAATTCCTCCAATAAGTAATGAAGAGACAATGAGACAAAGAGTAAAAGTGTCAGGAAGGGAAGATAAAGAAAAGGCTTTTAACTATGTATGTGGCTAATTCATGCTAAAAAAGTTTCACAATTATTTTCATTATTGATTAATCTGCTGGTCATTTTCTCCTTTAATCGACTATTATAAGATGGCAGTAGACAGTGAAAACTCAAAGATGTTCATTTTACTACTATCACAGATAATTCACAGATTCCAGCTTCACAAATGTGAATATTTAGTGGATTTTTTAGTTGTTGGTATTTCAGCTAAAAAAGAAAAAAAGACTGAAAAGATTTCACAAAGACTGTCAGAATTGTTGCTCTGTACTTTTCTTTTGATTCACTAATTGCTTAATCATTTTTTGTTTCATCAATTGTTTCAGCTCTAAAATAACTATGATATCAAAACTGAGAAATGTGGCAAATCGTCAAAATTCAGAAGCAAATGTTTGGCATGTTTTCTTGAAAAACAACAGTTAGTCAGAAATGAAAAATTGTTGATTCATTTTCTGTTGATTGATTCCATCTTTGTGCCATAAGTCAAACGTGCTCATTCACTTCCTAAATCACATCCAGTGATGCATAAAATAACAGTTAAGAGGAACACAAACAGTAATTTGCATTGCAACAGTTTAATTTTTCTGCTATGCTGTCAAAAAAAAATCAGAAAATTATATACTGAGGAAAACAGTTCACACGCACAGGCTTTTTTTTTTTTTTTTTTTAAATACTCAAACATACGGAATACATAAGCACAATCACAATCACATACATAAACATATATTTACACAGGAGGTTTCAGGGACTTGTCAACAACTAAGACCACAAGTCAGTGCTGCAGGAAGTAGTTGAGACTGTGTGGCTAATATGATTTTAGCCAGTAATTCGTCGTTAACTGACAAAAGTTACCATCCATGGAGCCAGGCTCACAGCATGAAAAAAACCTGATCCTGATTTACACACATTTAGGGCTGCAATAACCTGAACAACTAATTCAGTATTTTCATTTCATTGCTGACTAATATGGAAATCATTTTCTCAAATGAAATAATTCTTTCTTCAATTAAGTGTCAGAAACTTTTTCCAATGCAATTATCCAAGATGAGGCATTCAAATACTTACAAAACTCAAAAATGTAAGCCAACAGAAAAAGATTGCACATCTCTGCATTAAAGAAGCTGGAACCAGACAATATTTGACATTTCTGCTTGGGAAATGACTTGAGTGAATTGACGGCTACAGATTAAAAATCTGTCGCTCAATCGTTTCAATTCAGCACATGATCACAAAAGACATTTAGCTAGTTCAAATTCTACTACTGCTACACTCCTAAATGTGGCAATATCATCTACACAGTGAGGTTTGTAGATAACATCACTTCACAGTGTGAAAAGGAGGGAATGACAAACAGACAGAAAGACAGAGAAAAGAAAGAAAGAGACTGAAATGAAGAGACACAGGTGCTGAGTCACTTTGATCCGTACTACAGAGGTCATATCAACGAATGAGTCCTCAGTCTCTCGACATGCAGACGAGGACAATGTTGAGCTCTCTTAAACAGACTTGATAGGGATTTCCTCCGTTGCCTGATGGAGTTGACACTCTTCTACCTCTGTGCCATTTCTGTGAGGGCACTTTACGCCAAGCGTCAGTCTACATCAGTGGATCCCGCTTTTGCCAAAAAGACCCCACCTCAACCTTTCCAATGTGTCCCAGACCATTGCTGAGTAATTGACAAAACTGTGGTAGGCCAAGGCCAATGTGACAACTAAGAATGTCTGCCTCAAACCCTAAATAGACTATCTGAGGTGAAACAGCAAGCAAGGGCAACTGAATATTAGAAATCACAGCTGCTTCCCCCTGGAACCATTTCACCATTTTGTACCCCGAGTTGAACTCTAAATTTTGCATTCATTGAAAAGCTAGGAAAATGCCAATACTCTTGATATTCATGGACTGTTACAGAAGATATGCATTCAGCTGACAAGCGACTACATTTACTGTGATGTTTGTGACATCTGTCTGACACAACAGAGGACATCTCGCCGTCTTCTAAAGTTCGGCCTTCAAGCCACAAGCTTTCCTGAGTTACGAATAATATGACTTTTCTAAAACTAATCCATGAGAAATAGGTCATACACTGGAGTGAAAAACAGGGCATATATGCAATCGTCTCTTGCCTTCACTATCCTGTAAAGCAGGAAAAAGTTTTTGTTGATGTTGTTGCTTTCAATAGAGACTTAACCTCAGAAAACCCTCAATACAAAGTGTCACTGTCTGTCTGAAGAGCTTCAAAAGTATATAGTCCACAATCTTCAAAAGCAGGTATTAATTGATTTCTTCATGGGACATTTAACTCAATAAATACATTTCCTCCGCTTTCACTTCCCAAGTATTGCAAAGGCATTAATGGCCCTTGTGCTAGGTTCACTGCCATGATATTATCCAATTGTTAAGAATGTAGATGAGCAGTTTGAGACTCTCAAAGCATTCTGCTCTGTGGACAAGGGCCAAGCAAGGTTTCTCTCCTTTTAAAAGACACTTCCATACACTTTTTCCATACCTGAAGAAATATATTCACTCTTTGTTCAAGGATGTATGAACTCTTAGAATCTCAGTGTTCCACTTATTCATGCCATTGAAGTGAGAGTTACTTTCTTTGCTGGAGTAATTTTCTCCCTCTCCATCTCACTGTGTTACGTGTTGGCCTCCAGGGAGGCAGAATTTCATTACAGCCAAAGCCCAGTTTAGAATGTTTGGAATGGCTCACATCGATCTGTTTGGCCCTGGTAGTCCACTGTCCTATCCTTCGCATTAGAGGGTTGCAGTTAGGAGCTAAGAGTTTGCACCTGCCAGGTAATCAGGGTAGCTTTGATGAAGCTTAACCTCGTCCCTTTTCAGGAGCCCTCTGTGTGAAAACCTTTTGATCTCGAGAACCTTTTGATTTTCACCCGTCTGTTTGCGTAACTCTTTTTCATTATCCCCTCCTCCATGTCTGCAACTCATTATCCAAGGGAGTTCAGATGCTGATTTATAAGTAAATGCAACTCAGGTTATGCAACCCAGAAAATAAGCAGTTGTCTATATACGTGATCTTAAAAAAAATAAGAGATCAGATACCTTCAGGAGACACGCATTCAGAGCATCAACACTTTGTCAATAAGACCAAAAGATAATAAAGTTTCCTCGTAAAGCTATTCTTCAACCAATACCATGAGAATCTGTATCACATCTCCTGTCAAACAGTATACTGATGTATCTGAGAAATGGGAAGGCGCTTGACAGATTTGTACTGGCAAGAAAACAGTCTGTGATTGTGTCTGTCCATCATGCGACACCTTGTTTCCTGGTCTCACTCAGAAGAATATGGGAACGCTATGGAGTTGGTGTTGAAGTGTGTTAGTGTGTGCCAGGGCTGATGTGACTTTATCTCTGAATATTGGACAAGTCTATTATGTGTTCTGAGACAGAGGAATATTGCAATGACATCTAGTGCTCAGTAGACAGGGAGGGAGGGGGTATATCACTCAGATTTCTCTGTGCAATGCATTAAGGTCTCCAATTTCTGAGCCTTTTTTTTGAGTGCAGCTCCTTTTTGGGCAGATCCTCCTACATGAGCCTCGAAGCTGAGATAAAGCACCTACACTCAATCTGAGCTATGGGCCAAGCCTCCGCAGAGCTTTAAGTATAGATCTCCAACGAGTCCCCGGTTGTTAGAGGGTCTCACAGGCAGCAGATGTGTTTCCAGACCCCACTTAGCCAGACACAGGGAGCTGATCAATGCAGGGGAGGAAAGACACCACGGAGGTGATGGAGATACCTGCCACTGCAGCAGAACCAGCTGATCTGTTACTGACAAATACTCTCCCCAGGACATGAATCTCCTCCCATTCCCTCCAACTAAGCTGGGGCAGACGAAGAGAGAAACACAGAGGGAGAAAAAAGGACAGAGCATGCAGAAAAAGTAGAAGTATTGAAGACATATCCCCCTTTATCCTTTATCCAAAGTTTCAAGGTCAGTTTTGTCTTTTCAGTGCGATGTGGATGAAAAGACCCCAGGGTCAAATAATCTCTAACAAACAGCTTTTCTCCTTTGAGAGAGACGTTAAAAAAGGGGCGTAACATGAAAAAAACTCATAAACTCAACATGAATGAGCAGCCTGGATCTCATTCTCTTACTGATATAATACAGTGTGTTAGCTACATGTGGTTTGCCCCCGTCACTCTTCTTTTGAATCACAAGATGCATCCAAAGACTTCTGAAATACAGCTGCAATATAATCTTCAGTTTCTCCTTTGTTTTTCTTTTCCTGTTTACTGGTCATCGTCATGTTGTATCCACGAGTGGATGTCAGATGTTTAATTAAAACTTTTTTTTAGCTAAAACAAATGGGTAAAATCTTATGTCATTATAAAGCTGTGCACAGTGCATTGATTCACTCAGGCTCTCCTTGCCTTGGTCTCTCTCTCGTTCTGAAACACACTGACCGTTTGTCATAGTCGGACTGGGCACTGGGAGCACCTGAAAAATCTTGCTGCATCAGTGGCCTGTGGACCGTCAAAAAAATTCATATATTTTTTACTGTTCCTGTTTGACTCTTTACTGGCCCTCTCTGTGTGCCTGTCATTCCAGGTGCTCAGAGCGAACTGTGTGCGTGTGCTGGAACTGGACTCACTGGCCCATCTAATCAATCCAATTACATTGTTTGACACAACATGAAGCAATTGAGCTATATTTAAATGTCACAAAGTACTTGGCAAATAAAATATTTCCAGTGGAGAGCTTTATATACGGTGAGGGTAACGATATATTGTATGTATTGTATTGTATATCATTTTTGACCAGTGAGGGAGTGAGCTGGATTTGTATATACCTTAAATCTTTTTGCATGAATAGCAGCCATTACTGTTTCAACAGCTGAGGGCTTGGCCTGTAGCCCTGCATGCACATACATAATGCATCCTCACCTGCCTCTACCTTGTGTCTGGGAGGTTAAATGTATCAGCCAGCATGTATCAGCAGTGTGGGAAGAGTGACAACAGAAAATAGAGTGGGTAAGTACTGGGTCACTGCTCCTGAAGAAAAGTATATAGTCTTTGTTGTTTTTCAGCCTGTGATCAGCCAATATTATCCCATCAGCTCTGCACTGGCCGAGTGTGCTTCCTGTGACTTCCTGTGACAGACTGGATTGGGCTACCTCAAACTAGAGGCAAAAGCAAAACAGCTCTTGTGAAAAGGGAATGTTTCTTTGTGTTAAAGCTGATGGATCAATCCTACAAAGTGTGTACAGTTTTAAAGCAACTTCTCAGTAAGGAGGAACAAGTCAATGTAGTATTTTAAGGTGCCAACAGATAGGACAAGCATACTTTATACCACTGACAGCAACACCTAATCTCTGTCAGCAATGCAGCCAGTAAAGCAGGCTGCTGACATCCCTCTGTCAAGGCTGACATTATAGTATACTGAGAAAAAACGATAATGCAGACTTACGACCAGTATAACTGTTTTTAATTCACATTATTGATGGTCGTGGTCTTCCTCAAAATGTTACATTAATCACAAAAAATTTATAATAATTTCTTTTGCTGAAATGTGTCGATATCATAGATTTCAGTATTTATAAGTTTGCCTGCTGGCCAGTGAAAATAAGCTCAAGGCCAATTTTAAAGATGGAAAGAAGGGATAAATGATTCAAATTGCTTCAGTTTTTTATAGTCTGTCCATCAAATCACCTAACAATTTATCCCTCCAACATTTGTGTAGGAACACTTAGTCATTTAATCAATTAGTCCGTCAGCAGTTGAGACAGACAAACGTTCACTTATCAAGGAAGAAGCCCCAACATTCATGGCTTTCAGCTGCTGGTGAAGTTTTCCTGCTTTTCACTGTAAACTCATTACCTTTGGGTTTTGGGCAGACAATTTGAAAACGTCACCTCAGGCTATGGGAACTTCTGAGTGGAAATTTTTCACAACGTCTTGACATTTTATAGACTAACTAATGAATCAAATAATTGAAACACAAAATAGTTGTCAGATTAATCAATAATGAAAATGACCAGTTGCAGCCTTAACTGACATGCTTTCTTTCTTTTGCCACTAGCATAGCTGTACCAGGGAATCACTAGGGATCATTAGTATTCATCATCAATGTTTGTATAAGACCAAAGACCAAACAATCAGAAAAGAACTCATCAATAATCAATAATGAAGCTCAGGATGTGGCACAACAGCAATACAAATACACTCACTTTTGCCAATGCCGCCATCAGAGTCGCTGCTGATTGCACAAAAGGAAACTAATGCTTCAGTCCTGCCACAACCAGAATAGATGTCCTTTCACCACCTCTATTATCAAAAGACTACATATTTCCTCATCTTAAAATGGATAATATAAACTAGTTATGAAGTAGTCCTAGAGGATTCATGCTCCATGGTCTCCCACACTGACAGACAGCAGCTTCATAAAACTGACACTTATTTCCATGTCATCAAATGTCAAAATCTCTGATTGAACATTAAGGAACAGAGTCCCTCCCAAAAACACAATTTCTAAAAGATTAAGGCACTCATCTCTTCATAAACTAATTATTCAAAGCTCCTGGCACTTAACATTAGAAAGCAGGCCAGCTGTGCTCTGCATTCAAAATGGACTGAAAATCTATGATATGAGAAGGATTCTGAATCTCCCCAAAATGAATTCACATCATTCAGGCAAACAATGTTACGCTGTATTAAAGTATGCAATGGACTGATGACTCATTTAATTACTTTTTTTTTTTTCACTATGCACATATGCTCAAGACTGCGACAGTGGTATTTTGATATCAGCTTGTTCTTTGGCATGATTATGCTAACCATGCTTTTGGCTAGCCTTTTTAGATGTGCTCATACTGTCTTTTGGTGTTTTTCTCTTCATGTTGTTAGTGCATGTCTGTAATCTGAGCCTGTTCACTGACTGTGGGTGGCTGTGTGGGTGAGTTTATATTATCCTCAAAATAGGGAAGACAAGGTTTAGGTTCATACACACAGGTCTCAAGCTTGAAATTAAGCCATGCAATACAATCACATGGCCTAAGGCTTTACCTTTCACTTTCCTTTTATACAGAGTTTTACAGATTTCAGACACTATGAATTCTAGACATGGTAGATATGATAAGAAAGAAAGTACAAAATAGTTGAGATTTAGAAGGTAGGATTTGCGGCATTTGTGGCCACAACTGTTGGTCTCTATTTTCTAACATTTTGTAGACAAAACGATTAATCAGTTAACCAAGAAAATAATCACTGGTTGCTGCCCTGACTAATTTAATGCCCTTGTGTGCACGTCATCATTTAACCAACTATCTTCATTAGTAACCATTATTTAAGACAGAATCCTGTGACTAAAAAATTTAAATTGCTGCTATGCAAATTTATCTAAAGCTCAAGGTAAGCTTATTCTGCAGAAGGGACTTCACCATACCAATAGTCACTAATCAATGATCATTAATGCCTTGTGATTAAACACATTTGGTAGTTTATTGTGTTAATCATGGTAAGTGCATTTTAACACGTCTGGCCAGTAAATCCTGCTGTGAATATCTGTCAGAGGTTAGTGATAAATTAGCAATAAACCCATCAAAATGATCATACCGACTGTTTAAACCAGCGCTCCCTGATGAGGAGAGGACTTTCTCTATTGTGAAGAAGAGGCACCTTTTACTTTCTAGAAATTCATTGTCGATGTGGCCTCTTTAGTGGTGGTTTAACCCTGGACCTCAACATTCATCTCAGATGCTCCTAGCTTCCTGACACACTCTTTGTAACTTAAGGCGAATGGAGATGCAATCAACGTTTTCTAGCTTGCTTGCTCTTTGCCTCTGTTGTTTTTCTTAATACCTGCCTATGTTTATTCAGTCTAATGGAGGAGATCTTGAGAGACGACCTGGAATTTTGCTTAATTTCACTGAACTAATAGCATGCACATGATAATAAAACGAATTGAATTGAATTGATTGACCTTTAAAAAATAGCACATTTATTTGTGTACTAACAATTCAGTACAACCTAGAGTTTAAAGCAATGTAAACAAATGACTTCAGGGTGTCATCTAATCTAGCTGACAGGTCATGGAGGTCAATTTTGTTGAGTAAAATTAATTTTTCTGTTCAATTTTGTTTTCATTCACCTTGAGCAACTGTGTTATGATGCAAAAATGCGTGCCAAAACTTGTCTTGCATTTTGTAAAACAGAGACAACTTGATGCCCTTTAAAACTTTGTTTCCATCAAGCACCAGTGTTGCAGACAGGGAGGTTTTGGCTACTTCCCTGTCTGCTTTGTCTGGCTTCATCTGGTGTACACAGTCCTCAAGCCATCTGTTTTCCTATCAGGAAGAACGCAGATGAGAGAAAAAGTAGAATGGGCTACAAAACAGGCTTATTTTTATGTGCCCATTATCAGAACACCAAGTACCAGACAGTGAAATGCTTCCTCTTCATTCCTCCATATACATTACATTCACGTAAATATGGTTTATCAACTACATAAAAAAATAGTCTAGTGAAATAGTGTTTTAAAAAAAAAAAAAAAACACACATTTCCAACAAAAGTACGGACTAGCACTCCAGATCAGAGAGAAAAGATTCTCTATATAGTTTAATGTAGTCATGGAGTTTGTAGCCTCAGGTCAAAACAACTCAGACATTTCATGAACACTCTGTTCATACATGTTCTTTCCTATGATGTGTGTAAAATAAAAATGAACCAGTGCTGTCTGGCATGAGCTGTGTGTGATCAGTTTCCATTTTCAACAGCCACACCAAACACATCATAGAAAAGTACTTTAAATGTTAAAGCGGCTATAATCAGTATTGTCATGTCAACAATAGATCTCAGGACTACTCTTGTAAAAGAGGTCACTTGTTGTGATGCTCCCACAGAGAGCTATCACCAAACTCTCCAGTTCACCTCAGCTCTAAGGAGCAATACAGTGTCTTTCAGCTCAGTGTTCAGGTTTTTCCCTCCCCGCAGGCAGCTGTTTTCAGTGAAAAGGCTCTAAAAAGCAGCCTTACGCAACTTGTCCAGCACCGAGCAGAAAGGCAAAGTTAACGACTGGCTGGTGAACATGTAGTGAAGCATTTAGCAGCTGAACAGTCAGATATTTCCCTCGGGAGTTGATAGAGAACAAAACAGAAATAAAAAGGAGAAACAATACTGGACTTACATTCATCAGGTGGAAAAAAAAACGCTTCTCCAACTGACTGACAATGTTGCTCCATATATGTTTGAATTGTAGGCAAAAGAGCTCTCATTGATGTGCAGGTTTTCTCTAGAGCAGGAAACAATTAACAGAGCTCAAAAGAGGCACATTCATCTGTGCTCCATTGCAGGTGCAACAGTCGGAAACATGACGACAAGCCTAACACAAACAACCTGCACCAAAAAGAGCAGACCTCCACGGTCAGGTCATATACTGTACTGTATACAGCATGTTAACAAATATACTGAAAATGTCAACAAATGATGATCTAAAGTTTCAGCTATTTTAAAGTTTTCATTTTCCATGAAGTGTTGGCTATTTTGGTAATCCCTGCATTAAAAGGTATTGAGGCATATACCTTTAATTGCATGTCATCTCACAATCTCTCTCCTTGTTTCTGGTCAGCTCTGTCTTCTATTCAATAAATGCAAAACTGTCCCAAATTTGAAAAGAAAAATTATATATGCAGTACTTCCATCCAGGTCTTAAACTTTTTCTAAAAATCAGATTTAAACTTCAGAAATGGGTACAAAACTAAGATGTTAATATATAAATGACTTAGCCTTGCTTCAAGAGTCTAAATATTCTAAGTACGCATTGTTTTTTTTCTCCCACTTTCTTTTTATTTCACATCTTGGAAAGCCAACGAATACCCTTGACAGCAGCCACTCTGATGGTATATGGATGGTAGGTCATTAAAGGTAATCACCACTGTATAGCTCAAACTGATCGGGACAGCTATGTATAACAATGAGCATCTGTGTGTGAATTAAAGCATCAGCGCGAGATGGTCCTGTCTTAGAGGAGGTAGAAGTCAAACAGCTGTCAGGGGATCCAATTATGCTCATGTTTCTCTGCCAATGTAAGTCCCCACCCCCCTCGCCAAAACTTCCCTCTACACTCAAGTTAAGCCATCTCGCCTGCAGCATTTGTGAATATGTGAAAGTACTGACGAAGGAAGAGAACAAGGGTGGCATTTCTCCTTCAAGAGCAGTGCCCGGGTACCCTGGTGGCAGAAAGTCTCTCCCTGAAAACATAGTGAGAATCAAGTACACAAAAGACCTTCTGTGCCTTTGTCACTGCTTAACTGTTTAAGAAACCCCCCCCTGCATGTTGTCACAGCAGGTCCAAGATTTTAAGTAATAGTGACAAGAAAGGTCAATGAACTGAAAATACAAACAAATCCTTAATTAAAAGATCAGCTGGCACACACATCTGGTATTTTTTTTATCCATCTCCATGGGACAGAGCACATTAATCAACAGTGACAACTCAGCGGAGTAGATTTAAAGACTCAGATTTTTATTTTTTTTTTTCTACCACGAGTTTCACAAAGTGTTCAGAAAAGATGGTTGCACAGGAATAAAAGTCTGAAACAACAGAGAGTTAAATGTTCATGAAATTAAGGGGCATTCAGTATACTTAACCACATCTGAAGTAACCGCACCTGAAACTGCAGTGAAATTTAATTGTACACTAAAGCTACTTCCCACACATCGCTGATGGAAGAGAGAGGGGCTTGCAACCAACAAGGAGAGTTAATGAGGAGCACAGGAACCCTTGACACACACACACACACAATGTGCTATATTATTTCAGTACCCCGTTAAAACTGACAGATTCAAAATACCAGCTGTTAGCTTTGGTCTAAGCAAAGACGTTCTGCAACACAATCAACTACACTGGGAAACTGATCCCGACATTAACCCTGCTACAACACGCAAGGGATTAAAATCACATACTGTACAATTACCATTAACGGTGTCCTGTTTACCTTTTATGCACCACCCACCACTTGGCAAACCGAGCAGTCACAGGAACAAAGACCCAAACTTTTTAAAGCACCCACTTCAAAATGTACTGCTGCAAGATGCTTATGAGCCACTCAACATGACAGTCAGGTTTTCCTGCAGTTTTATAAAGCACAGTGAGCTTGTCTACACCAAACAAAGACCACCTCCTCCCCAACACCATAAAAAATTAAATCAAATATTCGCCTTAAGCAGAAAAAATATTTAATGAGCATGGCTGTTGTTTAGGATATCATGCAACTTAAATGATCATGAGATAAGGTGCATCAGGATCTAAGTGGCTTGCCACTTCTGCTAAACAATCTCCTGGGGGAAACCCTAGAATTGTAAAACATGAGCCATTAATCTGAGTGTTTAAGATATATAATATTAGTGTTTTGACAGTATCCATCCCCTAACTCTAGTCCCCCAAGTCTCACTAACTTAAATGCAAAAAACATTTTACACAAATTAAATGCATTTAGATTACAACATTTGGAAATGATTGGTGTCTGGATAAAAGAGACTACACATGGTTGCATGCAATAGCCCCCCATGAAAGTAGCTGCTTTATAAACTCACAGGCTAAAGAGATTACGCACTGGACAGGTCTACCTGTCAGACTGAGATATGGGATTATTTGCCCCAAAGCCAATTTCCACTGAAGGAATCTTGTATGTACTGTTAAATTTATAACACTAGCAAAACTTGAGTGTTTGATTTCAGTGGGAATATATTTTAAACTAGTGATAAATTATTGTTTATGGGACAAAATTAGGTACTAATCTAGTAATGTTAGTGGCATAATGAAGGTCAGCCGCAGGTAAGCATCATGCCTTAATGACAAACAGGAATGTTTACCGTCATCCACATCTGATCCTAACGGCTTTGCCTGAGCTTTTCTTTGGGAGAGTTTCACATTCAGCTTTATAGCTCCAAAACAACCCTGTTCCTCTATAAAAGAAAAAAAAGCAACTGCCAACAAACAATCGTGTTTTTATATACAGAGTTGTTATTTGGCATGTTGGCCCATGACTTCAATGCTGACAAATTTACACCAAGTGCAGCACAACAGAGACTGGAGTGACAACAATACTCCCATCAGAACCACATCAGACACAGAGTCCATTCCACTGCAACATATCTTACATCTCACACGTTTAGCAGATAATTATTAACTTAAGCATATTACACTCACAAAAAGATTTCAGAGCAGTGATAAGCAGCAAATAAACACACAGTGCTGCTGGCAATAAGTGCAGCAGCAGTAAATGGTTAAGCAGCAGTTCAACACAACAACTGTAATTATGATATGAAGAACAGCAAAGTAATGAAATGAAATGAAGCCCATTGATTTAAAGTAGAAATGTTTTTTCTGAGGCTCAGCTGCATATTAAGTGTGTGGACAAAATGCGTGCATTTATGTGACCACTGATCATAAGCATGACAAAAACCATGTTGAGTTTAAGTCATTGGACTTTGTGCAAGAAAACACTAATATTTACATCTCTAAAGCCAATGTACATAATTTTCCACCAGGATTGGAGTGAACCAATGGGAAATTTCCACAAAAACAGGACAACAACAACAACAACAACAACAGCAGCAGCAGCAGCAGCAGCAGCAGCAGCAGCAACAGGGGCATATTCCAGAAAGGGTTTAGTGAAAACTGAGCTTGTTAGCCCTGAGATGAGGGATTGTGTTTTCCATTTCAGAAAGAAAGGTAACTCGAACTCTTAGTCAATGGTAACAGACTCTGTGAAACTAACCTGCTGGCAGGTTTTCTTTAACAAACCCTGAGTTCCTCTACATCTCCTGCCCCCTCCCTCCTGCTGAGTCTGAAGCAGCTGTTTGACATGGGGTGTCCTATTTCTCGTTTACTCGATCGATGTCGAAGCTGATTTAATTCATGGCTGTGTGTCAGGTGAGGATTTTGACAACCTCAGTAGATGTGCTATCATTCCCTGATAATTTTTCTGATGTCTTTCCACTGCATTAATGTGCTGGTACATTTAATACTGTCATCACAATACTGCGACTAATATCTCTCATTCTCTCCATAATATCGCCATAATTAGAGGACAGCAACAGTCTGCCGTACCAATCAGCGACCCTGAGGAAGACAATCCCATCCACCCTGCATATGTCCAGGATGGAGGAGCTGTCCAAGGCATCATTTGCTAGAATCCCTTCACAGATTAAACTACCACCGCAGTCAATAAGTACAAATCATTCACATTTCATTTCATCTTTTTTTTTTATTTCCTACAAATACAAATGCAACAGTTATTAATAATATTTAATATTGTTCCAACAATTAACTGGCGTTCCCGCAATTCCATTTCAAGATCTGCCTTTCCAATCAGTCGCTCCAAGTACACCATTCATTATTTATTGTCATCACTTCAGTGTACAGTTCAAACTCTAAATTCTACACAAGAATGTAAAACAAATGAAGTGCGGAGAGAACTATCAGTAGTTACCATACGTAATTTTAAGTGTATTTCCCTGTAGGCCTCTCTGAATTCCTGTCTGTAGCAGCAGACGTATATTCATCATCATCGTTATCCTGTGAAGAAGAGGAGTTCTGTTTCAGTAGATTTTAAACCACTATATTTGGCAAAATCTCTAGAGCATTGAGTACTTACAGCTGCAAGGAGCTCTGTAGTGGTGGGAGGCTCAACAAGGCAGATAACACCATCAGTGACTGTATCGAGAAATGAAAAACTCAAAAAAAAGGAAATTTTGTATGTATATAAAATTCCTTACAAAATATACACACACACACACACACACACACACTTACCTCTTATGCTGGCACTTGTGTCCTGGGGGTGAATGGCTCAGATGAGCTCCCTCCAGGGATGCCTTCAGCCACTGGTCGCACAGTGTTTTGGTTCAGAGCCAGTTCTTCTGCCTCTGGGTCTTTCCATGCCAACTCACTAAGAATTAAGAACTTTTCCAAGTTCCTGTCATGGATTTTCTTCAAAAAAATTAATCAAAACTTCTTTTAAATTCATGAGATCTTGTTCTACTCTAAATAGCTTTTAGTTATGTTTTTTTTTTTTTTTTTTTTTTTTTTTTTTTAAACTTGGCCCACAGAGTTAAATTTAATAATTTTTACAATGCTTTGTGTATTTTAAGCCTTTTCACATTTCTCACTGGATTGGGTTGAAATTTGTACTGAACGTCCAAGAAACCCCCTAGTATAATTTGCCACATGTATTAATGTAAACAGTTGTTGCTGAATGTTTTACAGTAATCAAATTCATAATAAATAGTATATTTTCCCAAGAAGAATCATTTTAATTTCCTTGAAACTTTTCTGTAAAGGTACTTATATTCATTGCAGATATATAAAGATGTAAAAAAGATGTTATATTACTGGTCCCAGTCCCAGCCTGGTCAGATGCGTACACGAACTGATGAAGCCTCTTGGATGAGAGGTGAAACGTCTTCCCAGACAAATAATCAAGTCCAGTTGCGTTTTGATTTAAAACTCCTTTAGGATGTTATATTACTCCATTATCATTTAATAATTGCAAAAACAGGTAATTTGTTGTACTTTTCACTGGCTGTTGCTATTACATTCAGTGGTTTTACTTCAGAGGTAGATATTTGTACAATTTGGACTTTAAGAGTTTCTATCTCGGTGTGATACCTAACTCCATGGGGTGAAGGACAACCTTTTTTTTTTTCCTTAGCTGGTTGCCATGGTGATTGGTAGTGTCAGAGCTCCATTCATGATGGCTTTGCAGTAGTCCTCACTAATGGCCCAACTCAGAGGTGAATGAACTAACTAGGATCAGCTGTTCTGGAACCGAAATCTCATCGTTTCTCATCTCAGGGTTCGTCAGCACAGAGTTCAGGGTTAGGCTCACAGTTTGTCAAACCTACTTTCTGGAATAAGACCCAGAAATCCAATCAAGAGTTAAATATGCCTTAAAAACCAATTCAGCCAATAACACTCATAATCCTCAAATCATGAGTAGGCATCCCACCACTAATTAAGTCAATTAACAACATGAAAGCAGAAAAATGCACATGCTAAAACAACCCTTAAGAAAAATTCAACCAGCACAGGAAATTAATGCGAGAGTCACATCAACACAAACATTGCATATGGGTATATCCGGCAGCAAAAACAGCAAAAATCAGGAGCCAGCAGAACAACAGCCAGCAGCCTCACGGCACACAACAAAGCCGAGACACAAAGACCTGCAGGTTCGTACAAAAAGCAGAAACTTACCTTGATGAAGTGGAGAGGTGATTTCGTACTTGCTGTGGTCCCCAGCTGCAGACATAACCGGAAGGAAAACTCCGCTCCCAGCTTGCAGTGACTCTTGGAGGCCCGCAGCTGCCATGATTAAAGGCTAGCTAACAGAGTGCAGAGCAAACAGTTTCTCCACAAAGTCTTCTGGAACCACACGTCGGCGGGCGAGTTTGTTTAAGTCCATGTACATGCATAGTAGCAGCAAGAGTTTGCAATGCGAACAGCATACTTATCAGCAGTGTAGCAGTAGTAAAATAAAAAATAAAAAACAGCGAGCGAAGTCACCTGTGGTCGCCATTTTTTTTAAGGTTCGTTTGATAAACTCCAGCCAGCTGAGTAGATGACGTCATCAGTCCTCCCACCTGATTGGTTAATCAATTAATTGGTCTAACTCTTCCCTCCAATACCTATTACATTGTTGTAAATCTTGAGAATATTTGGGTCTGAAATTTGTTTATTTTTAATGATTTTTATTCTTTTTATTTCTCTGTCCTTTATTGTTCTTCCTCTGTGTGTATTTTTGTGTTGGGTTGAAGTAAAGGTCCGTTTTTATTGTCATTCCAGGGAAACAAAGTGTTGTTCCTCAAGAACCACTGCATAACATAGAATAGACATTATAGATTAGTACAAATAATAATGATAATAACAGTTATTGCAGATTAAAACTAAAAAATGTAAAAAAAAAAATTGTACTTGACGTTGTGGTTTGGTATGTGTTGTTCTCAGAAATGCAAAAAAAAGGCCATGCACAGAACAAAAACGGGAGAAACTATATATTGTATGTTTGAGATTACACAATATTGAATTCCTTTACAAAATCATACAAAACACCACCTCAAGCGGTTCACACAGATCATCAGATCACATTTCATGCATAGCTGAAGATGCTACTTCACTCACGCTACGAGAGTGTATTAGAGCAAAGTGTTGGCAGCTTGTGTCCAGATAGAAGGCACTAGAAATGCCGCTCAGATGAGTAGACATCCCTCGCCAGGTGATGTCAGCTATCTGTAGTCTCATCTGGTTCAACACGCTATTAACATAGGCACAGGTCAGTCTTTGTATCAGATGCTCTAAGTTTCACTACTTAATCTCCAGTATCAGCTGCTTTCAGTTGTTAAGCACTGTCTCCAGAAAACTGTGCAATATTGTTTGAAGCAAAAGTTGAGGGAACGCTACACTTATTTTTAGTAACCTTTTATGCAAATGAAAAAAAGCAATTAAAGCTTTTTTAATTTTTAATTTTAAAAATTCTAATCTGAAGCACTTTAAATGACACTAGTTGTTAAGGCTGAATGAATATTATACTGGATTTAGAAGCTACTTATATTTCTTATGATTCTCTTAATCTTTCTTCTTCCCAAATTTGTCTCTGTTTGCAGAGGCGGATCATACTTTTATAGGAAGCGATGTGCGACAGCAATAAAGGTTGAACCAAACTCTAATGAGGGTTTTTCTTTTTGGATAATTTTCAGTTGAAGCTCTGCCACCTTTCACTATCTTTCTTTAATATGTTGTTTCCATCACAACTGCTTGCATGTTAGACCACTAACCTCCAGGTGTGTTTACCTGTGTTTAACTGTAGGCAGAGTCAAAAAATTTAACATCAGGGCAGAGGAATGTTGTTCTGCCATTGATGAGAGGCCACAGGTGAAAACGTGTCCTACACTGAAGAGTGCTGTATAACTCTGGCAGTCAGTGCTTTTCATGGATCTGGATCATTAGACGTCTCAACGACATGTAAACCCACAAACGTAAAGCTGCTGATCTCAGTTTGAAAAGAGAAACTCATTCTCTGTTTGTTTTTCCTGGTTTTCACTAATCTACTGGTTGTTAATCTGTTTAAATTAAAGTATGATTGTGAAACAAACATGATTTTGTCTTGTTATTTCAGAATAAATTCTTATCTTTTTTTTTCTATCTTTTTTTTTCTATAGTAAGTTTTGTTGTTCTTTGATTTTACTAATCTAATCTAAACAGACACAGGTGCTACAGGAGAAATCAGGAGGTTCAGACATTCCTCGGGCCATCAGCGGCTTCTCTGACAATCCAGGAGCCCGGTCTAATGAGATATAGGGCTTCATAGGTGTCCCACAACGAATATGGACACCTTAATTTTGAAAAATATGAGATGATGTTTTTAAGGAGGAGAAATAGGTGGACTTAGATTCAGAAATTACTTTTTTGTGTTATCATTGACAGGGAATGCCTAAAAGCAGAGGCATTTCCCTTCTTGTCATATAAATGAAACTGAGTAGCATTACTCTTCTCTATTCATTACAAACTATACAGCCTCTGTACACCTTGCACATAGTCCACTAACTAATGAGGTTACGTGCTTCAGAGCCGATGGGTGGGTAACAGCCTGCCAAGCGCACGAAGTAGCGTGACACTGTCATTAACTTGGAAACGTGGGAGATGGAGTGCAAAAGGTTTTCTCTTGAAAGGAAGCCGAGCTCTTTTATCATAAACTGTCAAATATGTGTTGAAGATTTTCACCGTTGCAATTTTAGAGTGCTGCAGGTTGCTACTCAGAGAACACAGGTTTAGTAGAGTCATTTTATGGATAATGTTGAGGAATGTGGAGATGCCTCTATAGAAATTTGTACAACTGGTGCTCCTCAAAATACACATTTTACTAGCAGCACTTCTAACAGCAGGTTGGTTTACTTTGCCCTAGGAATAATCTATTTCCACACTATCAAACAGTCTATCACGTCTGAAGCTTTATCATGTTTATACTGAGCCAAATAGTCAAACCTAAGACTACTTGATTTTTTATGTCTGCACCATTAAAAGAAATAAGAATATTGTAAGTGATTTTGCATCATTTTATACACATTTTCTCCAAATTCAGTCTGCATATTTGGTATCTTTTGGAAGCCCTTTAAAGCCTTTTTAAACCTCCACTAGAATTGAAGAAGTTTGGGGGTAGCCTAGAGATTTGAGGCATTAAACATATGACATACCAGATCACTGGTTCGATTCAGGCATTCCAGAAGAAACAGGCAAGGACAACACAAACAAACTAAAAAATTCAATTCTACGGGTTAAATAACAACTGACCAAGCACCTCACTGATTCAGCAATGCAGGTATCTGCAGCCTCAGGGCCTCCTCTGCCAGGCTGCAACAGGCTGCAGCTATTCTTCCCTTTAAGCTGTGTGGATCCTGAACAACTTGCACACCCAGGCCAACACCTGAGGCCCCTCCCATGAACTTAACACCCTCGCCAGCTCAACCTGCCCCACAGACAATACCACCTGCCTGCATCCACTGCATCCATTGACAGTGATGGTTGTACACATTACTTTAAGCCTCTGTGCCTTACAACCCACTGCACTTTATGGATAAACTTCCACTCACTTGTTTACAGTAGTGTGTGGACAACTTGTTGTAGTCTGACCAAGCTGCTAATAAGTTTGTACATGCTATTTAAAAAAAAAAAAAATATATATATATACTGTACGTATATTTTATTATTATTTTATTTCT
>NW_019174733.1:4290330-4291015 GCF_002260705.1 Seriola dumerili | reverse complement strand
GGCATTACCATTACTTTGTGTTGTTATTTTCTATAAAATAAATGGAGTATCTGTGGTACTTCAAATAAACACATGTGAAGACTTTTTATTACTTTTTTTTTGCAAATCAACAGGTGGTGCCAAAGCCAAACGAAGGGCAGCTACAACAAATTATCATTGTAATCTCCACAATAATACTGGTTGTCACCCTGGCCCATATCATTTCCTGTTATAGACTAACCTTGGCCCCCCATCCAGCCGGACATCAAAGGCCGCTCAGGTGTCATTAGTGGAATACTACAAATGGAAAAAGTTTTGACCTACCTGGGTGACGGGGGACCCGGGGGGGTTGGGAGGGCTGAGTTGCTGGGGCATCAAACATGGTCAAAACTGGTTTTCTGCCAGTTTATCAAACCCCTGGATGTTTTGCTTCTCACACATCATATGAGTAAGATCTGTTAAATAAGAATTCCTAACAAATAACATGAAATCAGAACTGGATTATCTATCATGGAGCGTGCGGGGTTGTTCAGTTTATGCACAACTATTGACACCACAAAACAATGCCACTCCTCATTGGCGGCAGATAGCTTTATGTGTACAAGTAATTGGAATGCAGTTACTTATTATAATCCCTTAAGCTTGTAGCTCATAAAATCCTGATCTTGGCAGATTCATAGTACCTGCTCTATCTCAAGATTAAAGG